>NC_048222.1:122294585-122617217 GCF_002007445.2 Ailuropoda melanoleuca
GGGGGGGGGAAGGAAGAAGCAGACCTGATACAGGGCTGGATCCCAGGACTCTGGGACCATGACCTAAGTCGAAGGCAGACACTTAACCGACTGAACCTCCCAGGAGCCCCCATTTTTGCATTTTTATAGTTTGTACAACTAGTCATCTGCTAAAAAATAGCATTGTTAATTTTTCAGGTCTCCTTTATAAAGTGAAAACACAAAAGCTACCTGAAATTCTATCAGTGAGCTGCACTACAGTTATTATATTATATTTTGATGTTATGTGACTATTCCCTACTTTATCAATAAGCACTCAATGAGGATTTTACACTGAGGATCTATATCAAAGAATCAGACAGATTTTCCATTTTTTTCAACTTTGGTACTGAATCTTGAATAAAATTCAGATGATAATTCTTCTTTTAGGAATATTATTTAAAGTACAGATAAAGATAGCTCTAGATACAGACAAACATGTACATTTTGATTAAGTGTATTTAAAAATAATAAAGTGTTAATGCTAATATTTATTATATTCTATAATACCATACAATGTCAGAGTATGAAATAAAACATCAAATGTTCACAGATATCCCATTAAAACTTGATATAATAAAGTCAGGAGAGGTATTGGAATAAATATATCGGTTCATATAATAAAAGATTTACAAATGAATTAAGTTTCTGAATGAGCATCATTATTTTTACCATAGTGTATGAAAACTATATTAAATTTGAAAAATATGCTTAAAATAACCAGTCAAGAATAGGCCAACTAAAATATAAGAAATTCACTTGGTGTCTAGGGATAGAGAAAAGTTCAAAGAGTGGACAACTAGGGGTGCCGGGGTGGCACAGTCAGTTAAGCATCCGACTCTTGGTTTTGGCTCAGATCATGATTTCACAGTGGTGAGATCGAGCCCCGCAACAGGCTCTGCCCTCAGGTGGAGTCTGCTTGAGATTCTCCTTCTCTCTCCCTCCATCCAAATAAGTCTTAAAAAAAAAAGTTCAGACAACTCTACCTCGATCTACATGAAACGGCTGCTGCCACCACATACACAACTTTATGATGAGTGCTCAAGAGGTATGCAAAACGAAGCTGTGTGTTTAATTATGGGTAATTACTTCCCCAAGAACACATAAGAAGCCAGCTAGTCACTACAAATTTTCATCTCAGATATGAATTTACGGTTTTGGCAAGATCTTAGAACATTTTGGCGACCCTTGCCATCTGTCAGCAAGCACACTGTGGGCGGGATTGAGTTTGGCACGCAGTGTGCTTTGTGGGTACTCGATGCATATTGGATAACTGAGCACAGCTATTATGAAATAATACCCACGGATGCACTCCTCACCCAGGAATTAATATTGTCAGGGATTCAAATGGTGATTTTAAAACATCCTTCTTTCAGATCCTTGTCATTTGATGGCACTGTCTGAAAGATGTAAGGGATTAGAAATCTGAATTGAGAACCCAACATTTTTTTCTTAAAATGACCTTTGTCAGTAATCATATAAATGTATTTAGTTAAGTTGAAATAAAATGTTCACATAGTATTCTTTTGCATTGTATTCCAGATAGAATGCTAAGTTCTTTTTGAATTTGTTTTGTATAATCATACCCAACTTATTTAATATGTTTTTTGTAATTACTCCTTTTTAAAATTTCCACTATTTCTGGCAACCAAACTAAAATTCAATAATAAAATTCTGATATTTATTTTAAAGTACATATTTTTATTTTCACGTCAAAAATTTGAATACCTATAATAGTACAATTAATTATTAGAAACCACCCTGCATACAAAATATAAAAAAAAAACTAAAGCAATTTTTTAAAATATAGTATAGATTCTGGAAATATTGACACTCTTTTTAGAAATTCAAATAGCAAGCACTGCTAGCATAGATATATTTGGGTAGATTTCAGATAAATTTTTAACTGTGTATTTGTATGTATGTGTGTGTGTGTGTTCCGGGTTTTTTTTTTAATTTAATATCTTTAAATAAGGGATTATGATGATTTTTTAAAATTTTCTCTATTGTAACTTTCTCTTCTTATATTTATGACTATGACTCAATTTTTAAAAAATTGAATTCCTGGGTATAAGAGTTTATAACTATAGAATANAGCAGGCTCCTAGCAGAGGAGCCTGATGTGGGGCTCGATCCCAGAACGCCGGGATCACGCCCTGAGCCGAAGGCAGACGCTCAACCGCTGTGCCACCCAGGCGCCCCTAATATGTTTTTTGTAATTACTCCTTTTTAAAATTTCCACTATTTCTTTTGACAACCAAACTAAAATTCAATAATAAAATTCTGATATTTATTTTAAAGTACATATTTTTATTTTCACGTCAAAAATTTGAATACCTATAATAGTACAATTAATTATTAGAAATCACCCTGCATACAAAATATAAAAAAAAAACTAAAACAATTTTTTAAAATATAGTATAGATTCTGGAAATATTGACACTCTTTTTAGAAATTCAAATAGCAAGCACTGCTAGCATAGATATATTTGGGTAGATTTCAGATAAATTTTTAACTGTGTATTTGTATGTATGTGTGTGTGTGTGTTCCGGGTTTTTTTTTTTTAATTTAATATCTTTAAATAAGGGATTATGATGATTTTTTAAAATTTTCTCTATTGTAACTTTCTCTTCTTATATTTATGACTATGACTCAATTTTTAAAAAATTGAATTCCTGGGTATAAGAGTTTATAACTATAGAATACCAATAAATTGCAAATCAGGTATAAATTTATTATGTTTGTTATATTTCTTTTCAAGTTGTTAGACTAAATAGACAAAGTGAAAAAAATCACTGTTTACATAAATTATTTTAAAATATTTTAACAAATGGCAACGAGTAATCACTACAAAATAGAAGCTCAACTACATAAACAGTATTTACTATCAAAAAAGCCATGGGAATNGATGATTTTTTAAAATTTTCTCTATTGTAACTTTCTCTTCTTATATTTATGACTATGACTCAATTTTTAAAAAATTGAATTCCTGGGAATAAGAGTTTATAACTATAGAATACCAATAAATTGCAAATCAGGTATAAATTTATTATGCTTGTTATATTTCTTTTCAAGCTGTTAGACTAAATAGACAAAGTGAAAAAAATCACTGTTTACATAAATTATTTTAAAATATTTTAACAAATGGCAACGAGTAATCACTACAAAATAGAAGCTCAACTACATAAACAGTATTTACTATCAAAAAAGCCATGGGAAGAATTAGTAAAGGCAGTAGNGGGTTTTTTTTTTTAATTTAATATCTTTAAATAAGGGATTATGATGATTTTTTAAAATTTTCTCTATTGTAACTTTCTCTTCTTATATTTATGACTATGACTCAATTTTTAAAAAATTGAATTCCTGGGAATAAGAGTTTATAACTATAGAATACCAATAAATTGCAAATCAGGTATAAATTTATTATGTTTGTTATATTTCTTTTCAAGCTGTTAGACTAAATAGACAAAGTGAAAAAAATCACTGTTTACATAAATTATTTTAAAATATTTTAACAAATGGCAACGGGTAATCACTACAAAATAGAAGCTCAACTACATAAACAGTATTTACTATCAAAAAAGCCATGGGAATAATTAGTAAAGGCAGTAGTATTTGCTGTTCCTAAGCTTGGTTAGTTTCTCACATAAAATCAGTATGTTTCTAGAGAAAACTTGTTTTGTTTTTTCAAGATTTTATTTATTTTTTTGTCAGAGAGAGAGAGAGAGAGAGAGAGAGAGATAGAGATTGAGAACACAAACAGGGAGAGCAGCAGGCATAGAGAGAAGCAGGCTCCGTCCTGAGCAAGGAGCCCCATCTGGGACTCAATCCCAGGACCCTGGGATCATGACCTGAGCTGAAGACAGACGCTTAACCGACTGAAAACCCAGGCATCCCAAGAAAACTTGTTTTAAGTAGTGCAGAAAAGAAATGGAAAGTGTTCAGGGCAATAATTAGTAAAGGCAGTAGTATTTGCTGTTCCTAAGCTTGGTTAGTTTCTCACATAAAATCAGTATGTTTCTAGAGAAAACTTGTTTTGTTTTTTCAAGATTTTATTTATTTTTTTGTCAGAGAGAGAGAGAGAGAGAGAGAGAGAGATAGAGATTGAGAACACAAGCAGGGAGAGCAGCAGGCATAGAGAGAAGCAGGCTCCGTCCTGAGCAAGGAGCCCCATCTGGGACTCAATCCCAGGACCCTGGGATCATGACCTGAGCTGAAGACAGACGCTTAACCGACTGAAAACCCAGGCATCCCAAGAAAACTTGTTTTAAGTAGTGCAGAAAAGAAATGGAAAGTGTTCAGGGCAAGGATGAAGCCTTACGCATCTTACAGTTGAAATGGAAAGCTCCAAGGTAGCGATGTCTATGGAGGGTAAAGTGGCCAATAAAGGCAACAAACTGGCACATCTATTTGGGGGTGAGGGTAAAAGCAAACTATTTTTCAATTAATCTCCTTAGCAAGACAGTTTTTCTTTAAAAAAAAAAAATAATGTCAGTTTGATACCCAGGGTAGGTGTATCTTGCATTTGAGTTCCCTTTCTTCTTAGATTAACCCACTGAAGATGGCATGTAAGCTCTTAGGTATTGCATTAAACTTACATCATTTCTAAATCTTTAGTAAATTATTGTCAAAGTTATAGCTGGATCTCAGAGGAATTAGCAGAGGACTTTTGTCTACGCTAGGGATGAAACAGGAAAAGGAAGGTCAGGAAATTCAGGGCCAGTCCCCCAGGAAAGAAAAGTAACTGATGTCCAGAAGTCCAAAGTGAGAAAAAAGAAATCAACATGCAGGAAAAATTAGGAACAAGGAAATATCCCCTAAAGTTTCCAGAAACGCCTTGTTTTTTGATAAATGTACATTCTCAAATTTCAAAAATGGCTGGCTCATTTTATGGTCACTATCATACAGTTACTTTGTTTGGTTCCCATTGAAGGTAATTAAAAGCTCAAATTTACCATGAAGAACTATATAATAGACATTTTTATTGTTATCAGTAAATATAAAATACTTTTAGTCATTAATTACTTATCAGAGTGTTATATATTTATTTGATATAATTAAAAAAGAAAGTTATTTCATAACAATGAGGTGGTGATCTTTTAAACCACCTTTCATTGATTTCATTTTGCAAGAATTATGAGTATGTGCCACAAAGGAATGTCTATTTACAGGAAGCATGTCTCTGGAGTTACCTGCACATATAAAACCTAGAAAAAACATCTGTGAAAGGCAAGACTCATTTGCTTCCTAATAAAAGTTACCCTTGGGAAGGTCATTCAGTCTACACGATCTTTCACTGCCACTGCACACTTCAGAGGGAAGAAAATAAGAAGATCAAAGTCTTACTATTTTATAAATAACTTTGTCAGTTACCAGTTTAAGACCTTTTTAAAAATGCACAGTCAGCAATATAGTTGTAAAAGGTAAAAGGAACTGAAAGTCAACGCCCCCACTGCGCCTTCTACCTTGATGCTGACTGTGGACGGTGAGGTGTTTGAAGAAAAAAATTGGAAACTGAGAGCAGAGCAGAGACAGAAAGGGGCACCCGCCTCCTAGACAGTTTTCACCTGCTCTTCTCAGTTGCAATCACTGAAGCAAGGGGGAGGTGCAGTATTTCTTGACTAGTTGAGTTTGTATTGGACAACAGAAATATACAAAGTGCATACCTCCTACCAGTGAGCTTGAAGCAACCTGGTTCAGAAGTGATTTCAAGCTTGGCGAGGTTTTAACACTTATTTCAGTTTTCTTTTTTGTTTGCAGAAATGCATGCCTATTTACATCGGGCCATCTTAACAAACAGAACAAACACATACATTTCCGTGCAAGAAACACAGTGTCGTTAAGTACATCCCTCATTCACAGAAGGTCTTTGTCTTTAATATAGCTTCTTTTCGGATGATACAGCTTCCAGGAAGACATGCATGCATTAGTGAGAGAAATTAATATCTTCTAAAGTCACTCAGATCAATTGACTCCAAGCTGGCAGTCAGTGTGGTGACACATGTGACAGCTAGAACATGCTCACACCCAGAGCCCACATCTGCTGGCTTACCCTGCAAGATGATTTCTCCAAATACAGGGAATAGTGTATCAATTGATAATCTGATTTGTTTGCATTGTCTTACAGAGGAATTAACATATTTTTAAAAACAGAAAAAAGGCACCCAAAACCAAAATTTGGAATACCAGAGAGTCTATTTAATCTTAATAGAAGAAAAAAAAAAATTTAGGTTTTCATGGCAAAGTAAGAACTCATTCCAAAATCTCCCATTAAGGAGTAATAATAAAATACCCAGTAATATTGAAGCAAATTAGTTACACAGTTTTCAAATTTGCTTTTCCTGCTCCCCAAGAACTGGTAGTCTGCTGCTGTATCATTTTTTATTCTCCAACAACTTTTGAACAAAAAAGTCGAAGTGAGAGTCTGGTTGTTTTGAGTGTCTCAATTCAGTTCAACAAATATTTATTAAATGTCTGCTGTGTGGCAGATACTGTGTCAGGAACTATAATAATGGAATGAAGAACAAATGATTCCAACTCTCCCACCCTAGCTTAATTCTAGGGGAAAGCAGAGGAAGAGAAACAGATGCAAACAGAGTAAGTTCCATAAGGTCTGGACACAAAGAGAAGGGTACGCTGAGCTATAGCAGCCCGGAAAAGAGACTCTTAATGCAGCCTGTGACTGGGAGGTACTCACTTTCTCCACCCTCCCCCCTTTTACAAACGCGCGCACGGGTGCGCGTACACACACACACACACACACACACACACACCACAGACATCCTCAGCTCTCTATAACTAAGGGAATACTGAAAACTTCTGTTGGCAAGATTCCTGCAGAATTTAAAAATTAGAGCACTGATTCGGCAGGCGCCTTTGAGTCTGAAGTCTCACTGACTTCAGAGGTCCTCTACTTAGTGTGAGTGGCAGGATCCTGTTGAGAATGTTTGGGCTTCCTTGGCCACATCTCCATTCCTGGCCGGCTCCTGCTCTGTCCTGTAGGATGAGACAACTGCTCACCGGTTTTCCTGGGTTCTGAGATCAGTGGGGACCGAGTCGTGGAAGAAGGGAGAAACCAGCGTCTCTCTCTCTCTTCTACTATGTGTCCATCCGTCCTGCCCAGGCTACCTCTCTGGGCAGCTCCCCAGTCCCACCACCTCTGAGTCTCCTCTTTGTGTTTTTTCCCGCCAAGAAGGGACGGGGCTTTCTGCTGTGGCTGACTTTTGTCCTCATTGCCTCAATGTCTCCATTCTGTTTAGCATCTAAACTATTCTGTAGCCATGGAAACCAACCTTTGCATACAGTGTACTATGTTTTAAATACTCAGAGTGGTTTCTGTTTTGTGGATTCAACCCTGAGTGACCATGCTTCCTGGATACTGTACCACACTAAAGAGTAGAATTGAAGGGTCTTCCGGGGTGTGTTGAGCCATTTTCATTTACTCCAAATCATCCCAGTCAGGTGTGCTATAACAACAATGATAAATGCTGAACATTAATTGTGTTGTAATTAACTTCCATGCATTTTACGCATACTATTTTATTTGATCCTTTCAAGAGCTCTAGTAGAAGGTCAGCAGGACCATTTTCCTAGTTCACAAATAAAGAAACAGACGTAGAAAGTTACTGTGACTTGTCCAAAGCTACCTAGTTAACAGGTAAAAGAACCAGGATTATATCTGGCCTCTAAACTCCACTGATACCGCTTGATGAAGGAGCCAGCCATCATTTCAGTCTCATGCCATTTTCCTCCACTCTTAGCTGTAGACTCCATTTGTTATTTGGTACTTTAAATAATATACACTCTGGGAAATCAAAAACTTCACTTGTTAGAATTAACTCTATAATATGGACAAATACAATCCATGTAATAGTTAGAGATACTCCTATGAATGCACCATTCAAGGTTTAATTTATGAACAATAGGAGGATTATTTTAGTTTATAAAAGCTTTTTGTTGCTTACTTGCTGATTGTCTGCTGTGTTCTGATGTGTAAAGCTTGTTTGCTATCTGAGTTTCTAGTGTCCAAATTATTTCTACACACAAAAGAACTCTGCTAAATTGTGATCTCTTGGAAGGTAAAATTATATTTTATTAATCTCTGCACTCCCAGTCTGTAGTTCCAGATCCAGGTCTTTGGAGACACTCAATAAATGTGATTTGTCACAGCAATTGGATGAGTATACGTGTAAGTGGATATATATAAGGAGATAAATGTATGTAAGGCTCTAAAATAAATATGAGTATAAGTACCTCTAAAATAAACACCCCCAGATTATGCAGAACAAATCTGCCATAATTTCAGAATTATTCTATATTACATACACAATCCTACAGTATGCAATTAAAATGTAACTTATTAATCCACTCTTTGAGTAGAAGGAATAAACCCAGAAGTGGTTATCCCATGGTCACATTTTAGTTAAGTCTTGCTCCTCGCATCAGTCAATAGTCAATCTTGACTTCTGGCTTTGCATGGAAGGATGAATATGCAGTGTTTCTCCAGAATCTTCTTAAACCCCATTAAAATGGCGGCAAAGAGGTTAAAAAACTGCACAAATCCAAGGGAAAAGAGAACAAGATAGGATACTATAGCAGATAAGAGCTGCCAACTGTATTTTGTAAGCTGAGAAGTTGACAAAGAATTGGACTAGTTACATGAGAAAAACTGAAACTAGGCTGCAATGGGGTAGGGCAACAAAAGCAGGCTCACTCATCCTGGAGAGTAATGCAGAGTCAGCTTTTAGAGAAATCAGACATCTCACAAGGTAGGAAGTCTGTATGGAACTGGTTATAGGACAGGTTGTTGGAAAGTTTATATGACAAACAATTACATTCTCAGATGCTCCCCCCCACCCCCAGTATGAGTAAACAAGCAATATCCACTTTGGTGAAAGACTGGAAGTTTACTTCCTAGAAATATTGAAACACACAGTTTATAATCTTAGAGAGCTTCAGTGTCATTAAGGGTGATGGTAAATAATTTCATCCAGAAAATATTGAATTTATATGCTGAATTGTGGACTCCCCTCCCCCACTAAATGATAAAAACCAGGCCTTTAATCCTAGTAGGAGTTTGAAGAACTCCCACCTTTTTGCAACTCGTCTGCCCAAAACAAAGGCCCATATAAAACTAGTTTTCCTAATGAAAAAACCATATTCCCCTCTGATCATCCTTTCAGGGAGATTTGCCTGTCAACAAACACCACCTGTTCATATAGAGCTTCCAGATTAATGCTTTGATAACAAATATGAATAAACTATAAGAAATGTCCTGACTTTGAGGAAAGCCACTTACAGAAATCATAGAGCCAAAACAAACAAGAACATAAAAAGCTTAAAGGATAATGTAAAGAGCAAGAAAAAAAAAACTTCAAAAATTCTAAACTTAATATCTTTAAATGCAAAGAGAAGACAGTGTACCAGTGAAATAAAACCAGGATGCTATAAAAGGAACATCCAGAAAACAAACAAAACACTCTTGAATTAAACCTATGATAGTAGAATTAAAAAAAAAAAAAAGCACAAAACTTCCTAAGGGAGAATTGAATGAAAATCTTCCTCCAAAAAGGGCATAAAAGATAAAGAGATGAAAATGTAGGGAAAAAAGCTGACATTACTGAATCAACTCAAATTCATTTCCTGAATTATAGGAGTCCCAAAAAGAGGGGGGAAAAGAATATGACAAGGTTGAATTATCACAGAAATAATACAAATAAATGTTCCAAATCCTAAGAACATGAAGCTCCAAGTTTAAAAGGCCAACCAAGTCCTAATTTAATGAATGGAAAAAAACTCATTCCAAAGCTCATAACTGTGAAATGTCAGAATACTAGGGATACAGAAGATATTCTAAAAACCTCAGAGAGCAAAAGCAAGTAATTTATAATTGATCAAGAATCAGGACAGTATCGGAATTCTTAAAACATCATTAAAAGCTGGCGCAATGCCTTTTAAGTAAAAAATGTATGTTGGTTTTAACTGGGTGGAGGGAGAGGGTAAAATTCTTTATCCTACCAAATTAGCGATCATTGTACATTTCAGTGATTTTCTACATATTTTTGACTTCCAAGTACCATTCTTAAGAAAGTACTGTAGAATAGTAGAGAATTTGATCTTGCTCAGAGGCATGGTCTGGCTTTTGCCCTGGGAATTCTATGCCTCACAGGAATGTCTGTGTTTACCTGCTGGCCTTGGATCATGCCAGGCAGTCTAACAGTGTGAACGAGGGTGAGGGCTGGCCATACCAGAAAGACAAATAAGGCAGTGTAGGGTGAGGATTTTTGGGTCACATATCAATCAACCTGGAGACTGCGATCAACCATGTGTGCAATCAGTCCATCAATCATGCCAATGGAATGGAACTCCAATACGAGCAGAACACCAAAGCACAGGGCAGCTTCCTCGGTTGCCAATACTTCATATGTATTGTCACACGTGGACGCCTGGAAACTAATGCATCCTGACTCCACAGGGAGAGGACAGGAAGTTCTGGTGCTTCCCCGGACTCCCCTATGTGTTTCCCCCCTTGGCTGATCTCTGTTTCTTTCCCTGTAATAAATCATCGCCATGAGTAGAAGAGCTTTCAGTGATTTTGTGAATCCTTCCAGCAAATTATCAAAACTGAGGTGGCTTTGTAAAACTTCCACACTTGTAATTGGGGTGAGAAGTGAGGGTGGTAGACTATGCTCCATTTAAACTTTCTAGTTGGCTCTCTAATATTGCAAATATGTTCCACCAAATGAAGAAATAAATTGGGAAACAGTACATCTTGGGATCCTAGAAATGAGGCATATAATAGAGGTGAGTGAAATTCTCAGGATGACAAAGAAGAGATAACCCATGATGGCAGCTGTGCAGAAAAAGTCTTTGTAAGCAGCCAGATTGGAACAAGAGAGCAGCAAGCTCCATAAGTTCATTAAGGAAAAGAAGGAAGGAAGGAAGAGACTGTGGGGATTCTCTAAATGGGGGCACTTATGCAAGATTCCAACAGGATAGTGTTATATAGGAACATGGGCTCAATTTTTCCATTTCTCAAGCTGGGGAATTACAGATTTATACATGAGAACTTTGATTTTTTATATGGAAATGCCCAATTTTTAAGTGTTGACAAATTCAAACACTTTATTGTGTAAACATGACAAATCTGTGGGCTGAATTCCACCAACATGTCACCAGTTTACAGCTTTGCTCTACAGCACTTTTCCCCCCTAGATCTGGCAGTGTTTTATACCAAAAGAAAGGCTCGGATGATGCTCCATATTTATTGTTAATTCATTTATCTTATTTTATTAATTCTTTTCAACATCATTCCTCATGATCACAGAAATTTTTTTTTATTGTCGGAAATGACTCAAATTTCTGGATCTGTTAGGTTCACTCAATGTTAAATGTTCATTTACTAGTTGTCTATAGACATGTGAGAGTACATGCTGTCTAGGAGATTCTCGAGTGAGAAGCCAGCTGCTAGGTTTGAGTTGAAGAACTTTACATACGTTATTAGATGTAAGATGTCAGATGTTGGTACCATTAGGAAAAGACAAAAGCCCCTCTGGTCTTGCAAATCTCCATGGTAAGGACACTTCCCCAGGAACTAATTCTCTCAGGAACCTTCTGAAAAACAGTGCTCCAGTTTCAAAGTATAGCTGGAGTCCTTGAGAAGTCAGAACTCCTTCAAATCATATCTAAAATGAGACCATTATCACTACTTCCATCACTTCCCAGCCCCCACAACTCCAGCATACATCTGTCACAAGGTAATTTCAATAGAACTTCAAACTGGTCACCTGATTCCATTCCTGTCCTCCGCAATCTGTTTTCACCACAGGACCAAGAGTTTTCCTTTAAAAATAAAAGTCAGATGATGTCGATTATCCGCTCCAAGTTATTCAGTGTCTTTGTCTCACTCAGAGTAAAAGCCAATGCAATCATGTCATCCTCAGCTCCCTCCTCACCATCCCCCTGCTCTCTCCTCACTCATTCTGTTTTTAGTCAAATCGACCTTTGTGGTAGGCTGAAAAATGTCCCTGTCCCAAAAGTTATGCACCTCAAATCATCAAAACCTGTGAATATTACCTTATAGGGTAAAAGAGGTGATTAAGTTAAAGGTCATGGGAGGACCTGCTGATCCTGGATTATCTGCGGGAGGGCTATAATTCAATCATCTGTATGTGCAAAAGCCATGTGAAGAAAGAAACAGAGACTGGAGAGATCTGGCCACAAGCCGAGGAACACCTATGGCCACCAGAATCTGGAAAAAGCAGGGGAATAGAATCTCCCCTGGAGTCTCCAGAGAGTGTGATCCAGCACCTTTATTTCAGAATTCCAGCCTCCAGACTGCAAGAGAATTAATTTCTGTTATTTTAAGCCACCACATTTGTGGTCATTTGTTATAGCACCCAGGAGACTAATACTACTGCTTTAGTCATATGGTCTCTTTGCTTTCTTTAAAGGACCTTAGACACACTCCAGGCCCAAGAAAGTTACATCCCAGTTCTTTCTGATTGAAATATTCTCTCAGATATCCAAATGGCCTTTCCAGTTCTTTCCTGAAGTACCACTTACCTGATCACCATGTCCAACGTTGCAATCCCCAGCACTCCCGTCCTGCACTTTAACTTCTCCCCACAGCACTTACTTAATACACTTCATGTCACTTACAAATGTGTTTGTGATCTGTCTCCATCCACAACCATGAAAACATAAACTCATTGGAGGGAGGGGCCTGGGTCTGCTCAGTTTATCCTGGGTCTCCAGTGCTTGCGTCAGTGCCTATAGCATGGAAAGCACTCAAGATATATTTAAGGAATGCACACATGCATGACAGAATGAAGGAACCGGGCATAGACCCAGAACCCTGACCATAGTGTGATCATTTTTGCTTCTGAATTAGGTCACTGTGTTAAGATGTATACTTCCTGTTGTTATCTTACTAAACTTTTTTTTCTTCTAACACAGTTTTCATTCTCTTAACAGTCTTTTGTATGTGTGTGATTTAATTCAAATTAAATGTTAACACCCTTATTATGAATTGCCTTATTTTACTATTCTTTAACTTGTTTTGCATTTTCTCTATTTGCGCATTTTATTTTTAGTCTACTTTTTATTGATCAATGAATCCTTCTTTATAATCTTTTACCTCCAATTTTCTTTCATCTATTACTAATTTTATTTTACCTCTTTATTCACATCTTAACCAAATTGATCGTGATATAGCAGTTAAGAGCTTAGGCTCCGGAATCACTGTATCCAGATTTGAATACCCCTTTGATACTCAGTAGATCTGAGGCTTTGGGAAACTTACCTAATTTTCCTGTCTGTCAAATGGTAACAATAATAATCCCTCACATATAGGATTCTTATACAAATTAAGTTTATCTAACAGTGTCTGGCTCTGAATAACCCTCAAAAAGGGATTTTTAGATTCCAAAGTTTTTTCATGACATGATTTTATGTCTGACTTTTCCTTATTTATTTTATTATGAGAAGCAGACAGCATAGGCATAAATTAAACATTAGAATCATCAAATTTTTAAAAGGCCAATTTATTTTAGGTATTTTTAAATGTAAATTACTCATCAACAGCACATCTCCACATCTACCTTCAGTCCGGCAATGTGGTCTGTAAGCTCAGGTTGGCGTACTAACGCCAGCACGTGGATTGGGAGGTAGCATGGACATTCATTAGGTTGTCAAAGCAGCAACATCTGTATTGTGTGTTCCATAAGAAAGAAAGGAGGGGGCAAAAGCATTTTAAATCATGAAGTAAACTGCCCTCAAGGCTAAAATTGGGGCCAACTTAATAAGCCCACTATGGTTTATGAAATATTTCTGCTCTCTCTGACAGCCTACAGTAAAAACCAGTGGTAGGTTTTCAATTGGATAAAAAGAAAAACAAAGTATATTGGAATGAGGCCACATTTATCTAAATCAGCAGAGACATTTCCTACTGCAGTGACCTTCATTGTGTTTTGAGGACTACAACAGCACTGAAAAGTATTTTTTTTCTGTAAATACATAAAATACTCTGAAAGAATTTCTCCTTAGTTTTTTTTTTCCCTATGATCAAGTGTTCAAGACCTCATTATAAGGATTTTGTATGTTTGATGTTAGTATACATTTCTCTCCACCGCCATGAGTGAATCTTACATTTTACAGAAATGCTAAAATTCTCCTAGAAATGTCGTATTCCTTCCCTTGATGATCGTCACTCAGAACAACAGGTTTTTAAAAACCCATTGTGCCGACATCTATGGAGAGGAATATTCTTAAAATGACTGGAATCAATCAACATAATGGAAAATCTAATGCTTAACATCTGTATAAATACTTAGAGATGGGACCAAGTAAAGAGTTTGTGTAAACTAAATTCTTTTCTTTTTTTTTTATTTTTGAAAGAGATGTTGGATTGCATTTTTAATCTCTTCATTTATTGTGGATTAAAATAGAGCAGGCAAGATCCAACCTGATTGTCCGAGTCATTATACAGGTCCTCACAGTTTTAATACAGATCGTAATTTTTTCAAGTTGCCAAAATTTAAAATATACCAATTTAAACCACAAGTGATTAAGTTAAAAGTAAAGAAATTTTCTTTTTGAATAGGAAGTAGAAATATGGAGTTCATTTCATCTTCGTTTCCTCTATCTTCCTATTTGGCCAAATTAACTTTTCTGGTTTGTCAAATTGTTGTCACTTAATAATTAAAAGAGTATATACTTCCTTTTGTTTTCTATAACTTACTACCTATATGCATATATGTATGTATATGTACGTATACATTATGAATATAATATAAAATGGTGGCATTCCCCTGGCTTTCATGTACTCATACTAATAAGTCCACTGGGTTATGTAAACTGGTTCACAGCAAAGTAAACCAAAATGTCAGCTATGTTCCTATAATTTGAGAAAAAGAATGATATTTGATATCACTATCATGATATTTGCTTATTCATAGCTCCTTTTATATATAATTTGTTATGAGTTATGACTAGAAACATGACCCAAAGGCCTTTGTTCTTGGTAACATGCCCCATCTGGCCCTGTATCACTGACTAAAATTGCTGCACAAGACATCCTTTGAGTTAGACAATGAACGCATCTGTGGAAATTAAACATGATCTATTACAGGTGATAGATTATGCCTTATAAGCCATTGTTTGTGATAGGCTTATCAAATTATTCTGTAATGTAGTATGGCTTTCCAGAAAAGGAATAAAGAACTGCCAGAATTTATTCTGGTGGATGGGTACAGAAGAGAAGTTGGCAGGGAAAATGGAGGGAGAAATAAAAGACAAGGTCAGAGAGACGATGGGCACAGCCTGGGGACTTTGTTATTCATTGTACGGAGTCAGCTCTTACTATTAGGCAAATAAGAAGCCATTGCAGGGTTTGAGCTAAGAAGTAGCATGATCTGACTTATCTTTTCACAGGATCACTATGGCTATTGTTTTGTGAATGGGCTGCAGTTAGACAACAGTAGGAATCAAGAGAGTGGTAGAGCTACAATTATATTAATACTAATGCAGGTGAGAGATCATGGACACAGTAGCAGAAGTGATGAAAATGATCACAATCACTTTTGAATGCATTCCGATATTATTCCCTGGTGGGTTGGATGTGAGAATGAGAAAAATAAAGGAGTCAAAAATGCCTCTGTGGCATTTGTAGACAGTTGTGACTGTCCCGAGCTGAGCTGCCAGGTGTCCAAGTAGTCTGTTCAGACAAGAAGCCAAAATGAAAGTAACCATCAAGCCTTTAAATGCTGCAAGAACATAAGCAAGACATTAAAGGGCAGTGTATGCTGTTCCTCAACGTTTTTCTCTCCCAGAGAATGACTCCTGGAGAGGGGAAAGTCGATCCACACAGACTGAGGTTCATTTTGTTGCTAAGGGAGCCCCAAACAAAAGGCTCCTGTCATTTTACGGACCTCAGGGCCTAGAAAAGAGAGGAGGTAAGACCAGGAGTGGAAAAGTACAAAGTATTGAGTCAGAGTGGGGGAAAAAATACCTTGAAGGTTTTCTCCCCACCTCCCACTAAGAAAGTGTTGGCAGGGGCATGGGGGAAGGCTGAGGGACACACACTGAGGATCCTATGGTTGGAGGCACCTGAGGTAGGAATAGGTGTAGGAGCATGGGCCATGGCGGGTTCTGGAGTGGAGGGGGGGTTGGGGGGTTTGGGCGGTGGGTGGGCTGAGTCCTTGACTGCAACTGTCTTCAGATACTTCAGTACACAGGCAGTGCTCCAGGTCTGGGGTGCCGAGGACAGTTCTCCCCCATTAGTCTGGCCAGGTCAAGCCTCTGTAAACTGTCTATCATGGGGTCTGAAAGATCACAAATAGGGTTTTGGTCAGGATGCAGACTCCACATCAACGCTAACTGATGTAAAGCAAACTGTAAGTGTAAAAGATTTTTCCAGAGAAGATGGAGGAGTTCAGTTTTGTACATATTCTACCTCATTTCCTGAGTCAGTCCGCTTAAGCTAAAATATGATGTAATAAGAAGCAACCTCAAAATCTCAGTAGTTTGCAAAGATTAAAATGTATTTTTTTCTAACACTACACATCATAGGTATCTGTTGCAGGTTATTTGAATCTCTGAGTCTCTGCCTCATACTGTTTTGTTGGTTGGCTGGCTCTTGTTTTTATTTTGCACCCTTGTTAAACTTGTGAGACAGAGAAAAGAGAGATGAGCACAAATGCTGCGGGTTCTTAAACTTCTGCCTGAAGCTGCGACAGTCAAGGCTCATCCAGAGAAACAGAATCAGCAGGAGAGAGACACAGAGATTTATGGCACTGGTTAGGCAAGTCTGAAACCTGTATGGGAAGAAGGGAGACTATCAAGAGAGGCAGGCTGGAAGACCTGGAATTTCTTTCAAGAGCTGGCACTGCAGTCTATAGGCAAAATGTCTTCTTTCTTAGTGAAACCCCAATTCTGTTTTTGAGGCCTTTTATCTAATTGGTTTATGCCATTCAGATTATCCAGGTTAATCTCCTTTACAGAAAGTCAACTGATTATAGTTGTTTATCATATCTACAAAACCCCTTCGCAGGAACACCAAATCTGTGCTTGAGTTCTCGGGTACTGTACCCTAGTCAAATTCTCCATAAACATTACCATCGCACTGATGTATGGAACTTCCGCTCATATTTCACTGGTCAGATCGGGTCACATGACCATCACTAAGCTTTGCAGAGCAGGGGTGTATAATCTTTTTGCAGAGAGGAGCTTCGGGGAAGGGGTACCTCACAGACGGAAAGGGAATAGTTTGAACTCTGATAAAATCTGCTCCACTTTTTGAAGTTATTATTTGTCTTCGTTGCTTAGCTTGCTATCGTTGTCCTCATATTCTGTATTTTTATTCCAGAAGATCCAAAAAACACAGTTTTATTCCAGGAGATCCAAAAAACACCATTCAGTGAAGGTACTGTCAATAAATAAACCAAATCTTGGCACCCAGATGCCTTGATGAGACTCTTCACAAAGCCAGCATTCCACATTCCAGAATCATCTAAGATAATTGAGGAATACAACATTTTATGGATGCAAGAACAATAAACTGAAAGCCAGTAGACAAGACTCTGGTCCCTGCACTAACCTCCACTACACAATTTAATTGTGGGCCATTTTAGATCTTGATAAGATTTGTCATTTTTAATATCTTTAATCAACTAAGATTCTTGCAATTGGAAGTAACAAAAAACCAAATCAGAACTGTATTAGTAAAAAATGTGAATTAATTTTCCTCCTGAATTAAAAAGTCCAGATATAGGATTGGCCTTAGGGACAGCAGAATCAGCAGATCCTCATGGAGCAATGGTTGGACAAATGATAACTAGTAGTTACAACTCGCTGTTATCCTGCTTCTTAAACTGGCTGTCCTGTTGTATATTTGAAAGATGACCACATGAACTTCCGATCCCAGATCTTCATAATTGCAAGTTCGGTGGAAAAAGAGAGGGCATTTCCCCTCCACAGTAGGCTGAACAGTAGTGCTGACGTTGACTCGTGCTGTCACAAATTGTGCTTCTGCCTGGTTCCATCACTCTGGCCAGGAAGATGCCTTAAGCTCTGGTTCCTGGAGGACAGGTAGACTTCAGCCACCAAAACACAAACCTTGATAATAGGAGGCAAAGGAAATCTAGAATTCTCTTTTAATAAAAAATGTGAATGTAGAACTTGTGAGTGCAAAGTTATTTAGCAAACAAAATCACGAGATATTCTTTATCCATAACATAAAGGGCCAATATTAGATGATTTCAAATGTCTCTTTAAGATCAATGTTTTTGGTGTGTCCCGGTGCCATTTCATGTTGTGAGCCTCTGGGTCCCCTTTACTGGGAAGACTCACGAGGTTCCAAGGATCCTGCTGAAATTGGGCACATTATATGAACACAAGCTTAAAACACTACAATGTAGTTAAAACATTCATTCTGAGGGGTTTTAGTTTGTTTGCTTTGTTTGTTTTGTTTTCACCTAGAAGCAAAGCTGCAGTTTTTAAATTATGGGGGGATAAATTAGTCTTTTATGCATATACCATTAATTTAGTGACCATAGCTATTAGGTGGTTTTTATTATTTCTTTACATGGGAGTTTTGGTACATGCAATTTGTTAAAAATGTGTATCAAAGATACCATTAAATTTGTGAAAAAAAATACAGTGTTGTTTCATAATAGAATTACATTTAATTAGTGTTTTATATTTTAATTTTACTAATTATAATTCCTGATTTAAAATGGATAGGGTTTACATTCCTTCAATGTACATTTTAACATGTTACCATAAATTTTTCTTCTCTACATAGTATATTATCTATTATGTTTTCAAGTCATCATAATTATTTTTCAAGGGCTGACACTAGTTCTCATTCCATTCTGCACTGGCAATACAGAACAGAGAGAATAATTACCACTTTCAAAATGAGGGTACCAATTCTTGACCTGTGTATTATGACTATAACTTGAAGTGTTTGTGTTTAATGAACCTTGAAAGAATAGAAGGCTTAAATTTTCAAATGATTTGGTCCATTATTATGACATTTAAAACTTAAAATGGCAATTAAAATGGTTAGCAGCAGATGTATCTACACTGTTGGGGCAAAATGAACATTTGATATGAAATAAAAAGACAACGGGCTTATGGTGATTTTGAACTGTTAAAGTTAAGAACTTAACTATTGCTAATCAATTGAATTAACTTAATAAATTTGACTATGGACACGCCTACACGATGCAGTTTAAGTATAAGACTCTTGGTTTCCCCTTAGGTGGTGATCTCAGAGTCGCGAGATCCAGCCCTGTGTGGGTTCTGTGCTCAGCGCAGTCTGCTTGAGATTCTCTTTCCCTCTGCCCCTCCTGCTCGTGATCCTTCTCCCTCTCTCAAATAAATAATGAAATAAAACTTAAAAAAAATAAATTTGACTATGAACCTTATCTATGAGATGTAATATTTGCTATCAGCCACTCAAGTTTCCTTTACTTGTATCAAGAGTGACTAGTGGGGCGCCTGGGTGGCACAGCGGTTAAGCGTCTGCCTTCGGCTCAGGGCGTGATCCCGGCGTTATGGGATCGAGCCCCACATCAGGCTCCTCTGCTGGGAGGCTGCTTCTTCCTCTCCCACTCCCCCCTGCTTGTGTTCCCTCTCTCGCTGGCTGTCTCTATCTCTGTCAAATAAATAAATAAAAACTTAAAAAAAAAAAAAAGAGTGACTAGTATTTCAGACATTTTTTTTTAAACCAAACCAGTTGATCAGTGTTTTTTAAGGTGATGTGAGTAAGTTGTTCTTGTGATTTGATTCTCCATTTCTCTTCATAGCCTGTCTGAGTTGGCAGCATTGCCTTCATGGACCACCCACAATTATTTCGTCCCTGTTCAGGTATTGCCCATCTCTTAAACACACCTATTATCCACTTTTCTCACCAACAAATATTCAGTGTTATCTCTGGCTCAGGCTACCCACTCGGAGAAAGGTCAGCTCATTATCTCATGATAAGTGGTAACAGACAAGGTAAGGAATTAGAGTGTCATTCAGTAAGATAAGATACTGCGACAGAGAACGGCCAGGTAAATTAAATAGTTTTTTAGTGCTCATGAGAGCATGAATCCTTCAATCTTTTGAAAATAGAGAAGATACATGAATTTCAATTATAAGCATATCTCCCATGAAATGGTTTGACCGTATATCCATTTTATACACTAAAGAAATGTTAAGATACCTGATATATGCTTTTATAATATTAGGACAATCCATTAATATAAAAATGATATTTGGAGGCTATGCCTCTCAGTTCTCAACTATTATAAACAAATAAAGCATTTCCATTAGAAAAATGTTAATTTTTATGAGTCATTATTTAAGTTTTACTAAGAAATATCCCAGCCATATGACTAAATTTTTGTTTTTAATCACTATTTAATATGATGACAGATGCATATAAATTTATGAGGACAATTATAGTATTGAAATGAAATAAAGAAGTGTAGGTATTTTTGTCTAAGCCTGTACTATCCAATATGTGTTTGAAATGTGACTAGTCAAATTAAAATGCCATAGGTATAAAATAGACACCAGAGCTGCACCTATAGAAAAAATGTAAACTTATGCCGTATTTCTATTGGACTGCTCTGTTCCAAGCAATACAGCGTGGCATTGGCATATTGAAAATTACTTTTTTCCACTCAATTCTCATGCATGGTTCATATAATTCATGGCCTTTGTATTAAAAATGATTTCATATAGCTAGAGCCATTAAAATGCGTTATCATAAAGGAAAGAAAAATGAATTTTTCTCTTTCATACAATTCCATAACTGACACTGAAGACTTTTTTTTGTGTAACTATACCGTGCATTAGGAATGTCTGGTGCAAAGCAGAAATCTGCACAGTTGTACATTTTGTTATGATTTGCTTTGACATTCTCAATTACATTTAGAAACCTTACCTACAATGTCCCCAGCAATCTTTTCAACCAACTAAAAAAATTTTGTTAAACTCAACCAAGGTATTGAACATGATTTATTTATTTAGCTGTTAACTCTAGTTTCTTTGGCATACCCAAAAATTGAACTTGCACTAAATCTATTTGCTGTCTTATTATTAAATAGTACAGAGCCGTTAGGACCCTGCTTTCAGAAACACTGGGATCTTGTCATTCCTTCCTGTAGTAAAAAGTGTGTGAAATTATTAATTTTTGTTCAGAAAGTATTGGTGTGAAAACTGATCTTTTTATAAGCACCAGTGAAATGAAGAATGTAACTTCTTGCTATTTCCATTATCAATCCCAGCTTTTTTTGTCTACCACTAAAACCTGGCCAAATCCTTGAGCAAAACCAACTTCTTTTTTCTAAGCTCACATGCCAAAATTTTGTTTTAAAGATAAACTTTTTTCTATGCATCACTTTTATCGAAATAAAGAACAACCAAATGTCAAACAATCTGCTTCTATTCTAAGAAGACTTCTATCTAGATGGTGTTTACAGTACTCAAAATAGAATAACACTTTTGGAATATCAAGTAAGGTATCTAGGAGACCTAAAAATCCATTGCATAAAAATTTCAATCATAAATTATTTTTTAATCTCACCCACAACAAAAATAAAAAATAAAAATGAAAGACATTTATGATTAAAGAGTGTGTTTTGACAGAGAGTAAAGATACTATTGCCTAACTGCTTAAAATGAACTCTTAGGCAATTCCTAGTATAACTCCAGTTAAATTTGCCATACATGTTCCCACGAAGGTGGAAAAAACTGATAGTTTTAGGAAGATATTCCAGATAAAACGAAGTTAAAATCTTTTTATTTGTAACTCTCATTCTCACAAATCACACTTTTGTATAATGTTGATTCTATGCCCTGAAGCCTATGTATAACTACAAAGATTGTAAATACACACATATTTTTATTTGTCACATCAGAAATTAGACTTTACACAATCCTGTTTACAAAACTAATTCTATGGAGATTATTTTTTGAGTGTACCAATGAATTCTCTAAAACAACACTTTTTTTAAGTCATGAAGTTCCATGTAATGCTCAGTCGATTTTCAAAATAGTAAGTTTGTAATTGATAATAAAATACATATTCATCCATTCTTTGTTATTATTAAAAATAGTAATTATTAAAATTATGTTTGCATAATGGAGGTGGTGTATATCCTGGTATAAATATGTGTAAAAACACCCTGGGAAAGATGTTTGTTTTTATTTTTATACATTTTTTTAAAGATTTTATTTATTTATTCGACAGAGATAGAGACTGCCAGCGAGAGAGGGAACACAAGCAGGGGGAGTGGGAGAGGAAAAGCAGGCTCATAGCAGAAGAGCCTGATGTGGGGCTCGATCCCATAAGGCCGGGATCGCGCCCTGAGCCGAAGGCAGACGCTTAACCGCCGTGCCACCCAGGCACCCCGAAAGATGTTTGATTTTAATGCTCTTAATATGAAATGGTACATTCTTCACTCCCTTTTGTTAATTCAGCTAGTCCACTCTCACACGGTATAGTCAAGAAAAGATCTCCAAGGCTGGAGCAAGGAGCCGGTGGTCCACCTGGCTGCACTCCCTATTTAGCAATTCTATAACTTTGTGCAAGTCAGTTCAGCTCTGGGCAGTTAGGAAGCTAGCTTTTACTGAGTATTTACTGCACACTGAGTAATCCACTCACACCCTCCTGGAGAAACTGGGACTGCCTACAGAGCAGAGCAGAAAGCACCTGGGGCCAGAGAGGAAGCAAACAGAAACCAATTAGCTTAATAAGGCAAGGCTTTCTGGAGGATGTTGCAGCTTGCGCCCCACTGTTTTGGCTTTTTCTTAACTATTTTGCCCTGTTTTTTGTTTGTTTGTTTGTTTGTTTTTGTTTTTATTTTCCCCATGAGAGAAGCATACCTAATTGCAATTTTAAAAAATCCTCTACTTTTATTTCCTATTCTTTTAGCATTTTGTCATAAGTTTCAATATATTCTTGTATATGTTATTGAAGTATACTTTTAAAGAAAACTAAAGCTGGACAGTTGTTAGTGGTAAAAACAGACTTTATTCGGAAACTATTGCAATAGGGGAAAAGAGACCTCATTATAGAACTGGGCTCCATTCTTAATACAGCAAGGATAAATGGAGATTTACAGCCAAGTAGCAGGGAAGGGTTAGTGGATGGAAAGTTACTAAAAGGAGACATCAATGGTAGGGGGATTCCTGCTAAACTCATTTAACAGGATTTTTGCTAAAACTTGAACTATGGAGCCACAGTGAGAATGGGAGCCAAGGTGGAGGCCTCATCAAGAAGAGGGCTCAGAGGAGCCTGAATAAAGTTTGGTCGAGGAGAGAGTCTGTCAGTATTTATGTTGTTCTTCTTAAACAACTAGATCTACTGGGGAAGGTAATGATTACTTTAAATTATTTTAAACATAAGTTTTATGTAATTTTCTGATTATTTCATACAATCTTATTGATTGTTCTCTTCTGCCTCTAAACATGATGATGAATTCTGGCATCCCCTCATTTGATTTGGGATTTACTGCTAGAAGTGTTTCAGAAAGCCCAAAAAGAAAAATTTTACTGAAAGCATAGGGGAAATAAAAATAGAGAAATAGTATTTAACGTAGGGCTCCAGGGGCGGGGGGGGGGGGAAGCTGCTAAAAAGGAACAGAGCAGTAATGAACAAAGTATTTGGAATAAACTACTTTGTCTAAAAACATCTTTCTAAAGAGACCTTTTCTAAAATGTTTCACGTTCTCCATAAAGGAGAAAGTGATAGGTGTATAACAAATTAAGTAGAGGAATGACTCCATTAAAACAAAAACCAAAGCAAACAAGAGTTAAGTCCCAGTTTTGATAGTA
This sequence comes from Ailuropoda melanoleuca, assembly GCF_002007445.2. Classification (NCBI taxonomy): domain Eukaryota; kingdom Metazoa; phylum Chordata; class Mammalia; order Carnivora; family Ursidae; genus Ailuropoda; species Ailuropoda melanoleuca. The sequence goes on from NC_048222.1 coordinate 122,318,436, forward strand.
GGCAGCCAGCTACAATCAGTAGAAAAGCTAAACAGTAAGAAGCCAAAAAGTAAGAAAACAGGAAAAACATAAAACAAATAAAATACTAAAACAAATTACATTTAGGAATTTTAAAAGCAGATTGACCATAGATTTATAAAGTAAAAAACAAACTATAGAGAAGAAATAATATTATTGCAAAATAATAAACGTTTTCTAATCTAAGAGTAAGTCTAAGTGTGAAAACCAAGAGTGTAACATGTATTTGGAAAAGAAGAAGATATCTATACTGGATATACCTTGATAAGAATTTTATATTATGACTTCGAAGTTAAATATTATAAGCATCCACATCGAAAAGAACAACACATTATTACCAACAAACACATCAACAAGAATCTATACATTTCAAAACTTTTCCACTCTATCAAATGCCAAAAAGCAACAGAGCAACTTCCAAAAGGCATTGAGAAATAAAAGATTTTGTGTTCAATTAACTTAAATTTCTTATTTCAATGTAATAACAATACTTTTCTCAAGCAATTATTCAAAAACATGCTATCTTTTCAAACTTCTGGGACTTCCTCACATCATTTTTTTTCTTATTTTACCTGTGTTTACTTCTTTTATTAAGTAATACTATTAAGTAATACTATGGCTTTTATTAAGTAATACTATGGCTATGATCTTTTCAAAGCAAATTCTGATCCTATCCTATTCTTGGTTAGAACATCTCAGTGACTTCCCACTTTTCTTAGGAAAAGACTGAGCAGGTGCCCACAAGGTACTGCATACCCGGATACCCACATTTCCAGCCACATTCCCTGTGAGCCACTGGTTGGTCCTGTTCCTTTCTTTTAAGTATTTCTCATATTCATTCACCCAGTTAACTCCTACTCTTTTTTTTTTTTTTTCAGAGACTGTCCCTTTTTGCAAGCTGTTTTCATCACTTTTCTTTTAATACTTTAGTATATTTACGTTCAGATAAAATTAAGAACCATTTTACTAAAACCCAAGCACCACAAACATTTTTTGGTTGGTTTGATTGTGAGCATATTAATTCACCCAGTCATTCAGATAGCATGATTTTTCTTTAAATACTAAATCTTCTTATGAAAAAGAAAGTACAGCTTTTCATTTTTTCACATCTTTCCTTCTGTTCCTTCTCATTTCCTATAGAGTATATCCTAAGTGGTTATTCTTTATTTAGGACAAGTTATTGAACTTAATACACTAATTTATAATCAATAAACTATTTAATGTTCTTATTGTATCTTTTTTTTTAATTTAATTCTTTTGTGCTAATCAGCTTTACCATCACTTCATCTCTAAACTTACTTTCCTTTTCTAATGTTGGCATCAATTGAACAACTAGTCAGATATTTTTGCCTTTTGAGTTAATAATCTGGTTGACTTATATTTATAGATTTCATAAGATTGAACCATCCATGCATGGTTGTTATAATCCACTTTATCATGGTAGATTATTCTATTAAGCTGCTATGAAATTCTACTTATAAAGTTTTATTAAGTAATCTTCGAATGATATTCATAAATAATAGTAGTCTACTTAGATAGCTATTTTGTTGCGTTATCTTTGGCAGATTTTTCTCTCAGGATTATGATGGCTTTATAGAAAGTGAAGCTGAAAGGTTTTTTTTTTTTTTTTGTCTCTGAAATCTTTTCCTTATAGGTTTCAAATAATTCATCTAGTAAGCCATCTGGGTTTGTTTCTTTGGCAGATAGTTTAATGACAACTTTCTAAGTTTTTGCCATGGTCTTAGATTTACTAGATTTTCTGAGGTCATTTTGCTAACATGGAAGATGCAAGTGTTTGCCACCTTTACTACTATTTTCAACCTAACATTTTTCCTTATCCTAATAATTTCAATTTTGTTAAAAAAATTACCTTCCTGGGCTCAAAGAATATTTCACTACTTCAGCCCTACAGTTTAAGGAAGATTGTATTATTGTTTAGTAAATAATCACTATTTGCCTCTTTCCTGCCTTCTCCTCCTCCCCACCCTCTAGTAGAATAGTTTCCCTCTTTTCACTGGGTAGACTAGAGGGGGCAGGACCCCAGAAAAGGGAACTATGCCCTAGAGTAAAAGCCAGCACAATACAACCATGATAAGGATGAAAATAATTTACCCTCAGCTTTGCTGGTGACCATCGGCAAAATAATAAAGAGAAAAAAGACAAGAAAGGTCAAGAAGGAGAGGCCATTTCTCACTTGGATATGAAAATATCCCCTCTCTCTTGCCCTGAGGCTCAGTCTTTCCTTAAGAAACTACCGAGAACCAAAAGAAAAAGTGGTTGCCTGGTTATATAGAATGTATCTGTCAAGGGTGAGTAACACCTACCAGGGGCTAAAACTAAACAATTGGCTGCCATAGTCCGAGATGAACAACTGGTGTTCCCAGTAAGGGATCTTATACAATTAGTGTGTGAGATGGGAATGGCCACCAGAGGGGGTTGTGGACCCCTGTCCACATAAACCTTTTTGATATGTATTTTTTAAGTTTTGAAGTTCTGCTCACCCTACTTTAGGTCTCATAACAGCCTGGGCTGACTGTCAATGCAAAATGTTGGACAAGGCCAAAGACCTCTGTCACATGAAGATGCAAGACAATAGATATGGATTTAGCAAGTTTGGAGGAGGCTGAATTAATTCCTGAGTCCTGGATTACTTCTCAGGGAGGCTCCTGACAGATAAAAATTCCTTTACTGGCTATGAGAGTTCATTAAAAAAATTTCAAAACAAAACAAAACATAACTGCCCTGGATTTAATAAAAATTCCTGGAAGACAAACTCAGAGCTAGTGTTGCCTGTTAAAACACATCCCACCCAGCCTACATCAAAATTACTAGAACAGGAGGCCACCTCCACTTCCAGAACAAACCAACCATCCAGGCTCTCTTCTAAGCAAAAGCCCAAGATGAACAAGAGAGTGTCTTAAGGGACAAGGGAGTCCAAAATTGGTGAATCTCTGATATATTGGTGGGATAATTGTAATATTAAATGGGGTTAGATTCCAATCCACAGCAAGTATCTCCCTCAGAGACAGTGCTACGTTCAACACTTGCCATTGATCTTTGCCAATGTTAAGGACCCACACCACACAAGGATCTAGGGGTCTCTGAAATGGCCCCTTCTAGCAGACAAATGCTCTTTTAACACCTTAAATATAGTTTAGGCTTGGGGCTCCTGGGTGGCACAGCGGTTAAGCGTCTGCCTTCAGCTCAGGGCGTGATCCCGGCGTTACGGGATCGAGCCCCACATCAGGCTCCTCTGCTATGAGCCTGCTTCTTCCTCTCCCACTCCCCCTGCTTGTGTTCCCTCTCTCGCTGGCTGTCTCTATCTCTGTCGAATAAATAAATAAAAAATCTTTTAAAAAAATATATAGTTTAGGCTATAAAAAATAAGCAGTGGGGGTCTTTGTTGGACACAGATGCTCAAACCTTCCTAATCCTAGGAAGCACTTATGCTTTAAAAACCCCTCACTGGCTCCAGAATGTGACCATCTCACAGAGTAAGATTAATTTAAGGGGTAATTTTCTATTTATTTATAAAAAATCAGCTCAGTTTTATTAAAAGATGCTTCTGTCCCAGAGATTTTCTCCCTCCCTACCCTAATATTCATTTTGCCATTATTAGAATGGACCTCCTCAGTCAGTAGGGAACCTCCGGGAACATACCTAAGGTTCTGTGTTATTGGTGTGTGCCACCCATTGGGAACCAGTTAACTTTCCTCTATAGTACAAGTGGTAAATATGCCACAGTGTCAGCTAACTAGAGGCACTGAAGGATTATGGCCTGCCATAGCTTAATTAAAGAACATAACATCTCACTTTTCAATTCACTGATATGGCCTGCGTTTAAAGCCACTGCTAATGAGTAGAGAACAAATACAGACTATAGAGAGTTAAACCAAGCTGTTGGTTTTCTTAAAGAACCTCTACCAAATATTCTCATTTTAATGGGTAATATTCAAAAGAACATGGGTAAATGATTTGGAGTTATAAACTTTGCTAACATGTTCTACTGAGTAAAAATTTCATAGCAGAGTCAACCACAACCTGCCTTCACTTTTGAGGAGCAACAGCACACCCTTCCCTGATTGCTGTGGAGTACTTAAATAGCCCTGCAGTTGTACACAGAATTTGCTAATAAGACCTAGATACCTGCCCCATACAACCCACAAAAAAACATGGCTTTGGCCTTATACTGATGACATCTTTCTCACTGGACTCAAAAAAGAGTCTGTCTCACCGTCTGTCACAACTGTGAATAAACACCTTATTAAGAGGAAATGGACAACTATCTTGAATAAGATGTAAGAGCCTCTCAGTCTGTTAAATTTGGACAATACATTTTTTTAGAGTGAGAATGGGGAAAGGGCAGAGGGAGAGGGAGACTCTCAGGCAGGCTCTACACCCAGTGTGGAGCCCCATGCAGGGCTTGATCCCACGACCCTGAGATCATGATCTGAGCCAAATCAGGAATCTGACTCTCAGCTGACTGAGCCACTCAAGAGCCCCACTGGGGATATGTTTTTAATTCAGAAGGGCAGACTATTCCCAATCAAGTAAAAGACACACTCCCAGCTATCCAACCTATCCTTCTAACTCAACCTCACACTATAGTAGTAGGTGTCAGAGAAAGACACAATGAGCTTTTAAAACAGGGCAGCTGAGACATCTGGGAAGGCAATGGTCCCCAAAATGGTCAAAATACTGTTCATAATTCTGACCATGTCAAAGATCCCCCCCACACATACTATGGCATAACTACACCATATTTAAATAGAAAATAACAGAAGAGACTAACAATGGGGGATATTGCAACCTCTTTTGGTGTTTATACCTTCACCAGATACATCCAATCACCAGTCTTCACAGACAGAGGAACCCTGGCATTGTAGGCCAGAGCAAAGGAACAACCATCTAGTACTTTCATCTTTCGCTTTACTTTTACCAAAAATCCAGAGCCTAGCCACTTTCTCCTTTCTCCTAATAAGGACCTGTTGTGAATCACTGACGATGGGACCGTCATCAGTCTTCATTCCCTCATCATCCAACATAAACCAAACAAGCCACTGACCACTACCTGGAGAGAGAGGCATTTTCAGCTGCTGCCCATGTACTCTGCTCAACGAAAGTGTTGTGGAACAAGTCTGAACCTGCTCCCACCACCCAGGAAGTGGAACTAATAACTGCTGACAGTGTTTTGGCAGCATGCAGGGGACAATCAGATCCTCTACTGCTGGCCACAAATGATCTCTGACTTTCTCTTCTAAACTGTTGCTGTGTCCCTTCCTTATCTGAGAAGTTCTCATCCTCTCTGGCGTCTGCTATGTGTCCACTGGTGGGTCACTCTAGTCCTGGTAATTTGGATCCTAATGTTGCCAGTGAATGTCTGAAAACAACACAGCACATGAACACCACATAGAGACACATAACATGGATCATACTGGGGAAAATGGGAGCCACGTTGTTGGTCAGTTGTGTTGATTAATCCTACCAACATAATCACATACATCAGCCCTGAGAGTAGTACTCTTTCTCCTATGTCTACCACTACTAGCAACAGCTATTCCTACAAAGGCAGACTCTAAGTTGCCATGCATGACTCCTAAATGCCTCCTAAACTGTATGGGCTAACTTTTTACTTCAAATCATATACAACCCAGGACTATTAATTGGTGCCATCAAACAAATAGAGCGATGGGCCACTACCTATTGAGTATCATTAAAAGATACTTCCCAGAGATAGTACGCACCTAATATTACAACCAAGATGTTCATGACTGGTGCAATCAAATTAAAAATTTTATAATCCAGTGTCAATGCCAACAAACCCTATAGGATTATAGAGAGAAAATTATAGCTTTTCCTCATCTCTAGGATGATTACAAATATAAACCCAGTCAACAACATACACTTTACAAGTATCGACCTCTTTTCCTACTAATTATAATGATTTCTCTTCCCCTCCAGTATAAGCCTCATTTATTTGGATGGAAAGACATTGCATTAGCCAAGTGGCCAAGGGCATCTTACTGTGGACCTCCTCCCCAGGCACTTATCAATATATGCAAGAAAGTAGTGTATACAACATAATATCACCTGGCCCAAGGCATGTCCAGAAAATGCAGGGACTACAGCCATCATAGGAATTCTTCACTAGCCTCGCCTTCTCAGGATACCAATTGCAAGTTTTACATAATCCTCAGTGGCAGCAGGCTTTACAACAATTGCAGCACTGCCTGCCTACAGTAAACAGTCAACTCCTGGATGTTATAGTGAAGACAATTCTTAGGAAAAAATATATCTGATCATGTAGGGAAATCTAACTGCTCTCTGCATGGGAGTTTCTCTGCTCAAATTGACCACTAATTGTTTATAGCTATTCAAAATTTTCTGGGCCTACCAAGACCACCATTAATAAGAATTAAGGGAAATAAACAAGGGAAATTGTCACCCAGTGTTACTCTTCAGGGGGATCCTTAAAAAAATGTACACACTGTACCTTACAGGAGATAGAAACAATAATGAAAAGCCTGGAGGCAAAGCTAACCTGGGAGGAAAGTATCTCGCTGCAGTCACACAGCCACCTCAAGGAGCCACCCTGAGGCTACGAGAGCTGTACAACTGGCCGCCAAGGAAAGTTTTCCCCAGAACAGAAATGATGGGACAAGCTATCCCCCACTGGAACACAGCAAGGTCATGATGAACAGGTACAGAAATGGGCCAAATGCATCCTACAATTGATGTCTGTTTTTGAAAAAACGGGTCCACTTTGAGGATCACATGAGTGAATGCCCCAGAGTTCAGGAGCTACTTTGGTATGTGGCTAAATTAACAAAACAAAAACAGAAGGCAAACCTTAATGATGTTTTTCTTAATACGATAATTTTCGTTGGTTATAATTGGCCATGGGTGGGAGAGAGAGGCCTTAGCTTAGAGCAGGTTTCTCAGCATTGACACTTTCGATACGTTGAGCCAGGCAAGTCTGTGTTGGGAGGGACTGTTCTGTGTGTTGTAGGAGTTTTGATAGCATCTCTGTTCTCTCCCCACTAAATGCAACTCACGTTCCCCATCCTAGTGTGACACTCAGAGTCATCTCCAGAATTGCCAATTTGCTTCAGATTTGCTCTGGAGCAAATCCCAGCCCTCTGCTGGGCCAGAGAAACATGCTGTATCTTTCTATCTGCTTTCCCTATCCCACCCCTAGCCCTTTTATTTATAATTACTGGAATCTTGTTCACTCGATTATTTTTGGAGCAGTGTATAAGAGGCCTTTCATTAATTGCCAAAACTTCTGTTCCCAAACTATAGTGTTAACATTAAATCTATTTCCCTCTTTATTTCTCAAGGTTATAGGTTTAATTTTTCCTCTGCTCCCTTATTTTTGTTTATTGTGCTTATTTTAAACAGTAACATAATTTCACACTTCTGTGACATCCATACCATATCTTTCCAGGAAGCTTAGCTTTGTTTGTGTGTGTGTGTTGTGTTTTCTTTTCTTTTCTTTTCTTTTCTTTTCTTTTCTTTTCTTTTCTTTTCTTTCTTTTCTTTTCTTTTTTTTTTCAAGTAGGAACTATTGCATAAAATCAGTGAAATTCCTGATTTAGTCCATAGGTTAAGAAAATATTCTTTCAACGTGCAAACTTAACCAGGAGGTTTAAAATAATGTCATTGATGAAATTCATTTTGAGAGTTAAGAAATTATTGCTTCAGAATATGAGTATAACCTGAAAGATTAAAATACTGTCATTCAGTTTTTATGGATGTCATTAATCATCAGCTTTTTTCCTTTGCTCTCACTCTCTTAAGAGAAGTGAGGTTTAAAATACATTTTACACAAAATGCTTTTTTCTCCCCTTAACAATCGGCAGGAAATAGTTGAAACAATATTGCTGGATTACAAAAAGGGGATTTAGTGGGCTGGTGCCTTTGTAAATTTTTTTGCTGTGAGTGTGTGCGGAAGCACCTGGGGGTTGGAGGAGTGACTGGTTTCCTGGCCCTCGGAAATGTCAGTGAGAGAATGAGGTAGAGCATAAAAGGAGTGAGGGCTTAGGAGACCTTTGAAGAGATCAATCTACTTAAAAATTTCCCATAATGAAACATAAGTGGAATTATATGCTTTAATATCTATCTATGCTGACTCTCAACTTTTCTCTTCTTCTTGCCTGTTCTTTCTGAGAAATATTTTCTAAAATCTGTAAATGCAGAGAATGTACCTATTGCATATTTAGAAAACTAAACTTTCTATTTTCTTAAGTTTTTGTTGAAAGTTCTTTTTGAGTCATTCAGTATTATTTGATATTGTGCAATAATGTAAATTTAGCCTCTACTCTATTTTTATTTTTTTTATTATTATTGAGTATAGTTGACACACAATCTTACATTAGTTTCAGGTGTACAACGTAGCGATCTGTCCCAATACTATTACAGTATCATTGACTGTATTCCTTATGCTGTCTTTCTTCTTTTTTTTTTTTTTAAAGATTTTATTTATTTACTTGACAGAGATAGAGACAGCCAGCGAATGAGGGAACACAAGCAGGGGGAGTGGGAGAGGAAGAAGCAGGCTCATAGCAGAGGAGCCTGATGTGGGGCTCGATCCCACAACGCCAGGATCACACCCTGAGCCGAAGGCAGACGCTTAACCACTGTGCCAACCAGGCGCCCCCTTTATGCTGTCTTTCATCACCATGACCTATTGATCCCACAACTGGAAACCTGTATCGTCTTATCCCCTTCACCCACTTTGTCAAACCCCCACCTCCTCCCCTTTGACAACCATCAGTTTGTTCTCTGTATTTATAGGTCTGATTCTGCTTTTTATTTGTTTATTCATTTGTTGTTGTTGTTTAGATTCTACTCCATCAAAATGAAAACCTTGGACAGCAAGGGTAACCACCAACAAAACAAAAACACAACCTACTGAATGGGAGAAGATATTTGCAAATGATATATTTAGCTTCGACTATGAAAGCAAAGGCACAGAGTCCATAGAAAGCCATCTAAATCTATGCTTAGTGTGAATCTCTTCTAACAACTGTAGATGATGTGGAGACAGGCAAGGGAGTTTTTCTTTAAAAGTGTGTCCTGTAGGGGCCCCTGGGTGGCTCAGTGGGTTAAGCATCTGAGTATTGATTTTGGCTCAGGTCATGATCTCAGGGTCCTGTGATCAAGCCTCCTGTGGGGCTCTACACTCAGCCAGGAGTCTGCTTGAGGATTCTTTCTCTCCCTCTGCCCCTCCCCTAGCTCTCGTGCGAGTGAGAGAGCTCTCTCTCTCAAATAAATAAATACATCTTTAAAAAAAAAAAAGTGCATCCTGTGCTTTGTGTGTGGAAAGGGAAGCTAGAATAAAACTCAACTAATTTACACAGATGAGTTGTGCAAGAAATAGGCACTGGGATTTTTTGTACACAGATTTCAACAAAAGCAGTATCCAACCTTGTGAAGAGTAGGCTCTAATGGATATCTGGAAAGTCCCAAGAGCTATATCTCTAGACCAAATTAATTACTATTAGAGAAGAGTCAATATAGTACCTCTAAAAAGCTACCAATGAGAAAAATGGTCTGTTGCTTTATTTGTTCTAATGAGGGATTTTTTCATGATCTTTTCACATGCACCTTCACCCTATGTCTCAGGTTGGGTTTACTAGGGGAGAGCTGAAGACAGGGGTTCAGGAGCATGTGACCAACTGAGGAGGTGATCATTTGCAGAAACCTGTAAGGAGGTAAAGTCAGCTAGAGAAGGGGAAGGGACAAGCAAGAATGTACTCTCAACTGTGGTCCAGTCACGGCCTGATTCTCAGAGGGAGAGCTCTGGAACATAGACCATATCGCAGAACTGGCTCCCTTGAGGCAGTGGGAACTGACTTATACCCTTGCCTCGCTTAGCCAGCAGTGGTGGTGGCAGCTGAAGGCCATTCACTGTAGTGCGGGAGCAGCAACATTTACACCAATGAGCCCAAATGGAGACTCATTCGACGTCTAGAGATAGAAAGACGTGTCTGAGGGCCCCAGCTGTTTGAGTCTTCACAGTGCAGGTACCAGGGCTAAAAGTGAGTGAGCCTTTGATTCCAGCTGTCCCAGCTGACGCTGAGTCGTACCTTCAAGCTGCACCATCTGACTCCAGACTCCACGTAGAGCAGAGGCAAGCTGTAGCTGCCAAGACATGCCCAAGCTGCAGACTCATAGCCAAAATGCACGTGACTATTCTTTTAAGCTACTAACGTTTTGGGGTGTTTTCTAATGCAGTCACAGCAATTGGAATGCATGGGTTCTAAATTTAGTTGAAATTTCACTTCACACATAATAGGTGTGTAATAACGAGTAACAGAGTTCTCTGTGCTTTAGTAAAATCAATACTTACCTCCTATGGCTCCAGATAGAGTACACAGCAAGACTTTAACCAGTATTTGAATCGGTATTGATTAACAAATTCCTCAGTCTGTTTGAAGGTCCCCTGAATTAACAAAGACATTCCTATATTCATTTCCTTGGTTTTTCACCTAACAACCTAAATACAATTTCTTTCAATTAAATATTATTTCTAAGAAAATGAAAGTAACTTAGGGGCACCTGGGTGGCTCAGTCAGTTGGGCATCCAGCTCTTGGTTTTGGCTCAGGTCATGATCTCATGGGTCATGAGATCCAGCCCCTCCCCTCTGGGGTCCGTGCTCAGTGGGAAATCTGCTTGAAGATTCTCTCCCTCTGCCCTTCCCCCCCCCACTCACAAAGGCACTTGCTCTCTTTTTCTGTAAGATAAATAAATAAATTTTTAAAAATTAAATGAAAATGAAAATAAATAGAAGTAACTTCAGTGTGGCTAATGTATAATCCCAATGGAAAATATCAAACTTGTCTCCAAAAAAAGTAGAATTAACCAGTAGCAAAGTTTGTATTTTTCATGGAATTTTATCAATAACTGTATTCACAGGAATTTACATTATTGTTTCAGAATAAAAATCATGATTCATTATTAACTTATATCAGGCTCATATTTTGTAAGCTTCTTCACTAAAAAATTTACATTCATGATTTAATTTGATCTCACAGAATATCTGTTATGAACGATGAGAAATTCCATCTCACAAATAAGGGAACAGAGGCTGCAGTTAAATAGTCTAAGCAAGAGGGCAATGTCAATGTACAATAGAGTGGCAGTTTTAAATAGGATCCGTTTACTAAGATAACATGGTCATTTTAAAGTTTAGTGGCTTCCTCCTGAGTTTAAACTCAGGATTCCAAACCAGATGTTCTTTGAGTCAGGTATTCGCTCTCAAATAACTGCAAGTTTCAGTTTTTTACTCCGACTCATCTTTATTGGAAGAACCTGTAGATATCAAACTTGAAAAAGAGCAATTACAAAGTGGTGGTAGGGGACAATCAAAGCCATTTTGTGCTACTCCTGGGGTAAGGCAGGACTAAGAATACAATTTCAACCGAACATAAAGAATTTTCCAACAATCATTGCTGCACAGGATTGCAAGGACCTGATTTTGAAAAAAGCAACTTCAGAAAATACATTTAGTCTAAGTTTCATGAGACTTTCTTGTGAAATCCACTGAATATATTATCTTCTTTTTCAAAATTAAAGATAATTGACATACTATAAGTATAATTGACATAAAATTGCATTAGTTTCAGGCATACAACACAATGATTAGACCTTTGTATATGTTGTAAAATGATCATACATCTAGTTACCATCTGTCACTATACAGTTACAAAAAAATTTTTCCCATATGATGGGAACTTTAAGATTTACTTTCTTAATACCTTTCAAATTTGCAATACAATGTTATTGACAATGGTCACTATGCTGTACATTATGCCATGTCTGACTTGTTTTATAACTGAAAGTTTCTACCTTTTTAAACCCCTTCCTCTAATTTACCCACCCCCCCTTAAGGCTCTCCCCTCTGACAATCACCAATCTGTTTACTATAATTATGACTATAGTTTGTTCATTTGTTTTGTTTTTTAGATTCCTCATATAAGTGAAATCATACAGTATTTGCCTTTCTCTGTCTGACCTTATTTCACTTGGCCTTCCAGGGCCATCCATGGTGTCACAAATGGCAAGATTTCATTCTTTTTTTTATGGCTGAGTGATATTACATTATATATATATATATATATATATATATATATATCCCACGTCTTCTTTATCCATCCATTCATCTATCANCATTATATATATATATATATATATATATATATATATATATATCCCACGTCTTCTTTATCCATCCATTCATCTATCAATTGTACACTTAGTTTCCATATCTTGGCTCTGTAAACAATGTTGCAATAAACATAAACGTGTGCATATCTTTATAAATTAGTGTTTTTGTTTTTTGAATTATTTTTTTTTCTTTTTGTTGCTATTTGGTGAGTTCTACTGCCCTGTGAAATCACTGTTCTGCTTCATCCAGTCAGCTCTTGAACCCCTCGATTTTTTTTTTTTTTAGTCCATTTTATGTTCTTTAGCTCTGTGACTTCTGTTTGGTACTCCCTTTACTTTTTATCCCTTTACCAAAGTTCTTCTTGTGTTCACCCATTCTGCTCCTAAGTTGGGTGAACATCTTTATGACCATTACTTTCTCAGGTAAATTTCTTACCTTCATTTCATTAATTTTTTTTTCCTGGTGTTTTAACTTGTTCTTTCGTTTGGAAAATATTCCTCTCTCTCCTCATTTTGCTTGACTTCCTGTGTTTGTTTCTGTGTATGCGGAGAAACAGCTACCTCTCCCAGTCCTGAACGAGTGGCCTTGTGTAAGAGATAAAACTTACCATTCGATCTTGCCTTAGCTCTTGAACCTATGTGATTGTCTAATTAGCCTAATTTATTATTAATAGGGACCAGTTTTTGAGGGAGTGCCAAGTCCTGTTCCAGAGTGGGAGATTTTAGTCAGCTCTTTCAGGCTGACTGGAAGCTGGAACCTCAGGCACCAGCTTTTAAGTTATTCAGATATATACAGTCCTAGGGGACTACAATTGTAAATCCTGCTGGTCTTCAGTCCAGGTCATCTGGAGGTGTCCCCTTGGTAAGAGTTGTAAAAATCAGAGCCCCAGACAAGTGTATGTGCTCCCTGATGGGAGATACCACTGAGCTACAGTGAGGCCAAGGGAAAGCACAAAGATGGTGTCCCCTGGCCTACATTCCTTGCGATCACTTTTATAGCCTCTGGAAGTATGGTAATCCTGGAAAGTGTCCCTTTGGCACAAACTCCAGTATAAATAGATAGGCCTCTTTCACATGAGGGTACATGTCAGTCTGCTGTCTGTATAGTGCTCTGGGGGTGGTAGCCTGCCAAGAACTGTCTCTCCAATTGTTGCAATCCCGTGGGTCCCAGAATGCAATCCTCCCCCACCACCAGGGCCAGACATTCAAGAGGCGTCTCTTATGTGGGCTGCATATGCCCATTGTGGGCATATGAAGGTGGCTTGGGAATAGGACACTTGTCTACCTGGTTCTGATAGGGCCACAAGTGTAGCACAGGGCTGTTGCTGTTGTTTCTGGCTGACTGAACCGGAGTACCAGGCATAATGCAGAGACACCACTATACAGCTCTATAGGCTGTCCAGAAGCCTCTAGGGTGACCTGAGTGCTTCCCAGTCAGGATGGCCCTCACCACACAGAGACCCAGTTGATCCTCCATTGGTGGGCAATAAAGTTAGGGACAGAAGGAGCCAGCAGAAAATGCACATGGAGTTGGGCAGAGCTGAAAAACCGCAGACAGAGGTAGTAAGCAGGAGGCAGTGAAGGGGAGAGAGAGAAGTTTCTAGTAAAGCAGCCCCGGGGGAAGTGAGTCTGGGGAGAAGCAGCATCACATCTCAGAGGGGCCACACAACGGGAGCAACAAACAGACCTTTGCCAGAGCTGCCTTTGTGCAAACAACATCTCAGAGAGGGGCCGCTATGGGAGCCCCCAGAGCCCAGGTGTCGACAGATGTTGCCACTCGCCCTGAAAGTTAACCAGGAAGTAGCAACATGAAACTCTGCCTAGGGTGTTGCTTTTTGTTTATTGATCAGACACAGTGGCCTTGGTTTCTGGACATAAAGTCAGCATGAGAGAGCCTGTCTCTTGGGACGGGGCAAGAGCTCAGAAAAATCACCCAAGAGCTGACACTAGCAGGTTAGAGGAAGTGTGGAAAAATGAAGCCCGCCTGCAATGGTGCTAGTAAGGTAGAGGGAGAACACAAAAAATGATGCCAGCCAGTTCCTTCATTCCCAGCGAGGGTCCCAACAGGTTCCTGCCCCTTCAGCACATGCTTTAAGATTAGCAAATAAATCTTCTTTTCATATGGTCTAGGCATTTTTTAACTGCTTCCTTTGGTGCTGGGTCTCACGCAAGGGAATCTGCATGCTAGGCTTTTAAGAGCGGACTGCCCATTTCCTACGGGTATGGGTTTCCTAGACATAAGCCCTGTTGCTTTTCCAAACCAGAGGTTTGGGTGGCTCGTCCCTCTGTACAGTCCCAGGGGGTGAGGTGCCTGATATGGGGCATAAACTCCTTGTTCATCAGGGAGAAACTCTGTATTTTCAAAATCCCTCCCAGTTATGGGTCATTGTGCAGGGTGTGGGGTTTTTGGTGAGACATTTCTCTGCTTTCCCTACCCATCTCAACGTGGCCCTCTTATCCTTTGTTGTGAAGTTGTTATTCGGTTACTTTTCGGGTCATTTTTAAGGAATTTATTTCATTGGTAGCTGTAGGTTTGTGTTCATGGGAGGAGGTGAGTTCAAGATCTTCCTGCACTGCTATCTTGAACTTTCCCCTACTTATATTCTTTCTGTCTCAGGATATTTATGTTCTCAATTTTAGGTTAGCAAAAGGTTTATGTCAGAGACTTGTCAAAAAGTATATCACTGATTTTTGGAATGATTTTAATATTCTTTTAATTTAGATCTATTAATATTAAATACATAATATACATATATACAAACCCACCAGTATACCTATGCACATCGAAGATATAAAAATATGTGACCCCTCATTCTACAATACTCTCATATACATGCATTTATTGTCATTTTATAATAAACTAGAAAACTCTACTATTTTTTTCTCTAAATCTCAGAATTTTATCAGCAAACTATATCTACATACTAATTTTTTTTTAAAACTTCTAAGTCCTACCAACTCTGTGCACTAGACCCTTTCGCCATTAAAGCGATCGGGTTGATATTTTCAGAGGCAGCCAATAAATGTCGTTTCCAGTCTGACACCAGTCATAACTCTCCATGTTTTAGTTTAGAGACGGGTTTATCAGGTTGGCTTGCCATCCTTGAAAATAGGTTGTTAAAGTGAAAAATCTGAAGGACCTTTATAGCCCCACTCCCCTCAGCTGCCTTTATACTAATATTAATCCTGTTTTAATTCAACATCATTTAAAACTTCCCATGTACATGATTTGTTCACCAAACCGCAATACTTTCTAGGCTGCCAAGACAGCCACGATTCAGAGCCCAGAACCAAGCAGTTGAGGCCATTTTGTGCCAAAATAAGATCTGGAAAAAGTCCAGCTGGTGGATACCCCATGATATATATATATATATTTTTCCAGAAGTATTATAGTTATCTACTACTTACTTTATGGACTTCTGCACAGTACTGCTAGACATAATAAATTCAGATAAAAGGCAGCCAGACCTAACATTCCTAGACAACTACCCACGGAAGTCCTGTAATCTATAGTACATCATTTGAGCATACGAGTAGGCTATTAGGCATGATCTCTACAACTTTGAGTTAAGTGCCTACAGGACCTCAGATTAATGGATGGGAGTTTAGCACTTGGATGCATTTTACAAGGTGCTGCAGTATTAGAGGCTTAATGATGAACCTTTAAAAGAAATTCTGTGTTTTTTTAGGCTACCCAACACACAAAAAGCATCAGAATAATTCAATGGAGAGCCAGAGTATGGTGACTATTTTCTAATACTCAGGAGGGTTCTTGAAAGTGTCTGGCATAATTCCATTCATTGTGGTCGACTGACAGGTATTTCCATTCGGCACCTTTGGATTCTTCACAATTGTTTGCTAGGAAAGGGGACATTTGGAAACTGGCATTCTAATTATATATCTAACAGTGCTTTAAAAACATATATAATTCATTCTATCTCTCTGAGGTTTACTTTTTATATCAAATTAGAGGATAATCAAAATGATCTTTATTGTGCTCTCCATTTCTATTAACCATGGATGTGTGTGTTTATACACAAACACAGGTACATACACACTCCCCTATAATTAGCGTATAAAATATTTCAAAAAGAAAATTAAAGAAATATGCTTTAATATATTACAATCTTAAAAAATAACAAAAGTTAAGCTATGATTGAATCATGAAAAAAATGATCTGAAAGGTTGGCAAAGGTAACATGGAAAAGAACAAAAACAGACAATTGGTTGTCTCACATTGATATCTTTTTTTAAAACAATGGGATAAAAGAAACTGAAATATTTAAAATGTATGTCTTATAGATTGTCAATGTTCCTTAAGAATCTAGGTTATGAATGATTACCTAGAATATATAATTTTTCAGGGAAAAAATGAATTTGGTGACTTATTCTTATTTTAGATTGTATTTCTTTAAATTAAAAATCAAAGGAAGGAGCAGACACTAAGGGCTTGTTATATTTCACCCGGGCTTTCCTATTATGCATGGTGATGGATCAGAAATGTAATATCTCAGTTACTTTGTCTCCTATCTTTATATTACATATTAAAGTGCTTCTTGCTTTGATCATCATGACACAAAAGTTAAACTCACGTACATAAATAACTAACTACATTAGATTAATATTAACAGTAAATGATTAGTAATTTATATAGTAGGACACACATGTAAAGAAAGGGAAAAAGTAGAAAGAAAACAAATTAGACACTTCTTTTTAAATCCCAATACAGTATTCTTAAATATAAATACAACATAGTAATGATAAATTAATAATGAAATTGTATTTATAAAATTTATACTTTATATATAAATAATGAAAAAGATTACATATGCACATATATTGAACAATTGAATATAAATGTGATTTCACAAAATGTACTATATAATCACGTTCTGGACAACAATATGAGCTTTTAGGCATTATTTCTATAAGTCAGCAAGGATGCTGAAATGTTCACCCTCACACCCGTGAGTTACAAGGCTCTCGACTGACTGAGGGACTCCTGAGCAGCTCCCCCAAGCCTTTCCTTCTACTCAACCACTTCCTGGTGTCAGTGAGCAAGTTGGAGTAACTGGCTTGGTCTAATTGGTGACAGGTCTGGACATTCAGATTTTGGATCTAAAAAATGAGTTAAATGAAGAGAATGTTAGAAATGTTATGAGTATTTTCTTTCCTCTAGATCCTGGGCCTTCTTAAATAAAGCAAATAAATAACCACCCAAACTTAAGAATAAATCGAGAAGTAAGCTTAAACATATTTGATAAAATATATCCCATTTATGAATAAGTACCTTAAATTCAGTCTTTGGAGGTCATGAAGAAAGAGCAGCCTTTCTCAGACTCCAGCTCTGGCCACAGAATAAAGCACAGACCCACGTACCTAAGATAAATACACACGTACGCATGACTTTCGTAAAGTAAACTATGACCTCTCATTGCTATGAAGACTGCTGATAACATGTGTTAAAAAGGCACACTTGAATATTCCATCACTGACGTCACATACAGTCACGCGGGCTCGGTAGAAGGCGAATTTCTTCATTTAGAGAATTTTATGGGCCTAAAACTGGAGAAAAAATGATACACAAGATTTTTATTCTTGAGCTCTTGTGTTACACCAAATAACAGTTAAGCATATTTTGAATTATGAGATTATAATATTGTATAAAGAGTTCCGTTGGCCACATAAGGCACTTGTTTTTATTACAACAGCCTTTGTTACAGTCCCCTAACTTAAAAGAGCTTGCTAAGTATTCACTGTCAATCGTCATTCACGACCATTTCAGTTGTGAACATTGTCTAAATGGAAGGATAGGTGAGGAGAGATGAGATTTAGGATTTTTAGGGTCACAGTAAGGTTTCCCGAGGAACCACAGAGGAGTAGAGAGATTTTAAGTGGTATATCTGCAAATGGATTCCCTAGAACACATCCTTTGTTTGTGGGTTGTTTCCTGTACAAATCAGAGCCATTTGGATGTAGCCGTATCACTCTGAGACTAGGTTTAATCTCTGTACAACGAAGAGATTAACCTGTACAATATCCAAGATCTATTCTAACCCTGACATTCTGCTCTAGAATCCAGACAAACAATCCAAAAAACAAGCTATCTATGTTTGTGAAAACATATGACCTTCATTTCTGTGCATGTAAAAATACCTGTTATGTCCAAAATAAGATACTGAGATTCCTCTTCCCAGAGCTGTCTCCTAAAGGAAAAAGTATGAATCACCGAACACATGATCTTTCTCCAGATCCTGAACCTAATTCTCAAAGGTAATTTCTTTATCTGTACAGTCTTTTCTGAAGAAAGTTATTTAATTGCATGGATATTTCTTGTTCTACTTTTGCTCACGAATTTACAGATTTCTAGCTCTTTAGCCAAAATTTTAGTATCAGCATGGAGAATATTGTGCTTTTTCTTGGCAAACATGGTACATGGAAAATATTCCCACTGTCTGCTAAAAGGAAAACATGAAGCATCAAAAATCAAAACAGCAAATCTGCACACTTATCTCAATTTTAAAATTATAATTTATTTCAGCTACAGACTTAAAGATCCTTCAGATAAAAGAACCTCCTGATTAAAAAAAAAAATCCTAAGTGTATAAAAACTATACTTAGAAATTCTAACACTTGTTTGATTTATATCTGACAGTTTTTATCATAGAAACCTTTTAGTAGTAATCAATCCATGTTCATTGAGCACCTGTTTATTTTATTTTATTGTAAGCCATTTATTCTGGGTATTTTTTTTCTATTACTTTTATTTTTTTTCTTTTTTAAGTTGAATAAATGAACCAAGGAACTTGCGCACTATATATCATCTGAATGCAGAATTTTCACGTTATTTTTTTTGTAAACAGGAAGCACATTTGCTTGAGCATTTTCAATTTGGACATATGGTATGTTTTTATCATTTGTGAATTTCATCTGAATTCATTCGTTCACTTCTAAAAGCATCACTTTTGAGGGCGCCTGGGTGGCTCAGTGCATTGAGCATTGAACTCTTGATTTCATCTCAGGTCATGGTCTCAGGGTGGTGAGATCCAGCCCATATCAGGCTCTGCCCTTAGCAGGGAGTCTATTTTCTCCTTCTCCCTCTCCCACTGCCCCCCTCCCCACCTTTTTCTCTAAAATAAATAAATAAATCTTTTAAAAAAATAAATAAAAGTATCACTTTCAAACAAACAAATAAATCACTTTCACTAAGACACAAGCCTGAACAGAGTTTGGGGTAACAGAATATTAGGAAGATGTTTTAACAGAAGCTGCAGGGCTTCAATTCAGAATTCAATTCTGTTCTGTGAGGTGGTCAGTTTCTCTTTAAAATTTAAGACTAGTTTTAATTGAAAGTATTTTTTTTCAATATTTTAGACATGAAGTGTTTTATTTGAATGCTATTTTGCCAGATAGCCATTTCATTAAGTTATTTAAGTGGTTTGTTGTCCAAGGTTGATTTATTGGAAACAATATTTTTAAGTAGAAATGCATATCAAATTTTATCATGATTATAAGACAAATAAGATACAAAAACAGATATTCAGGAAATGTATATCATACTCTCTATGAAATAGATAAATTTGTTACATAAAATAAAATGCAGCTATCTCTTTTTTGAAGCATTTTCTTTTATTGCGGATATATTGACTAACTTATTTCTGTTTCGTTTTGGATCCCTATGGCCCCTTATGCTTGTCCTAAAATTGTTTAAATGCATGTTCGCAGACTTCCACCAGCTCATTCTGGCCTCCCTGAAATGGTTCTGGGAGGCTGCACCTACACTCTATGCAGAAATTAATTTTACCTTTTGAAGGAAAGTAAATGCTATAACCGTGTGATGCTATAATGTTGATATCTTTATAGGATAGGAGTCATTTTCAATCAAAACAAATGTGACTATTTTCAATGTACTCACCTGGCCTGGGTCATTACTAAATAGTTTTTTCTTTCACTTTCTTCTGCTGTTAGGGACACTTAAAAATGGTATCAGAGAATGACCACCATCATTTTTTAAAGAACATTATAGCACCAGTTATTTTTAATTTATTGGTGAAGGAGAATTAAAAAGGACAGTTTGGAGGAACACTTGTGAATTGGTTTGACTTTTTCCTGGTTCCACCGGTTGTTTCTCTATCAATGCCTAGGTACTTAAAATTTCCATAGAACTCTGGTCTCCTCTGACAACTTTAGTCGTTGTAAATATCTGATGTTAGGTTAGCTAATGATAACTTAAGGTACTACTTCTCTGGGGAATTTGTATACTAGTGAACTAATGACGTAACTTTGGCCGTGATGGGTTAGCAAGAAAAATTCCCAGTCACGTATGTGAGGTATATCTCTTGATTGGCCAAATTTAAGGTTAGAAAGACAACAACAAAAATTTGTGAATTGAATGTGTTTACAAGCTTAAAAACAGTATCATTTTATTACCTCTCTTGATATTAAACCCTTTGTTTATAATGAATATTTTGAGACAGAAAACAGATGAATTGCCTATTTCTCATGATACACACACACACATTGCGTCAGAAATAGATGATATGTGTGTGTGCATATATACATACACACAGAAATATATTTTGTGTGTATACATATAAGTATATGTTTTGTATACATATACAATTCAGAAATATTTTACACAATATATACATATACAAAATATATAATATATACATAAAATTGAGAAACAATCTATACATTTACAAATTACAGAAATATATATATATATGAAATAACCTTCAAATGTATAAAGGTGGTATGTGAGGAGAGATCCATCTACTGATCCATCTATTGGCATTAACAACTTGGTGCAAATCATATTTTTTTTTCTTTTTTCCAAGTACCCCATCTGACCTTAGTGACAACTCATTTTAAAAAATGATGAGCATTATGCTGTGTTTCTTATTAGAAGTATGGATGCAAGAAGCATATTACAAAGGATGAAAAATGTAACTACACTTGCAATCTATTTCTTATGTAGGTCATTCTCTTTGATCCTCACTTGAAAGCATTACCATTTTCAGGAGATGTTACAAAAAAAAATAAAAAGCAATTACCACCCCATCTCAGTTAGAGAAGCTTATAGTATTAAGGGTTCATCACATTTTTCACTCTTCCTCTTTTCCCATCTGAAAAACAGTGTTGCATGGTTTCAGGCCAAGAAGTTGAGACTTTACTTTTCCATTAGGATTTTTTCTTTAGCCTTAAAAAAATTCAACTTGTGGATAGTGCTTTTTCAGAGTGCTAAAAAATAAAGGAAAAATGGCTATTCTTTTACTGAACAAGAAACTGCAGTTGTGAGATGCTAAGTCTTGTAATATGATTGTTGAATATGAAAACGATGTTACTGCTTCAGTGAAATACTTTACATTATCCACAATCGTTTTTCAATAAAAATTTTTTCATGAAATTTGAAATTCAGCAGGTTTAGACCATATTAAGACCTAAACTTTACTTTTTATAATCTTAACTTTCAAAAGAACTTGTACTATATTTTACTAATTTATTCTCCTGGCGAGACAGGACATTATTATTAACATTTTATCAATAGAGAAGTGGGACAGCGGTGATAAAAATTTTCAAAGTCACCAAGTTGGGGTTGTTGGAAGAATTGAAATTAAAGTTTTGTCTCTTAGACCATAAACCTCTAAGTAAATTATTTAATGCCAAGAAAATTAAATCATTCATCTAGGACAGCCATAATTTTCTCAGGCTACTAATTACAATTGATTTGTATTTAATAATGTATTTTGCAATTTCTAAGGCCTTGCTATATCTTAAGACTTGAGACTTCTTTTAAAAATATGATAATTATCTTAAAATCTTACTGGCTTAATTCCTTTAAAATAAATCACAAGAAGAGAAAAAAGAAGAGATTTGACAGATTATGCCTTTCCCCAAAAATACCTTTTATTTCTACGGTCCAATTATTTGATTCTATTTTCTAATAGTAATGAACTGACTGCAAATATTTTTTCATATAGAATGAATCATAACTAATTCATATTTTAAGCTGGGTTATGTTAATTTTAATGCATATGACTTAAAATATTACACTTGGAGGAATTCCAGCTCTAGTATTCATTTGTGTGTCCAATTTTGTATAAGTTCATTAATTTCTGATGGTTTTTTGTTATCTCGTAGGGGGTAAAAAATCACATAGCAGTCCTTAGTAGTTAAATTAATTGAGATGTTATATATGAAAATACACATTATAAGTGCTCAATAATATTTTTTTCCCTTTTTTACTAGGGCAGTTTGACAATTTCCTTAGTAACTGATCACAACGGTAAGCCATGCTTTACTATTACATTTTTGAAAGGATTTTAATTTCAAGTGATTATCTTCAATGTTAAATTCATTCATGAAACACTGAGTGTGATGTTAGTGCCTGCAGCCTTTTCTGGCACATAGACAGTGCTCAATTATCTGTAGACCTCAACCAATAATAGGAACCTAAAGATGTCAACACGTTATTTGCCCTTTTTTTCATTAAAAAAAAAAAAAACTGCCACAATTATTTCTAGAGTCAGAATTAGAGGGCTTAGAAGTAGAATCAAAATAGTCAACCAACCTAATCATAATAGCCTTTACTATGTTTTTGTCTTCAGATATGCTATGCATTGGCCTTAGAAGATTAAAAATACTGGGGCGCCAGGGTAGCACAGTCGTTAAGTGTCTGCCTTCGGCTCAGGGCCTGATCCTGGCGTTCCGGGATGGAGTCCCACATTGGGCTCCTCCGCTGGGACCCTGCTTCTTCCTCTCCCACTCCCCTGCTGTGTTCCCTCTCTCGCTGGCTGTCTGTCACATAAATAAATAAAATCTTTAAAAAATAAAATAAAATAAAATAAAAATAAAAATATCGTGGTGAGAAATAGAGGAGGCTTTATCCACGACCAAACTGTCAGGTCTATATTTTCATAAATCAGTAGTAATATATAATTTTTATAATACCATATAAAACATACATCTAGTCATGTAATAATTTGAATAGCTGTTACTTAGTAAATGCCTGCTGTGACCTAGGTTAAGCACTTTATTTCCACTATGCCACATAAACCTCAAAACCACTCATGCATAAGTACTACCAACCTCATTTACAAATGACAAAACTGGGGCGCCTGGGTGGCTCAGTCGTTAAGCGTCTGCCTTCGGCTCAGGGCGTGATCCCGGCGTTCTGGGATCAAGCCCCACATCGGGCTCCTCCGCTGGGAGCCTGCATCTTCCTCTCCCACTCCCCCTGCTTGTGTTCCCTCCCATGTTGGCTGTCTCTCTCTGTGAAATAAATAAATAAGATCTTTTTAAAAAAATGACAAAACTGATGTTCACAAAATATAATATTTTGTCCCAAATTTACCTGAATAGTTTCTGGCAAATTCTGGTTTTGAATAAATCTGTTTGACATCAAAGTCCTAGGTATTAATCACTCAGTTATATTATTTCCCCACTGACCTCATATAGGTACAAAAATCTATGACACTAGATGAGAAAAGCCATTGTAACTAACCAGTGGCCATCCCTCCCCCTCATGGGCAGGGACAGACCTATAACCGTTCAGAGTGCATCATCTTGCCAGAAAGCGAGTCAAAGAAGGAAGCCAAACATCTCTATAAAATTTTCTTAGGAGCCAAAGAACAATGCTATTCATTCACTGCCCATTCTATTGGGATCCACTAATTTCCTCTAAATCAGTAAAGTACATGTTTGAATATCTTAAGGAAGCAGACAGCAGAATTATATAACCAGTGATTTGGGTATCAGAAGGACTTTGATGGAAAAAATAGTGAAATCTCCAAGCGAATCACCATATATCCTTAACGAAACCCAAAGTTGCTGCTGCCCAAATCATCAGTGAGGAGGGGATATTATGTTGAGATGTTTTCCTATCCAGAACTCCATGACTCAGTATTGGAAACAAGACCTAAGTCCATTATACGTAGATAATGAAGCTTGCTGTGATAAATATGTTAACAATGTGAAAAGAAATATCTCATTTTATATCCTATGGGTAGATTAATTAAAATTGATTTAATATTTCATAACAGTTAAAGTTAGATTGACTTATGGTTAGTAGGAAAGACCATCTTTAGTTCAAAAGCAGGTTCACTGAAATTAAACTTTATATATGAATAAAACAGGGAAAACAGTCTTTTTGTAGCCTTTTGATCAAATCAAAGAATCCTTTTATCTATGAAATATGAAGTAGGAAGATACGAATTTTAGAATGCCTTTTGGTTTTATACTAATTTAAGTCTGGCTCCATATTTTTATCAAAATGGAGAAAAATAATCTTATTACTCAGGAGTCATGACCACAGTGACACTGTGACCAAAGTTAAAAGGGCACTAAAAGGTAGATAACATTTTCCTTCCTAATGTCCTTTTCTTCATGATTGCATCAGAAACTTCGCATTTCACAGATCAACTGGTATCCTTGTTTCTATACTATATAAATGTATTTCATCTCTTCTAATTTCATTTTCCAGACAGTAAAAATTCCTAGCCTCTAACCAGAAACTATAATAGCATTTTATTTATCAGATGCAGATGGAAGATCCCACCAAATTGCATAAAAACTATGAATCCAAATGGCTGAGAATTTTTTAAATTGCAGTTAATATGGTTATTTTTAAGCCTCATAATAATTGAGATAATAATAATAAATGCACTTACTATTATATCATTGTAAAAACATAGAATAAACACCCTAAAGCAAAAAGGGCAGGTATATTAAACATTTTATAGATTCCTGCAGCTTCATATCCTTTTTGAGCCACACATTCTCATTACACTCTATTTTTTATCCCATTAACTCAAATCTTAGAGAAAAAACATGTACAGATTTACAGATTATAATCTCATGTAAAATATCACTATGGCTTTGTAATCACTTGTCCTTTATCTCTCTTTCAGATATTCAAGAGTGGGCGGATCTCTATAAAATTCTTACTTTGGATTTAACACCACCATTTTTTTCTTTTTTTTTATGTAATAATTTTTACAAGTAACATTGTATAAATTTAAGGTGTATAGAGTGTTACTTTGACACATTTATATATTGTAATATGATTACCAATGTAGTGACATCTATTACATCACGTAACTATAGTACATTATTGTCTATATTCATTATACTGTGTATTAGATCTCTATGGCTTTTTTTACTACTTGTTATGAGTTTATACTTTAAACACTATCACTCTTATCCCCCTCATCAACCCCATCCCCCAGTAATCACCATTTTACCCTGTTGACCAGGTTTAATTTGTATAGATTCCATATGTAAGTGATATTATATAGTAATTGCCTTCTCTGTCTAATTTATCTTGCTTAGCATAATGTGCTCAAGGGCCATCTATGTGTCACAAGTGGAAAGATATCCTCGCTTCTCATGGCTAAATAATAGTCCATTGTGTATATGCATCGTATCTTTTTTAACCGTTCATCATCCGTTGGTGGACATTTGGGTATTTTCCATATATTGGTAGTTGTGAATAATGAATGCTGTGATAAACGTGAGAGTGCAAATATCTTGTGGAAACCTTGTTTTCATTTCCTTTGGGTATATACCCAGAAGAAGAATTGCTGGATCATATGGTAGATCTAGATTTATTTTTTAAAGAAACTCCGTATTGTTTTCCCTAGTGGTTGGGCTAATTTACATTTCCACCAACAATGTATAAGGGTTCCTTTCATACCACAAACTTGCCAGCACCTGTTGTCTCTTATATTCTTGATGATAGTCATTCTAACAGGTCTGAGGTGATAACTCATTGTGATTTTCACTTGCATTTACCTGATGATGAGTGAGTGATGTTGACATCTTTTCACATACGTATCTGCTGGCTATTTTGATATCCTTTTTGGAAAAAAAAATCTGTTTGATTCTTCTGACCATTTTTTAATCATACTGTTTTTCTTGTTGTTGTTAAATTGACTGAGTTCTTTATATATTTTGGATATTAATCCCCTATCCAGTATGTATGATTTGCAAACATTTTTTTCCATTCTGTTTTTGTCTTTTCATTTGTTAATTGTTTCTCTTGCTGTGCAGAACCTTTGGGTTTACGTAGTCCGATTTGTTGATTTGGGCTTTTGTTTGTCCTTTTGGTGTCATGTTCAAAGAATCGTTGCCAAGACCAATATTGATGAGCTTCTTCCATACATTTTCTTTTAGGATTTTTATGGTATCAGATCCTATGTTTAAGTCTTTGGTCCATTGTTCTGCATGTGTTTCTCCAGTTTTCCAGCATCATTTTTTGAGAATACTGTCCTTTCCCATTGGGTATTATTGACTCCCTTGTTAAATATTACTTGACTATGTATACCAGAATTTTATTATGGGCTCTCTATTCTGTTCCATTAGTCAATGTGTCTATTATTGTGCCAGTATAATTTTTCTTACTATGGTTTGTAGTGTACTTTGAAATTTGGACTTATGATACCTCCAGCTTTGTTCTTTTTTTTCAGGATTACTTTGGCTACTCAGAGTCATCTTTGCGGTTTTACACAATTTTAGGATTGTTTCTTCTATTTCTGTGAAGAATGTCTGTGGTATTTTGATTGGGATTGCACTGAATCTCTGATGGCTTTGGGTTGTACGGCCATTTTAGCATTATTAATTCTTCTGATCCATAAGCATGGAATGTCTTTCCATTTGTTGGTGTCTTCTTAATTTCTTTCAGCAGAGTCTTGTAGTTTTCATTGTACAGATCTTTCACTTTCTTGGTTAAATTTATTCCTAAGTATATCATTGTTTTTGATTCTCTTGTGAATAGGATAGTTTTCTTTATTACTCTCACAGATGCTTCAACATTAGTATAAAAGAATGCAATTGATTTCAGAATGTTGACACTGTATCCTGCCAGTTTACTGAAATCATTGATTAATTCCAAGTTTTTTGATTGACTATTTAAGGTTCTCTTTATATAAAGTCGTATCATCAGCAAAAGTAACAATTTAATTCTTCCTTTCCAATTTGGATGCCTTTTATTTCCTTGTTTTGACTAATTGTTCTAGCTAGGACTTTTAGAACTATACTGAATAGGATTGATGAGAGTGGGCACCCTTGTTTTATACCTAATCTTAAAGGAAACACTTTTTATTTTTCTCCATTGAGCACTATATTAGCTGTGGGTTTGACATTCATGGACTTTATTGTGTTGAGGTATGTTCCTTCTACACACAATAAGTTAAGGATTTTATCATGAAAGGGTGTTGTATACGTCAAACGCCTTTTCTGCATCTATTGAAATGATCCTGTGATTTTTTTCTTTCATTGATGTGACATATTACATGTATTGATTTGCATATGTTTTATCCTTGCATCCCAGGGATAAATCTCACTTGGTCACTTTATATGATCCTTTTAATTATTTGCCAATATTTGTTGATAATGTTTGTATCTATATTGGGCTATAGTTTTCTTTTCTTTCTTTTTTTTTTTGTATCCTTATCTGGTTTTGGTATCAAAGTAATGCTGACTTCTTAGAATGAGTTTGGAAGTGTTTCCTGCTCCTCAATATTTTGGAAGAGTTTGAGGAGGATTTCTTCTTTAAATGTTTGGTAGAATTCTCCAGTGAACTCTATGGTCCTGGAGTTTTCTGTGTTGGGATTTTTTTGATTAGTGTTTCAATCTCTTCACTCATTCTTGGTTCAATTTTCTTTAACTTTTTTTTTTTAAAGATTTCATTTATTTATTTGACAGAGAGAGAGACAGCCTCTTTCATTTCTAACTTCATTTATTTGAGTCTTCTCTCTCTCTCTCTTTTTTTTTTTAGTTAATCTAGCTAAATATTCATCAGTTTTGCTTATCTCTTCAAAGAACCAGCTCTTAGTTCCATTAATCCTTTCTATTGTTTTTCTGGTCTCTATTTCATTTATTTCCATTCTGATTTTTATTATTTCCTTTCTCCTGCTGACTTTGGACTTTTTCTAGGTCAATGAGGTGTAAAATTAGGTTGTTTATTTGTAATCTTTCTTATTTCTTAACATATGCTTTTATTGCTATGAACTTTTCACTCAGAACTGCTTTTGCTGTGTCCTGCAATATTTGACAGTTTGCATTTTTGCATGTTTTGAGATAATTTTCTATTTCTTTTTTGGTTTCTTTTTTGACCCAATGCTTGTGTAGAAGTGTGTTGTTTAGCTTCCACATACTTGTAGAACTTCTCATTTTCCTTTTGTTGATTTTTTTTTAAGACTTTATTTATTTATTTGACAGAGAGAGAGAGAGCAAAAGCAGGGGGAGCAGGAGAGGCAGAAGCAGACTCCCTGCTGAGCAGGAAGCCTGATATAGGTCTGGATTCTGGGACTCTGGGATCATGACCTGAGCCGAAAGCAGGTGCTTAACCGACTGAGCCACCCAGGCACCCCCCTTTTGTTGATTTCTGATTTCATACCACTGTGATTAGAGAAGTTGGTATGATTTCAATCTTCTTAAATGTATGATAATTTGTTTTGTGGCCTATCATGATCTGTCCTGCAGAATATTGCATATGCACTAATAGAAGAACATGTGTTCTGCTAATTTTGGATAGAATGTTCTTTGTATGTCTATTAAGTCCATTTGTTCTAAAGTGTGGCTCAATTATAATGATTCCCTGTTGATTATCTGTCTGGATGATCATTGCTGATAGTGAGGTACTAAAGTACCTTATTATTATTTTATTGTCCATTTTTCCCTTAAGATTTGTTATTATTTGCTTAGTATACTTTGGTGCATATGTCAGGAGCATATATATTTATGATTGTCATATATCCTTCATATGTTACCCCTTATTATTATATAATGACCGTCTTTGCCTCTTGTTACCTACCCTTTTGGGCTTGAAGTCTGTTTTGTCTGATATTATTATGGCTAAACCTGCTTTTTATTTTTTCATTAAGTAGGCTCCATGCCCAGTGTGGAGCCCAATGCAAGGTTGAACTCATGATCCTGAGATCGATACCTGAGCTGAGATCAAGAGCTAGACACTTAACCTACTGAGCCACCCAGGTGCCCCTAAGCTTGCCTTCTTTTGATTTTCCTTTGCTTGGAATGCCAGCATCCACCTTTTCTTTCCGCACATATATACCTTTTTACTCCTATAAAAAGAGGGTGGGTATTTTTTTTTTTTTTTTATCTATCCAGCCACTCTGTACTTTTTAATTGGTGAGTTCAATCTATTTACATTTAGGGTCATTATTGATATGAAAAGATTAACTACTGCCATTTTATCTTTTGCCTTTTGGTTATTTTGTCTCTCCATTGTTTCTTTTTCTTTCTGTTTCTGTCTACCTTTGTAAATTGCTGGTTTTCCAGGGTGATTTGCTCAGTATCCCCTTCTTTATGTTTCATGTCTCTGCTCTCAATTTTAGCTTTGTGGGTTTCCAAGAGGTTTACATTAAATATTTCATAGATAAAATAGTCCATAGATAAAATCGTTGATAACAATTTATCTGCATTCCCCTATAAAGTTCTTATCCTTTCACTCTTCCTCTTTTATATTTTTGATGTCAAAATTATCTCTTTTTGTGAGGTGATTTTGTTAGCAAGTTGTATTAGCTATAGCTATTTTTAATGGTCTTTTCCTTTAACCTTTATGCTATAATTAAGAATTTATTATACTCTTCTAAAAAAGAGTTGTTGTGAGAAGTAAATGAGATAGTGCTGTAAGGAATTTAGATCAATGTCTACCTTCAATAAACTATAGCTGTAAACTTTTTTCTAAATTGTGCCATGGGGCTGTGGCTAAATTGAAGTTTTTCCAATTGCCTAACATTTAATTTTATTTTAGTGCGGAACTAAGATAAACTTGACATCGGTGAGATTCCTGACCTAATATATTGAAAGCCTGGGTCACATGAGAAAGGGCTGGAGGTTATTATATGTCTCCCTGGATATCTGAATAGAAGAAATGAAGTAAGGTGGGATAAGGATTGTCTTAGATAGAGACATGATTCAAATTAACTTAGAGGAAAAAAAATCAATTAAACTTAGAACAAGGCAGAAAGCAGTCAGTTACCTGTGAAGTTTGCTTCATCACATCATGAAAATAATGTTAGGTTATGTCTTAACAACTTTTCTGATGAAGCAAAGCATCTTGATGGTCACTAGTTTGTTCCCAATTTAGCTAATGGTCCTAAGTTCTTGCAGCTTAAAGCCATCTACACCTTTTTCAATTATAGGGTCAGCAGCTTTTCCCTTGGTTGAAAGACTCCCGTTGTAAGAAAGTTTACCTTCCGCTCTATCATCCCATTTTCTACAATTCCCCACTCAAGTCTTCTGATCTTCTCAAGACTTTCTGTTCTTGAAAGTCTTATTCCCTTTCTGTTATTTTCTGTTTATTTGCTTATTCCCTTTCTGTTATTTTCTGTTTATAAGGAAGAACAGTAGAGTGGTTCAAGAGGAAGGGATCTCATTTCTTAGTGTCCAGGTTCAGATCCCCACTCTGCCACCAAACAGCTGTGTGACTATGTCAAATTACTTAATCCTTTTATGTCTCACTCATGGACTGAAGAGTTAACATTGTTAAAATACGCATACTATTCAAAATGATCAATAGATTCAATGCAATTTCTATCAAAATTCTAATGACACTTTTTATAGAAGTGGAAAAAAAATACTATAATTTGTATGGAACTACAAAAGATGCCAAATAGCCAAAGCAATTTTGATAAAGAAGGGCAAGGCTGGAAGTATCACACTTCCTGATTTCAAACTGTAATACAAACCTATAGTAGTCAAAACAGTATGCTATTGACTTAAAAACCAACACATAGATCAATGGGAGAGAATACGGAGCACAGAAATAAACCCACCCTATATGGTCAATTAATTTTCAACAAAGGAACCAAAAATGTACAATAGGGAAAGAATAATTTCCTCAATAAATGGCATAGGGAACACTGGAGAGCTAAAAGCAAAATAATAAAACTAGACACCTATCTTACACCATACATCAAAATCAACTCAAAATGGATTAAAGGCCCAAACATAAGATCTGAAACTGCAAAAGTCTGGGAGAAAACATAGAGGGTAAGTTCCTTGACATTGGTCTTGGCAATAATCTTTTGGATTTGACATCATAGAGAAAGACAACAAAAGCAAAACTAAACAAGTTGGACTATGCCAGACTAAAAAGCTGCTGCACCTCAAAGGAAATCACCACAAAAAAGAAGGACAAAATAAAAATGGAATGGGAGAAAATCTTTGCAAATCACATAATGATAAAGGGTTATTATCTAAAGTACACAAGGAACTCACACAATTCAATAGCAAAAAAACCCCAAATGATCCAATTAAAAATGGGCATGAAGCCTAAATAGACATTTTTCCGAAGAAGACATACAAATGACCAACAGGTACATGAAAAGGTCCACATGACTAATCATCAGAGAAATGCAAATCAAAACCGCAATGAGATATCAATGCACACTGGTTAGGATGTCCGTTATCATAAAAATGAGAAATAATGAATGCTGGCGAGGATTTGTACCGTATTGGTGGGAGGTACCCTGGTGCAGCCACTATGGAAAACAATATGGAGGTTCCTCAGAAAATTAAAATAGAACTACCATATGATCCAGTAATCCCATTTCTGGATATATATCTGAAAGAAATGAAGTTATTATCTTGGAAAGATTTCTTTTTTTAAAAGATTTTATTTATTTATTTGACAGAGAGACAGAGAGCGAGCAAACACAAGCCGGGGGAGCAGCAGAGGCAGAGGGAGAAGCAGACTCCCCACTGAGCAGGGAGCCCAATGCAGGGCTCGATCCCAGGACCCAGAGATCATGACCTGAGTCGAGTGCAGAGGCTTAATGATGGAGCCACCCAGGCACCCTCAAAGAGATTTCTGTATTCTCATATTCATAGCAGCATTATTCATAATATCCAATGTATGGAAACTAAGTGTCAATAGATGAATGGATATATATTTTATATATAAATATTATATATATAATATTTTCCTTATCCATTTTCTTTATAATTTCTTTATCCATTTCTTTATAATACACACACACACATACATACAGAGGCATAATTTTCAGCCTTAAAAATGAAGGATATCCTTTCACTGACAACATAGACAAAAATGGAAGACATTGTGCTAAGTGATATAATCCTGGCAGAAAAGACAAATTCTTCATCTATCACTTATATGTGGATTTTTTTTTTAAATAACACTCATAAACACAGAAAGGAAAAAGTGGTTGCCGGTGGCTGGAGTGTGGATGAACTAGGAAAAGGTTGTTAGAAGGGTACAAACTTTCACCTATAAGATGAATAAAGCCTGAGGATCTAATGTATAACATGGTGACTGTAGTTAATAACATCACTCCGTACAACTGAAATTTGAAAAAAGTAAACGTGAGCTGATGAAGGTGTTAATTAACTCAGTGTGGGGAGGGAGAATCCTTTCACTATATGTAGTATATCAGATCATCATGTTATACACTTTAAATAATATAATTTCACTCATAATTATATATTAATAAAGTTGGGGAAAATTCTCACTTAAAAAAACTGATGACAAAAGTTTATATGTTATTTTCTAAAACATGTTTCAAAATTCTCCACCACAAAGAAAAAGGAACATCAAAAGCAGTTGAAAAGTTTTACTCTTTAATGGCCTCAATTACAAATTCATCTCTTCTTCAAAACCATTTTATTAGTGTTAAGAATATTCGTATGTACCGAGGCATTTATAGGGACATTCTTTCTTAGAGCCAAAATCGTATTTGGGGTTTTTTGCTATTGTAATCATATTTACTGTATTTTCCAATATCACTCAAAGTATATAAAGTTGCATGAATAGAGTGAAAGTGTTAATACATTCTTCTAAACACCAGATGTACTACCAAGGAGAGATATTGATAAAAGAATGAGCTAATTTATTATACAAAATTCTCCCTAATCTGTGATTTGTAATATTACAGATTATCCATTCATAGTATCATTTGTCAACATGGTATTATAATACAGAGACTTAGTAATATATCAAAGCTTCAAATTATGTCAGCATTTTAAAACAAAACAAAAACATTTTATTGTTTTCCACCAACATTTATCATCTCTTTCTGTTCACGAATATTTTCTTTGTGAATAATAGTTGGATATAAAAGAAACGACATAATCACACAGACTTGCACTTTACTTGCATATAGTAATTGATAAGGATAGTGTAGTGTCTTAAATGAAGTGTATAAGAAAACTGCACTTATTCATTCACTAGTCATGCTAAACATTGCCAGCAGCTCTATTTCTAACACATCTGTGTAACTAATCAACAGCCTTCAGGCTCAAGCAGCTAGTACACGATGTCCTCCCTACTGAAAAGTGGCAAACTCTCTAGTGTTAATGATTAAAAATGTTTTCTCACTTCTTCTTCCGTACAGGAATAATCTAGATCTCTTGAAAGTTATTAGTCAATTCATTTGAATGAAATGAGTACCTAGACACTATTTTGTTGTTCTTGTTGTTATTGTTTAAGTTGCTGTGTAAATACTCGTTAGAGAATAGTAATCCAGAACAACAACTACAAAATGCAAAAGTCATAGTCCATGCCTTTCTAATTTTAAAATACACCATATTAATACTTACCAGAGATTTCTTATTGAAAAAATTAATGAAAGAAAATATTTTTCAAATACTAATTGCTTCAAGCTTTTAGCTCTGTTGGAGAGAATGCGGTATTAATGAGCTTTTGATCCCCATAAGGGTAAATTAAATTTACACAGAGAAATCTCTGATCCCAAGCCACAGATTACACCCTGTAATCTCAGCTGGTGATCCAGTAAATGTATTCAACTGATCACTAGGGGTCTTGGTGTGAGAGATTGGATGCTTATTGCAAATTCATTACTAATAATGTAAAAATAACGTGAAAAGCTTCCCTACCCACAGTGAGTAAGTCATATCACTTTAAGGGGGACCATTGTAAATCGGGGACTATCTATAATGATCTATGTTCTTTTAGCCATATAAAGGTTTTCATCTCAACTGAATATCTTCTTTAATTTACTCTGTAAGAATATACTCACAATTTAAATTACTCACAATGGATAAAGTCAACATCACAATAAACAAATACGGAGCTGTAATTTGGTTCCTTGATTTTCAGAACTAGAAACAGTTTTAAAAAGTTACATAGCTTGCTCCAAAATATTACTCTTTTATGTGAAGATGAAACTCAATCCAACGTCTTACTAAAATGCTCTCTTCGCTGGGTCCCTCTCTGCGGGTCGCATTTCCAATAGGGCATTCCTGCCTGTATCTCCATCAGCATAGCAAAGAGTTCTCAGTGTGGGTTCTTTCTGAGGTACCAAGGTCAAGATAGGATCCCAGCTGCACCACTCACCAGCTGTGTGACTTTGAAGTTACTTATTTCTCTAAATTTCCGCATTAGTGGAAGAATAATAATGACTCCCTCTCAGAGTTGGTGGGTAGATTATAATCACACAGTGCCTGTAAAGTAGTTAGCACAATGGCTATCACATATTATGAATGCAATAATGCTAGCTGTAACATATGAGTTTTGGGAAAATCATTTTACCTCGCTCTAGACTTTGATGTCCTCATTAATGCACAAAATTAGTGTAATGTTCTCTTCCATAAGTCTTTTATTTTTTGCAATAAAAATAATAACTGGCAATAATGTCATTATAATCAAGTCAATTCACATTTTGATAATTCTTTATGGAACTATATTCAGTACAAAACAATCAGTTTTATATCCTCAACCAGAGGATGGATTCTTGTATTCCAACATGATCTTGGCCTTTGAAAAGTACATTGGGAAGAAACCAGCATTGCTCTTTTTGTAAGTATTACGTAATATATTCCGTAAGACAAATAATTAGACCCTACTGAATTTATAATTATTTTATTTGAAGATAATGTGCAGTTAATAGAGATAACGTGTATTAGGGAGATAGAGCCCTATTTCTAACCTAGAGACTAATAATACATCTGATGGGGAAAAATACACAATATACAAGATATTATAACTATGATTCATCAATACATTGGTGTATTAATTACTTGACATCAAAAGCCTCTGCCTTGCGATCCCTTTTCAGCCACAGAAAACAAAGATAATTTCTTGGAAAATGCTGGACAAACTCCTATCTTAAGGCCTTTGCTCTTGTGGTTCTCTGCCTAGACATGTCTTACTCCTTTATCTTCTCCAAGTCTTTGATGAAAGTAAAATTCTGAAAGTCTTTCTCTGCTAACCCTATTTAAAATGTAAACTTCTCCAACCGAGGCACTCATTATACCTTTTCTTCTTCAATGCCTTCATCTCTTTTAAGGTCCTTTTAAAAAATCTGTAGCATTTACCACTATTTAACGTGCCATGCGTTTTCCTTATTTATTTTGTTTATTGCCTATTTTCTTACCTTAGAATATAATTTCTTTAAGGAAGTTTTTATTGTGTTTTTTTTTTAATTTTCACTGAAATAAACCAGTGCCTAGACCAATGCCTAGCATATATTAGGCACTCAGTAAACATGTTCAAGGAGTAAATATGTGAATTTTTTAAAAAAAAAAAAAAAAAAAAAAAGAGAGAGAGAGAAAATTGATAGTAAGCACAATCTCTCAGCAGTAGCACTAGATGTCATAGTACAAACATGGTAGAGAGGTATACTTTTCACTCTAAACACTCTTTTTCTACCTTTTGAATGAACACATTCAATTGTATGCATTCACATTCAAATATAAATATTTTAGAGACAAACGATGTCTCATTGAAACTCTAAAAATTGGATATGATGAAAAGAAATGAGTTGGCTGACCACAGATTAATCTCCCATCTGTCTTCTTAATCTGACCACTAGATTTTTCTGAATGTTTATTACAAAAGTAATTTTATTTCACTTATTTTCAGGGTTTCTGTCTCTGACAGTGGCTGTTGCTCAAATGGTAAACATAAAGAAAATTGTTTAACTCTTTGGTTCCTTGAGAAAAATCACTTACTGTGTAATTCTATCGACCTGCTTTGGTGGATTTTTTTGATAGAAACAAGGCAATTGTTATTCCCCAAGAGAACTGAGACCTTCTGTTCACACCTGCATTTTTTACCCTAAGATAAGTTCTTCCTTCTACCAAGAAAACATCTCTTTCAATTATATTCTGGCCACAGATAATAAGATGCATCAAGTTCATGTCAAATGTATCAGAAGTATTACAGTGGGAACCCAAAGTCAAAATCACTCTGAAGTATCACTATCCAGTACAGTTGCTACTAAATTAAAATTAATTAAAATTAAATAAAATAAAAGATTTAATTTTCAGTTGTACCAACCATATTCCAAATGCTCGATAGCCACAGGTAGTGAATGACTTCCATCGGGGACAGCACAAATACAGAACATTTTCATCAATACAGCACTGTAAGAATCCTGCCCTACCTGAGGCTAAGGCAGAAAAGACAGCATAAATCTAGAGATTATAAGCACATCAAAAATATATGGCAATGGCTTTTTCCAAGGCAAGAAGAATTCATTTAAAGCATGCCCTGGCCATTCTTTAGTGAAATTAAAGGATAAAAAGCGTACAATGGCATCCAGCCAGGTGTTTGTATACATTATACTTGATAGGTTTTCAGTAAACATATGTTGAAAGAATTAGCTAATCATTATTTCATGACTTCTTATCATATGCAAAACACTATTTGAGACCTTTGCAAGAATGTGTATATATATATATATTTATTTATTCTCCCAGAAATTAATATTTTTAGCAATCATTTTGTTCTCTATTTTAACTCATCACTTGAGAAAAATGTTGAATCAGAATCACATGGCTCAATGCCATTACATAATTATTTAAAATGAAGCAAGAATCCTATTATGTTGGTTATAATTCAGGGCACATGAACATTGGCAAAGTAAAATTTTTCTGGTCATACTAGATCCTTTCACTTCCTCATATATAAGAGCCTTCCTAAAAGCCTCGTCTATCAATCCTCCTCAGATATTTCACTCCTCTTCCTCCTTTAGAGTTTAGATCAATTTTCTTTTTCTTTTTTTTTTAAGATTTTATTTATTTATTTGAGAGAGAGAGAGACGGCCAGCAAGAGAGGGAACACAAGCAGGGGGAGTGGGAGAGGAAGAAGCAGGCTCCCAGCAGAGGAGCCCGATGCGGGGCTCGATCCCAGAACACTGGAATCACGCCCTGAGCCAAGGCAGATGCTTAACGACTGAGCCACCCAGGCACCCCTAGATCAATTTTCATCCTCTCATTAAGCAAACATCTCCCTTCCCTATAGGTTCAATGAAGCCCCATGTAAAGTTCTTTCAGAGCATTCTTGACTTTGCCTTCTTATTTGGGTTTGTACTCAAATATTTATTTTTGTTAATTGATTAAAAGCCCATCCATTCCACTGGAGAATATGCTTCATTAAGGCTGGGACTATGGCTATTTTTATTCACCATAACATCTCCAACATCCGGCAAGTGATGGGTGTCCAGCAATTTAAAAATAAATAAATGCTTCCCATGCTTCTTCATGACAGTCATCTCTTTCTACACTCCTGGCTTACTAAAATTCATTTAAATGTGATAATAGTTTAAGTGAGTGGGTGGGAAAAGAGACTACTTCTTTTGGATCATTGCCTTAAATGTTTTTCTTCCTCACAGCAGATTTTGATCTCCTCCTGTTTAAAGATTAACACAACACTGTCAACATGGTATAGTGGCAAGTATAAAAATGCAGAAGTAAGAACACTTCTGTTCTTCCTTATGTTACATACCCTCTGCATGACCCTGGGAACTGAGCTTCTGTTTCCTAATCTGTGAAATGGGAATAGAACCACCTGTCTTGCTTGACTTAGACTTATATAGTTTTTGTGAGGGTCATATGATATAAATTATGTAAAAATATTTTTGAAATCCAAATTATTATTCAAAACTTGGGAAGACACTTAAGCTTCTGAGTGGTACAGTTCTTATGTTTTCTTCACTCCGCCAAATTCAATTTTTTCCACGTTAGTGACTTTCTTTCTTCTGCCTTCAAACACGGAGAACTTTCCCTCTCCTCTCCTAGTGTATTTGATTCTCCATCTGTCTACCACTCCTTTTTTGTTCTCTCCTTTACTGCCAACTCACTGCCTTCTTTTCTTGTCAGGTAATTTATCTGTAAAGCTCTGCAGTCTGGCCTCTTTCCCTATAACTTTACAAAATCTGTTCTCAAGTGACCTTCACACCACTTTCTATGACCATTTCACCATGTTGGGTCTACGTAAAACCTAATTCCACCCTTCAGCAGTTTCTCCTTATTGTTGAACACACAAAAACAGTGCTTATACACAGTTCATCTACATTCTTATCTCAGTGTTTATTTTGGATGAGTTTCTAAATTCCTATTTAAAATCCACATAAAATCAACATAAAATAAGTAGATAGTTCTTTCCTATATATTAAAAAAAAAGTATACTGATGATTAACAACAAATTATCAAGGAAATGACTAGTGCACTTTGAGATAGCTCTTGGGTCACCAGAATGATGTAAGCAAATTGCTGGTTTGGTTTTGTTTGCTAGGAAAAATGTAACCATCACAACCGGCACTACCACTACCACCAGCTACAACAAAAGTTGACCAAGATCTAATTATTAAAATCAAGATGAAATCAATATCATCCTTTTTTTTTTTCTCAGAGAAAACTGCCTCTCCTGTAGATATTGTTCCAATTTAAAGTCATGCATTGGCAATTGAATATGCATCAGTTTATACATATGTTTTCTTTAGAAATGAACTGCATGCATGTATGTATAGGGGGAGGCTAATTGTACATCTGCCTTTGTGGTCTTTAAGCAGGTCAGTCACTGGTTTGAAAAAAAAGTACTTATTAACTTTCTACTCCGTACTCGTCATTCTTCAAAGTGTTTATATCCACTGCTGGGCAAAAGGGCATGAATTTACCTTTTAAGAGCTTATGTGCTTAGATAGATGATAAATAAATATATAGAATTTAAACCCAAATAATCATATAAAAACTATGGTAATTGCTATGAAGAAAACAGACCGGATTAATGATAGAAAATATCATAGGTTCAGGACTTAGAATCCCATAAGTGGGAAACCAATAAGGAGGCCAGAATAAACCAGACACAGGTGGTGGTGGTATGCTATAGAATGGTGGCAGAAGAAATGAAGACTGCTTGACCTATTTGAGATACAGGTAGGAAGTAAAAATAATGGGTTTTCTAGAAGGATTAGAAATATGGGATAGAGGAAAGATAAGAATTAAAGATGAATTGTGGTTTCTGGTTTGAGTAACAGTGTAGGCAGTGACCTCTGATATTAAGATGGACAGGAATAGGAAAAAGATAGATTTATGATATGGAGTGGAGGTGCATAAAACTTCTGTTTTAAGTATTTTAGTTATTTTTAAAGGTTTTATTTATTTATTTGAGAGAGAGACCATGAGCAGGGGAGGGACAGAGGGAGAAGGAGAAGCAGGGAGCCAGACATGGGGCTGGGTCTCAGGACCCTGGGATCATGACCTGAGCCAAAGGCAGACGCTTAACCAACTGAGCCCCCCAGGCACCCTATGTTTTATTTTAGGATGACTAAACCATTCAAGTGAAAATGTCAAATGTTAGTTGAATATATGACTTTAGAACAGTGGTTGGCAAACTCTTTCTATAAAGGTCTAGCTGGTAAACAATTTTGGATTTGGGGGCCATGTGGTCTTTGTTGCAACTCTTCAGCACTGCTCTTGCATCAAGAAAGTAACCACAGATAATACCTGAACAAATGAACATGCCTGAATTCCAATAAAACTTTATCTATGAACACTGTAACTTGAGGTTTATATAAACTTCATGTGTCAAGAAATATTATTTTTCTTTGGATTTTTTCCCAATTATTTAAACATATAAAAACCATCTTATATACTGGGCAAAAACAGGCTATGAGTTGTAGTTTTCCAACTCATCTTTTAAACATAGAATAGTCCAGATTGAAAAAAAATCAGATAGTAATTAAAATCATAAAAATAAGTGAAATTGTGTAAGTAAAGTAGTATAAGAGAATATAAAAGATGCTTCGGAAATAAGGCCTGGGAAATCCTAAGAGTTCAAAGTCACATATGGGGCAAGATTCTGTTGGAAAGACTGAAAAGAAGCAGGCACAGAGATAGAAAAAAAAAAACCAAAGATAATATGGAACCATGATACTAAGAAAGAAAAAGGCAGTACTGACAGCCGTCAGCTGGGAGCTGAGCTGGTGCAGAGGCGAGTCATGGTGCTCCCTGCTGAGCAGGAACAATTCCATGGAACTCGAGTGTGAGACAAGGTTACTTTGTAACCATGATAGGGTGAGACAAAAACAAGAGCGCTCTGTCACCATGATTGAACCCAGACAAAACTAGGAACACTATGCAAACTACAAAGATTTCCAAACTTCCCTGCTCCCAACTAACATGAGTGACTTCCGCTTCTTCACGAATTATAGCCTGAGCCTCACTTTGTTCTATCGACTGCATAAAAATTATTAAGATATTCAGCCATAGAATACCATTGCTTCCTAAATGTATCCAGTCCAGAACAGATTCCACTTCTTGAATTCTCCTCCAAAAATCGCCTAACACAACCTAGAACAAGGACTTCCTAGCATGCTCTTATTAAGATGCCCCACAGTTCCCTGTGGTATGCGATCTCCCTTCTCACAGCAAGTATCCAAAAGCCCAACTTGTTCAACTACAGGCATATTCTGGTGGTCTTTGATGGGTGGACATCAACAAGGTGGACACCTCAAGAAAGGATTAATAACTGCCGCGAATACTGAGGAGAAGTCAAATAAGATGATGACTGAACAGTGATCACTGGATTCCTTTACGTGAAGATAGCTGGTGCATTGAACAATAACAATAACCATAACAAAACAGTCCATTTGAGTGGTTGAAGCAAATGTCAGACTGTAAATTGAATCTTGGGTAAGTGCTGAGTACAAAATTAAAAAATAGCACGCACAGACAAGTTTGCATGTATGCGAGTGTGTGAAGCACAAGAATGGATACATATCACCCATGATTATCCTTAAATGCTCTAATTATAGTCTGATCTTAATTTCTATTCCTAAAATACTTCATAGGTGTTGCTTAGCATGGTAATGAATTAAAGAAGATCTTTAATAAAATTTCTTTTGATAATGATAGGATTTCAAGTATTTCTCAAGAATGGCACAAAGTAACTAGAATCATTTTATGTGGAAAATATTTCAGCAATTATACATTTCACAGGGAAATATTTCTACAGTATCAAAAGACTTTCACAGGGAGAAAATAAATGTAGTTGATTATTTTCCAATTAGCCTGAAGTATTTTCTTGGGAAAAACAATAACATGGGTAAAATAATTCATTTTTCTGGAGGTCCCCGATAACAATCACAACAGTGTAGCCTATTGTATTTTATTTACAGGATCAAAATATCAGTATAGTTGTTCTTCATGCAAAAAATAAACTCTAGACCTTAGGAATTTGAGTCTATTAAAAGGAATTTTGCTTCTTTTGGTTTTTCTTTGATGTTCAGTGTTAGAGACTATGATTCTGCCCTGCAATCTCTTCTCTGATGATCAGGGTCTATGAGGGCTTATTTGTGAGGCAAGAAAAAAAGTAGTAAATTGTTTTTAAGATTCAAACCGAGCTCCTTGCTTTCTCTAGTACATATTTAAAATTCTTTCCACTGTAATTCTGCCTATTTCTTTTCCTCCTAACATAGTTAAAAATAGTGTTGCCAGTCATCAAACCTATGGTTAAAGGCTTAGGCAGGATTGCTTTTGCTGTAGTTCACATCTTCAAAGTGGGGCCTCAGTCTCTTTCAAGATGCATATTAATTAGATAGACTAAATTGTAGGATTTTAAAAGGCTCTAAGTATCTTTCTCCTCAATATTAGATTCCCTTACCACTGCTTCCATGCTTCTTCTATGCTTTTCGAAGGCATTAAAACTTAGAATTTATTTCACCGTAATACAAAGCATAGAATCAATGCACTTTGTGCTAGAAGAAGTTCCAGATTGCAGAAATTCTGTCTTTGCTGCTTAACTCCCCAATACTCAACTACTTTGGAACAGGTGAAGCCTAGAAATACTTCTTTAACCGCACCTAACAGTGGCAATCTTTCTGTTCTGTGGCGTGGGAGACATCTAGTCTTTAGCATATTGGAAGACTCTAATGCAGCCTTCTCTAGAAAAGACCGTATTTTCCCGATTATTTCCTCTGTTGTTACTGATTCTTTCTATTTTTCAGATTTTCCTGTATTCTCCTTTAGTCCCACAACCAGACTATGCCATGTCCTCTTAAATCAGACTCTCTGGGGGTGAGATGCAAGTGTCGGCACTTTATAAAGTTCCCTAAGCTATTCCAATACACAGCCAAGATTGGGAACCTCTGGTTCAGGTCACTGTTGATAATTGTAACCTCTCTAAATACTTTTTATTGAATCCCTCTCTGTATGTACCATGTGCGAAACATATCTTCAGAACACCCCTCAAAGGCAATGTATTATTAAACAATTTTACTGATTAAGAAATGAAACTTAGAAGTTAAGTGCTTGCAAAAATCACTGAAGAATGTGTTAGATGGAGCCAGAACCTGGGGGAGCTCTAGCTTCAATCAGTGCTCTC
The DNA here is from genome assembly GCF_002007445.2 of Ailuropoda melanoleuca. Lineage (NCBI taxonomy): Eukaryota > Metazoa > Chordata > Mammalia > Carnivora > Ursidae > Ailuropoda > Ailuropoda melanoleuca. Next base: position 122,361,239 of record NC_048222.1, read on the forward strand.
TCCACCGTTCAGCTGCCTTCCGGCAGTAATATGGCGCCATTTCTATGCCCTTTTTAACGTTCGGATTTTCACATATTCCACATCTTGTTCACCTTGTATCCCTACAACCCATCACAACCTTGCACTCACTCACTCTTCAGAATTAAACTCCATGTCACCATCTCTAAAATCTTCCCCTGACTTCTTAGACTGAGTCAAGTAGACTTGTGTAAAACTTGTACTTACCTTATACTTATTATTTTAAGCTATAAAAATATTGGCTGACTTTTCTGTCTCCCTTAGCTAACTGTGAGCTCCTCAAGGCTATAAATGGGTCACATTTGTTTCTGAATCTCCAGGGACTAATAATCAATAAATATTTGTCAAATGTATACCAGTTTGGCAAAATCACTTCCTCGGATTTAGAGGCAGAGACATCCCCAAACCTTTGATTTCTTAAACATTACTTTTCTATGAATCCACATGCTTCTCAATTATCCAACTCTGTATAAGGGTTCAAAAATGTGAGTGGGTATGTCTGTTTATGTCGTATATATGCTTACAAGTAATTTTTTTTGTGTGCACGTGTGTAGTCTTTTGTTGTTGCTGTTGTTTATGAGTCTCTAAAACATGTTGCAATCATTAGATTTTGCTAGATCATAAAGGTGTGAAAACATGGTCCTGACCCTGTGGGCTAGATTCCTGCTGTCCAGGAGTGCAGAACTGAATCACTCAGAGAGATTTACAAACTAGTTTGATTTAGGCAGCAAATTCAGAGTCCCTCCATTCTAATAGCAGACAGTCTGCCAGCATAGGTATCTATTTACCACGCTAGGTAATTCCACAGAGCTTTGTTTATGGTTATTTTACTAAGTACATTTCCCTAAAGATTTGCTCTTAATGGATCAGGCAATTTCATGCAAACAGACACCATAAACGCTTTGCTGATGTACATCAACTTGTAAACATTCATTCTCCTGCCCATTCTTGTCCCAGCCCTCTGTGAGGCTGATACGAGCCACCTTCCTCAAATAGTGTCAGATTGCACGGTGACTCTGTGAGGCACAAATAAGTTTACATACAAAGGCCAACACATTTATTTTTCCATCTGTCTGATGTTCTACCGCAGGAACCCAAGTCTCTAGAGGAGGTATATTCTATTTTCCCTTCTCTTTTGATTAGGGTGATAGGCAACACGTAAGATTCAAATCCTGGCTTGCCAGTGCAACCTCTAAAATGCCTCCCACATTAAATTACCAAGGAAAGCCAATAGCTTTCTATACTCAAGAAGTAAATATCTGAACCTTAACATGTAGCTTGCAGGCCACTCAAATAAAGTTATCATATAGTGGATTTCACTCAAATGAAATTGCTTCCAAACTCAAGCTGCTAGTTAGCAGATATAATACTCAGCATCCCTCAAGAATATGCTTCAAACAAAACAATGTTAAAAATGAGCAAAGTAAATGAAGATATATTTTATCATAGAGTAGTTTCGAAATGAATGGAGCCACTGCTCACCGTGCAATTCATGAGACTGATGCTTTAAATATTGATTTCCTAATCACTGTCATTGTAAGAAGGCATTCTGGGTTCTTTTCCCTCTGTCATAAATTCGACTTTAAACAGAGTAAGGAGCTTTTAGCAAGAAAATTTTACATCTGTTTATGTCTGAAATTAAAACTACAAGAATTGAAAGGGAGAAAAAATAACCAAGGGGGTTTTCAAAAATTTAAAACTCCATCATGCATAAATAGAGCTCATCAAAGAAAGTAATTTCCCTGCAGAAAACACTCCATCTTTTGTTTTATGTAAGTTATCAACATGAATATTTTATTCTCAATGAAGCTGCCTTTTCCCCTTTGTGTTCCATAGTTTTCACGTGGTGTTTCAAATAAACAGGCTTCCTTCTTTCCATCCCACTCTATTATTCAGGTCAGTGGCAATAAAATATTTTCCTTGCCTGGTGTAAGTGGTAATTATAGATTGAGCTTCACTAATTCAATGTTTTTCATTCTTAGTCCTATTGTATCTTGAAGTCTAGAAACACTAACCATTTGAATGTTCCCACAATATACACAAAATCATTTTTTCCAAGGTAGAGTATAATATCTAAAATATCTATCAAATTGGGAAGTATATCTTGGCTTGGTTTCATTCTTGAGCCAAGTGACGGAATAAAGATTCCATTGAATGGCAACTCCAGTAAGTGCAACTTACTATAGTCAGTCCAATCAGCCCAAATGGATGTGGTAGATCAGACATTCTCATTCACATTAATCCCACAGGTTACGCTAGGATTCATTTGCATGGTACTGCCCTTTAGTGGGTTGCTCTTCTGCCTTCTCACCTAGCACTTAAATACTCAAGTCATTTACTGTATCTTCTTGCTCTGCTATACCTTGGATAATTGCAATATGATGTATGGAATATCAAAGTGTAATTTATTTGTAGTTATATCAAAAATGGTAACTTTCAGTCAGGATTAAAATTTACTGATAAAAAGTAGTTTAAAAACTAAGTAAATATAGCTATTATTCTTACATTCTATGAGTCTAAGAGATTGAATTAAGAAATTAGTTTTAATGCAGACTACAGATATGTTTGTACTCTTAAGCTTTGAACAGTGATGTATGGGTTCACTCCCTGTTTCCAGATGCTTGGCTAAATCAGAAGTTGTCAGTTAGATCTTGTCTCCTATAATATTGCAAAAGTTTCAAGTTCTCAAACCCTCATAATTTATAAGCAGGAATGCTTTTCACATTGGTGATAATTACCTTATATAATAGACCATAGCATTCAAATCCTCATGCAACCATTTTATATCTCACTTGCATAGCTGAAGAGGATATTCATAATTCATTTGATATTTTTAAAATTACTCCGATTATAGTAGATGCTGATAGGACCCAAGCTGAATATTCAGAAAATAATTCTCTTCAAAAGGAGTGTAATGAAAGTAGAAAGTGTTATGCATTCTTTAACTTCCATATGACTTCATATATCTTGTATCTTATAACCATCATAAAAACAAAAAATGAAACATTGGAAAATAATAAATAAGAAAACATCAATCATATTTGATCTTGCTAGATTAGCTTGCTTTTAAATACAGCCCTATAAATAGGGCAAATAGTCAGTGATCATAAACTACGTCAAGGCTTGAGTTTCTGACAAATATGATTTTTAGCTTCTTTCAGGCTCTGGTTTCAGTATAGCATTGCCCTTTAAAAATTCACCAATAAATCACTACATTCCCTACACTGTAATGTAAAAAATGACAAAACTACAGCATTACTCACATAAATAGAATGTTATGCTAATACTCAAATCTCTCACTCAAGGCAATAGAATTTAATTTTGAAGCAAGGCTGTTATTCATCCTTTCCATTAACCACATTTCAAAAAAAAATAAATAAAGTGATTAAACTACATTGTCCCTATTTTATCCTGATGATCTGTTATTATAAATATTTCTCAGCATCTCTTAGTTGCATCATTCAAAATACAAATATAAGAGCAGTTAATGTGAAGAAATAATTTTTGTAAGTAACTGGATATTTCTTAATGTCATTTATAGGCCTATTCAATAAATTATGACTTTGAAGCCAAACTCTATTCAATTTTTTAAATCTAAGTTGTACATTGGAGACACTTCAATTTAGTTTTTCTTAGCAACATCTCATATCATGTGGTTTCCTTTAAGGATAAGAACAATGATTTGTTAAATTGTTTAAAGTAGAATAATCATTGTCATTTAAGAATGTTATACAATTCTTTGAATCATCAAAAGCATTTCAAATTAATTATAAAGCATATCACGTATAAACAGTTTCACTGAGATAAAAGGGTTTCAAATATTAAAGTGTTCTCACTAAAAAAATAAAATAAAATGAAACTTCTCAAACCTATGGAAATAATGGTATTTCTTAATATGACTTATTTCAATGATTTAAATTTCTGCAAATGCATTTTCAGTGATACCATTTGGAAATCGCTATAGAAATATAAAGATGGATGGAAATTAAGACGGACATACTAATGTTTCAGCAAGGCTTGACTTTAATCTGAACAAATTTTTCTCTTCCTCATTCTTTTTTTTTTTTTAATTTTATTTATTTATTTATTTGACAGAGATAGAGACAGCTAGCGAGAGAGGGAACACAAGCAGGGGGAGTGGGAGAGGAAGAAGCAGGCTCACAGCAGAGGAGCCTGATGTTGGGGCTCGAACCCATAACGCCGGGATCACGCCCTGAGCTGAAGGCAGACGCTTAACCGCTGTGCCACCCAGGCGCCCCTCTTCCTCATTCTTGAAGCCCCCCTCTCCTCTTCACTTGTTTTTCTGTAGAATCCTTTGTTCCAATAACTTGGTATTGATATTGACATCTCCCTGATCTCAGTGTATACTTGGTAATGAGACTCGGATGACTGGTGCTGGCACTAGTCATGAGACCACCTTGAAGACCTAACCAATGTGGCTGGCAGCACCTACCCGATTATTAGAGAAACCACACAGATCTTGTATTTTCCTATAAAACTCCTCAACCTTTTCCCCCAGTGGTCTGCAGTTTTGAAGGCATTAGCCAGCTGTAGCCTCCTTTGCCTGGCAAAGTAGTAAAACTACCATTCCCCTTTATCTCCAAACTCTATCTGCATGTTGTACTTCAGCTCAGTAGCAGAGAGGTCAGTTTTCCACAACCATTTGATCAGACATAAAGGGTTGTAAAATCATCCATTAAAATTATCTTGATACTTAGTTGGGCTACTAATAATGTACTCATGCAAGTTTGGTTGCTAGTAAGGTACTCAAATATAATATAATCATCAAATTAAATGTAGGTACAACATTTTTATTAAAAATTTTCATAGCTGTCTATATATGTATATTCATTGGGCTCCAGATCTTTCCTATACATGTCGCACAAAAAAATAAACTAAGAAAAACTGGCCATAAAAGTATTTGCTTTACTCCATAATCAAATGTTCTAGATAGATTTTAGTTTGTAGAGTTCAAAATTAAGTTCAAATGGAGTACTTTTATTTGTTGTTTGCTATGTAGCCATTGCTCTTCACTCTGATACTTACATGATTTCTTTTATGTTTACATACTTTTAAATTCATCATCCTATATATATGGATCTTTACTATATTAAATCATTCATATATATTTAATGAATTGTTTCAAATGTGTTGTTTGATTCTGTGTCGAAGGCATATAAGTTACTTTGAAATAACTAAAGAAAATAGCCACAGCACATAAAAACACAACCAACAGAAATCATAATAAGCACAATTTGCCATGGATAATTGTAATTGATAATGTATAATAGGATATACTATATTACTTGTTATAAATTAAAGGCTGCTAGTCTCCCACTGAGTTGCCATTCTATGAGAAAATTAGTATTACAAAAACTGAGTACAAGAATAAGTAATATTAATGACAGAATGATGAAGTATCAGAAGCCAAACTTGATATTTTGTCTATGTTTATCTGTCAAATGCAATATGGTTATTTATTAAATACATTATAACATTTAATAAATCATTATAGATCTAAATTTCTACAGGCCTTATACACATCATTACATTCTACACTAAGTACTGATATCTTACTCTTTTAGATATTTCTTAGTCTTTTGTCTTTTAGCTGAAGCATTAGATTGTTTTGATCAGGTCCCTTTTTGTTAAAGATGGGATAATCACTGGCAAGAACTGAAAATTCTGAGTGGAGAAATGAGATCTAAAACTCTTTTTAAATGGAAATACAGAATAAATTGGTTTTGTCAGTGCTGGGATAAGTTGCTGTTGCCTTTCTCCCTGCATAAGAGACAGGGTGAAGAATCACTAAATTTTTACTTGCAGTGCTTTCAACTCTGGGAGACCCAGGATGAGGCCTGAGCACAAATGAATAAGCAACTAAGTACACAACTTGTCTTTGAGGAAAACGTTCAGAAACATTCTTCATATTCACTAATACTCATCACCAAACCTTCCTTTCCAACTGGAAAAAAATTAGTAATTGTCACTCTTTGAAGTGCCCCTTTGACAGAGCCAGTAAACTAGAAGTCATTGCATCATCCACAGAGTCAGCAGGAAAAAGCAAATGCCATTTGGCTCATGGCTGGAAACAAAGCAGTTGGTTTGGTACCTTCTGAACAACTAAGGGGTTTTCAGAGTTATTACTGTTACCTCTGAAACAGGAAAAGTAAAACCAGGATAGAAAGAAGATAGTGAAGAAGATGGTTCTCAGAGGGTACAGATCAGACAGAAGAGGGGCAACTAAAAACCAATGGAAGGGAGCTGCCCTCTTAGTGGTGATAACAAGGATGAATGTTTTAGCACTCTGATTTTTTAAAAATTTGTCTCTGGAACCTCTGCCATCACATTCATAAACATTGTTGTCAAATGAATTAGTTTTCACATGCATGTAACCGAGTTTGAAAAGATACATACGTTAAGTAATCAATCAAACATTGAAGAAACAAAATTAAGTCATGATAAAATATTTGATAGTAGAATTCTTATACTACTTAATTATCAAATGAGATTTAATAGTAAGTGTTTTGTATGATGCTTTTTTTTAAAAAGATTTTATTTATTTATTTGACAGAGATAGCCAGCGAGAGAGGGAGGGAACACAAGCAGGGGGAGTGGGAGAGGAAGAAGCAGGCTCATAGCGGAGGAGCCTGATGTGGGGCTCGATCCCATAACGCCAGGATCACACCCTGAGCTGAAGGCAGACCCTTAACCACTGTGCCACCCAGGTGCCCCATGATGCTTTTTTTAAGAATAATTATTCTAAGAAAAATTCCATATTTGCTCTTTGTACCTTCCTTTTGAAAAAATAGGAAGAAGATATGAAAGTTTCTCTGAAGTTTCAAGCTTCTAAGGTTACACTATGGGGAAATAGAAAAGAGATTCAGACTGTGGCAGCTAAAGATAGAGCCAGCGGAAGGATGTGCCAAACAAGGAGGGACATTCTGGGGCCTAAAATCAGTGGCTAGTTTCATGGAAAGTTGACCCTGTCATTCCACAGGTCCCATGCTTAGATGGGCCCAGCACTTGGGCCACTTTTGTGAAATTATCAATAATTTCTAAGCGGTCTATATTTTCATTTTACATTGGCCTTCTTTCTTGGAACAGGCTGTAGCAAAATTCATTTCCTCAGTAAAGGGAAACAGGCAAGTTGGAGAAGGTGAGTCTGAAGACCAGCCCTGTAAGAGCTCCAGAGGGAACAGCAGGAAGCTTCTGGAAAGAGGAGGAAGCTACCAAGATACCAGGGAACCAAAGTAAAGGGGGAGGATTGATCTGTGGGATTTGCTGACAATGATTGTTATAAAGATTATAATTTTCTATAACTACTACTGCTAATGAGAAATGAATGGATAAGGAGAAGGTTACTGATTTTCCTCCCAAGTTTTAAGACAGATTCATAAAAAAGTGGCATTTCAAAAAATGACACGTCTAACACTTTGCGGTAGCTACAAAGCAATATTACCTAATAGAGCCATACCATAGCAAATGCTATGTTTTATCAAACATAAAGAAAGCATGTGTAGTTATTTGATAGATTTTTGGGATTTGAAATCCTGAATAAAGCCCCTAACAGATAAAGTCAGTGCCAAAATTTCAAATGGAGTCGTGAAGCAGTGTCTTCAGCTTTGCTTAGACTTTGTGTAAACCAAACATGACTATAAAATTTTACTAAATCCTTGCAAACAGAATCCTTACGTATACTCTACATTCCTATGTGCTTTTTATTTCTGATAAACTCTCATAAAATCCTAGAAAAGATCATCCCATAAAATAGAGTGGTTGCAGCATCTACCATTTTAGCAAAAATATTTCTGCGCAAATCTTAAAATCATCTATCTACTTTGAATACTACCCTGTTAACTTGGATTTATGGAAAATAAAAAGTAGATTAGCACAGGACAAAATTATTTCGAGGAACAATCTTTTTTCTTAAAATTACTCACGGCTTTAGTTTGAAAAAACCTCTTTGTCATGTAATAGCACATTTTAGAAACGAAGGTGATTATAATTTTATTCTAAACAATGAATCAACTGATTCTACATTAAGGTAAAGTGTCGATATAATGGAGTTTAATATATTTTTATTAGAAAAAAATTCCATTCTCAAATACATAATGTCCAGGCTAAACCTCTTATTCAAGACAACAAAAACTTAAGGAAAAAATGAGGTAGAATAAGAAATGATACCGTATGCTTGGCCTAACAATCCACTTTCATTAATATGTATATATGGGTTAACTGTTAAATATAAAAATTCTACAGAATTTATTACTGCTCCTATTGTTCTCAATCTCTGCTCAAAATATGTGGAAAAGTTTCCGGAGTGGTAAAAAGAAGACAAGAAGCCCAGGAATTATTTTTTCATTCTCTTAACAAAGTGTAATTAATAATGGCAGATTGAATAAAACTTCCCCTCACTAAAAAAGTTGCTTACTAGATGAATGGATGGATAGTTTAAACAAGGAGCCTCCTCAAAGGGTACAGGCTTTGGAACCCAGTATATACTAATTTACACCTTGAACATTCCTGATTATGCCTGCTTGATTTTAACAATTTTTTATTATTTCCAAATCTTATACTTCATATCTATAAAACAGGGCTTATAACCTCATTTTAAAGACATTATAACAGTGCCGGGGTCAGTCAGTTAAGCGTCTGACTCTTGATTTCAGCTCTCAGGTCATGATCTCAGGGTTGTGAGATGGAGCCCTGTGTTGGCCTCTGTGCTGGGTGCGGAGACTGCTTGAGATTCTCTCTCTCCCTGTCCCTCTGCCCACATCCTTCACCTCTTTCTCCTTTTCTAAAAAAATTAATTAATTAAAAAATAAAGACATAAGTAAAATTACCAGAACACAGTACTGAATAAAAAATAAATCTAAGCTGGTTTACAGAAGGCCAATTGCCTAAAGTCGATTTTTTTTTTAAATAATAGACTACTTTTTAGAGCAGTTTTGGGTTGAGAACAAAATTGAGCAGAAAGTACAGATTCCCCACTTACCCCTTGCCTCCAAACATGCATGACCTCCCCCAATATTAACATTCCCCACTAGAGCATACATTTGTTACAACTGATACACCTGCATCAGGATATTGGTATCACCCAGCAACTAATGAATCATTGAACTTTGCATCAGAAACCAGGGATGTACTGTATGGTGACTAACATAATATAATAAAAAAAATTAAAAAAATAAAATAAAATAAAGTTTGCCAGTTAAAAAAAAAAAAAGGATATTGGTATCATCCAAAGCTCATAGTTTATATTCACATTCACTCTAGCTGTTGCATATTCTATGGGTTTGGACAAATGTATAATGACATGGATGCATCATTTTAGTGTCATATGGAATAGTTTTATTGACCTAAAAATCTTTTGTGCTCCACCTATTCATCTCTCACTCTCCCCTAGCCCCTGGCAACCACTGATCTTATTTTTTTTTTAAAGATTTTATTTATTTATTTGACAGAGATAGAGACAGCCAGCAAGAGAGAGGGAACACAAGCAGGGGGAGTGGGAGAGGAAGAAGCAGGCTCATAGCAGAGGAGCCTGATGTGGGGCTCGATCCCATAACGCCGGGACCACGCCCTGAGCTGAAGGCAGACGCTTAACCGCTGTGCCACCCAGGCGCCCCGCAACCACTGATCTTTTAACTGTCTCCATAGTATTATCTTTTCCAGAATGTCATATAGTTGGAATCGTACAGTATGTAAACTTCTCAGATTTGCTTCTTTCATTTAGTAATGTGTGTTTAAATTTCCGTCATGTCTTCTCATGGCGTGATAACTCATTTCTCTTTAGCACTGAATCATAGTCCATTGTCTGGATATAACACAGTTGACCCATTCACCCAATGGAAGGACAGCTTTGGTTGCTTCCAAGTTTTGGCAATTGTGAATAATGTTGCTATAGGCATCCATGTGTAGGTTTTTGTGTGAGCATATGTTTTCAACTCTTTTGGGCAAATACCAAGGAATGTGTGATGTTTAATTTTATGTGTCATTTGGACTGGGCTAAGGGATGCCCAGGTAGCTGATAGAACATTACTCCTGGGTGTGTCTGTGAAGGTATCTCTGGAGGAGATTAACATTTGACTCTGTAGACTGAGGAAAGATTTCCTTCACCAGCATAGGTGGGCATCGTTCCATCCCTCAAGCATCTGAATAGAACAAAAAGTTGGAGGAAAATCAAATTCTCCATGCTTAGGCTGAAAAACCCATCTTCCGCTTTCAGGTATTAGAGCCTCTGGTTCTCAGGCCTTTGGACTCCCCATTCTCAAGCCTTTGGACTTGGACTGAATTATACCACAGCTTTCTTGGTTCTCTAGCTTGCAGACTGGAGATATTGGCTCTTTACAGCCTCTGTAGTCAGGTTAGCCAATTCCCCAACAAAATCTCCTCTTATGTATCTATATCTATATCATTCTACATCTCTCTATCTTCTATTTGCTCTGTTTCTTTGGAGAACCTTGACATAGTATGACAGCTGGATAGGGTGGTAACAGTATGTTTAGCTTCATAAGAAACTGCCCAACTGTCTTCCAAAGTAGCTGTCACATTTTGCATTCCCACCAGCACTGAATGAGCACTCCTGTTGCTCCATATCCTCACCAGCACATGGTGCTGTCAGTGCTTTGGATTTTGGCTGTTCTGATAGGTATGTAGTGATACCTCATTGTTATTTTAATTTACATTTCTTTGATGACAGATGGTGTGGGACACATTTTTCATGTGCTTAGTTGGCCATCTGTATATCTTTGGTGAGGTATCTGTTAAGGTCTTTTGCCCATTTTTTAATCAGGTTGTTTGTGTTCTTACTGTTGAATTTGAAGTGTTTATATATTTTTAGATAACAGTCCTTTGTCAGATGTGTATTTTGCAAATATTTTCTCCCAGTTTGTGGCTTATTTTCTCATTCTCTTGGCATTTTCACTTACAGGGCAGAAGTTTTTACTTTAATGAATCCAGGTTATCAATTATTTTATTGGTTGTGCCTTTGGTATTGTATCTAAAAAGCCATTATCATACCTAGTCATCTAGATTTTCTCCTATGCTACCTTCTATGAGTTTATAGTTTAGCATTTTATGTTTAGGTCTGTGATCCATTTTAAGTTAATTTTTGTGAAGGTATAAGGTCTATGTTTACATTCATTTTTTTGCATGTGGATGTTTAATTGTTCTACCACCATTTGTTATAAAGACTGTCTTCACTCCATTGCATAGTCTTTGCTCCTTTGTCAAATATCAATTGACTATATTTATGTGCACTATTTCTGGACTCTCTATTCTGTTCCATTGATCTATTTGTCCAGTCTTTTGCCAATGCCACACTGTCTTGATTACCATAGCTTTATAGTAAGTCATGATGTTGGTAATGTCAGTCCTCTAGAAATAGAATTTTATAAGAGAAAAACTAAGTGGTGGCATTAAGAAACTGGAATCAATTCTGATTTGATAGGTGGAGAAATATAGTATTAAGAAAGAACTAGGATATTATGGAAAAGTAGTCTCATTTTGTGCACGTTTGACTTACCCGAAATAAATAACACTTGGGATATTTTAGACATAAGTAACTAAATTCTACATGCTGCACCTTAGATACATTATCAGCAAGAACTAGTGACTAGAGCTTGTGTCCATTTCCCTGCAAAACTAGAACAATCCTTGCCCTTATCTCTATCACTAGAATATTATGATAAAAGAAGATAAAACGACATGCTTGAAAGTACTTTGAGCTCTTTGAAAGGTTTTGATACATGTGTTTGTGTATATAAGCTCCTCTTCCTCCTGAGGGGCTATGATATTATTTTGAGTCTTTCTTCAAGTGGTGTTTCTGCACACCCACTTTACTATCATTCCAAGAGCTCCACCGCCGGAAATTACTCCTTACGCCTGCCACTCCAGCAGTAATGATGGAACTCACAGAATTCAAAATCATGGATTTCAGTATTTTATTTTGGACTCTATCCATGTGCAGAAACTTAAATGAGTGCCACCAAAAATATCTTTATTTATAATAAATTGCTTTACCCAGTAAGGTCAAATTACTCTCCTGGTGGCATTATCTTGAACACACTTAAAGAATTAAATGGATGACCTTTTTTCTTTTTTTTCCCTTTTCTCCATTTATCTGATTAAGGTCATGCCTCATTTTTAAAAATCATATTTTAGAAGTTTATGAACACATCTGTGTCAAACTCGGATTTTGCCAAAGTTAAACCACTCCTGAAAAAAAATAAGCATGGGAGAAAGGATATTAATGGCTACTTTACTAGTTAATAATCAGATTCAGGATTCAGGGTAGGCCCAGAGTAAAAAGGTATATGCCTTCTTGATGTTAAAATCCCAAGATAGTCTCCCCTCTGCTTGGTTTGGTGTGTTTCAAGACAAGAAGTTTTTTGTTTTTTGTTTTTTGTTTTTTTATGATACAAGAAACTCCTAAGGGGTTTGCGGTGGGGCATATAAAAATATCAATTCCCCAAATATAGAAAAAAATAATTCTGATGATCACAAGCACTAGCAATATTTCTATTATTATAGCCTTGATAATCAGATCACTGTCTCAACAGAACTGCATTGGCAGTCTTCTCTGCACTGTTTTTGCTCCAGAAAATAGTATCCCCAGAAATCCCCTGGCATTATTTGCCATCATCTTGACATATTGCTACCTCTACAGGTTAGAAATATTTGCATCATTGACATATATCTCCATAGACTTGCCAGCTTATTTCACTTGACATTGTAACATCATGTCTATGGATTTATATTATAAAAATCTCATGAGAATGTCAATAACACAAAATCCCATTACAGTGAAGGGGAATTAGTGACATTAGAAAAAACATTGTGAAAAGTGACTAGAATCCCTCATTTCGGGGAGCTTTGTTTCATTAAAATGGAAAGGCTCCAGATTTAATTATTTAAATAAATTTCTATGTGTCTTTAAAATATATTATTACTATAAAACACAGACTTAAAAGAAACTAAGAAAACAGGTTGATCGAAAAATTGGATACTTTCTGTTTCACTATTGTAATTCGTTTCACTTAGTTAACAGCAATGCAACTCAGGAAGGAAAAAAGGAGGGAGGAGGGAGAGAAGCCTCATTCACTTGTCACTTACTGTTCCAGCATACAAGTCCACGGCATGAGCACAGAAAAATCTGGTACGGATTAAGTCAGGGTACTGAGAATTTAAGCCAAATACTATTTCTGGTACTAATAAATTAGAGTTCACCAGGTTGATTTAAAAGCCGTCTGGGCAGAAAACTCAACTACTGCAAATTTCACAGTAGATAAAAGGGCTCTCTTCTTTCATTTCTATTTTTACTCTATTTTATTTTCATTTCATTTTGAAGTATGACGTCCTGCCCCATCTCTTGGTTACACCATGGGACAAGTTATTTAGTGACAGCCCCAGGAACGGCCTCCACCGTGGTTACTCTCACTCACAGCAGAAGCAGCATGTGGTGGATGCTTTGCAGTCGACAGGGTAGAACCATGAATCTTTCAGATGTCCCCAAGTTTGTATGCTGCTAGCCAAATCACTTTCATTTCCCTTACTAATACGGATATTAATGTATAAGTTTTCCTAGAGTCTCTTGCTTTTATGCAAAGACAGGGTGGATGTTTTGTGAAAAAGGAACTCTACGAGAGCTTCTGTTCTGAATTTATGGAGTTTCGGAGGCGCATACAATCATGTACAGCTTGGCTGAAAGGGAGCACAGTGCACATTACCCCTCATCTGCTTGGTGATTTAAAAGCACCTACTGGAGACTACTGCCAATATTAGCTAAGTTGCTTTATCATATACTTTAGTTATAAAATATATGTATCGTGAAGACAGAAAACTTTTGTAAATTTCTGATATTCTTAAATCTTAAAAAAAAAAAAAAACCTAGAAATGTTGCTTTCAAAGACAAGTTCAGCTCTCAGTAGTTTAATGATGGATATGTTATTTTGATAACAAATCATTGTTATTAGGGCCCTCCTAGTGGAAAGAGGATAGCTTTTGTAGTCAGACATAAATGACGTGGAATTGTGGTCTTCTGTTTTGTAGCTGAGGGATGTCAAACAATGGAAGGAATAGTATCAATTTTCAGGACAACTTTGAGACTTAAATGAAATAGTATATACCCAGTACCCAACAGGGGCCTGACAGACATGGGTATGAGTCTCTCCATTCATCATCATTTGCATTAGCCTTTTTCACAATAGCTCCAAGAACATTCACTCATTTTTGCAACTAGCACATTTTCTCAGTAATGAAAATGAAAGAATCCTCCAACTTTAAAATGTCTAGATAGTTCTAGATATTACAGTCCAGGTCTATTGTGACTCAAAATTTGAGTAGGGCTCAAGCACCAGTATCAATATTTTAGATGTAAGTTCCAAGATTCATCTATTTCCCTTTACCTTCTAATTGATATTCCCAATTCCTTCCTTTAGTCTTCTTGTCACACCCAAGTCTTGTCCCCATTGAAGAGGAAGTGTGAATTTCTAACAGTTGTCTATTTATATTAGCAATAAGGTTGCAAAAGGTGAAGCAAGAAGGAAACATTGAGAAGCAGTGTTCAGGGCATGTGGGTGGCTCTGTTGGTTGAGTGTCTTACTCTTCAATTTCGGCTCAGGTTGTGATCTCAGGGTCGTGAGATGGAGTCCCAGGTGGGGCTCCTCGCTGGGCGCAGAGCCTGCTTGAGGTTTTTTCTCTCCCTCTACCCTTGTCCCCGCTCACACACTCTCTCTCTCAAATAAGTAAAATCTTTAAAAAAACAAAAGAAAAATAGTTTTCTCTGCCTTCTTACATGGTGAGAGAGAATAAGCTTCCACAGTCTACTTCATTCCATGTTAGCCATTTATCCCAAACATTTCCTCATACCCTTTTTCCCCCTACTAATTGATTTAAAATATATTTTACATGTTTGATATCTTAATAACTAATAATATTTATTTTATTTATAGCTACTTATTTTATGAATTATTTGAAGAACGGATCTGACTTTTGGAGGATGGGGAATGAATTGAAATATTCTTCCTTACCTGAGTCAGTGATTGCATGATAGACATTTTACTTCGGAATTTATTAATGGTGTTAGGTGGTACAGATGAGTGCAAAAAGCATACAAAGGAGGATATGTGTGTGCATGTATGTATTATATGTATATAATGAGGAACTTTGAAATAAAGTTTGCAATTCAATTTGAAAGCTTCTCTCCATGTCAGTCAGGACAACTGAAGTTATTCAGCAGTAAACAACAGTCCCCCAAACTTCAGTGACTTAAAAAACAAAATGTCATCTCTTCTCAAACTAGATTCCCATCACGCATAAACTGCGGGCTCTTCTTTATGCTGTCATTGTCCTCACCCTCAGAGCCAACCTACTGGAATAGCCTCTACCTGGAGTATTGCTGTGTTCAGTAGCAAGGAGAAGAGGAAACTGACAAATCTCATAAAGACAAAAATAGACTGAGAAGATATTAGTGTTTACAACTTCTTGGACAGGACTCGTCACATGCACCAGATAAAGCCAAGTGAGACAGCAAGTGGAATTCTGACACATACCCAGAAGAACTGGGCCATTGGGAAAATGGCACTAATCACTATCAGACTATGAACTATGTTGTTACTGGTGGCAGGGGCATCTAGAACATCTGTGTATTCTCAGCAGCCAGCACGGAGCCTGGCACTTAGAAGTAGCCCAGAAAAGAGGCTGAGTGAAGGAGTGTATTGCTGGAAATGAAGCAGAATGGCAATAATATGAAAAGCTATTTTCTTAGTAACCTTAGACTACCTGTTGAGGAAAGGCTGGGATTTGCAGTATGTAGAATCAAATGAAATTGGCTTGCACTGCATGGCAAGTTATAATCAATAACCACCCATTCCTTATTTTTAAAATGTAAATGAAACCACCTGCCCTAGGGTAGAATGCGAAAGTACTTTTTAAGCTGTGATATGCTTATA
Source organism: Ailuropoda melanoleuca (assembly GCF_002007445.2). NCBI lineage: Eukaryota > Metazoa > Chordata > Mammalia > Carnivora > Ursidae > Ailuropoda > Ailuropoda melanoleuca. The sequence goes on from NC_048222.1 coordinate 122,377,213, forward strand.
ATATTAAATAGATCTCGGTTTTGCCAACCAGAATGAAGCCACATGAGAAAACCCAGCTGGGATAGGTTTAAAATCCAAATAAAAACTCAAAATCACAATTATCATCACAGATGGAAATATATAGCTCTGGATAGTGTCACTATTGATAAATCCAGGAGCAAAGAATATTGATTGGGGAACATAGATCTCCTCAACTGAACAATCTAGAATCCCCGCCCATATTCCCTCGATTTTTCCCATGCCTGTCTGCCAGCATTGCATGTGTCATCTTGCAGTCAGTTCACTGACACCCTGTAGCTCAGTTGAATAAATGAATCAGTAAACAATGAAAAATATGTTGAGGCATGCTGTCAATTAAGGATTAAATGTAAGTTGGCTAGAATTACAGAGAGAAGGAAAGAGGATATGGCAGTATAAGAAGAAGGAATGCATGTGAGTAATTAAAAATGAGGTCATGCATAGGGGATCACAGGACAAGCCAAGAAAGGATTGTTACAGTGGAGACGTTCGGACAAGATGGATAAGATCTATGTTTAAAGCACGAACACATAGAGGATTTTAAAAAGCCAAGTGTTGTTTTAAGCAGTTTTTTTAGGTTCTTTAAAGCTGATGGCCAACCCAAACTCTAAAATCTAAGCAATTAGAGACACATGTATAGGGGCCTTGAGGTTCAGCCATTCGGCTGCTATGCTGAGAACTGGCAATATTCCTTGGGTAATTGGATAGCCTTGCCTGCTGCTTTTATATCTCATCTCACTTAGGCATGTATTTGATATTCAGAGAAAATTCAGGGTAACTAATGAATGCTGCAAGCACAAATGAATATTATTTTTATGCAGATTTTTTGGCAACTGCGTAAAACATTTGGAGAGAGTAACCCAGCATCAGAAGCATGGATGGAGAACGGAGGCTTTGCATTCTAATCAGATGCCTGCCTCCAGCTCCATACTTAATCTACTTGGGTCTCCCCTCCATCTCCTGGCTGTGCCATCTGGCTAACCGAACGAAGAGTTCTCATGGTATATGTTATCTGACGAGAGAAGAGTGATCACTTAAAATTCTAATAAAGAACTATCCAAGAACTGAGCCATAAATCAAAGTCCCTGTTTTTGTCTTATAAACATCCTGAACTCCTAAGTGGCTGCTGGGCATCCCATTTACATTCTAGATCCTTTTACAAGGCGGTGAGATGTGGATAAAATGAGCAAAGAATTTGAAGCCAGAAAGTATTTAGGCTTTGCTCTAGCACTCACTAGCAAGACCTGACTGAAGCACTCCAGGTCTCTTAAATAATGCTGGTTACATCAAATTTTAAAAGAGTATAGTAAGTGCTGTCTGCAGGATTATAAGCATAATTCATATAAACACTTTTATACACACCACAGCAATATACAAACATAAGAAAAGTTATAAAACTTAAGTGGTACAAAGGTTTTAAGAAATAGTTCTAAGAAATCATTGAAGTGTCTCAACATAGTAAGATTTTTTGCTACTTCTAAATTAATGTAAATCTCACATTTATCTAAGATATGGATTTGTGGTCATCACATAGCAAACGTTTTGACAAATATACTGAGGGTCAGGTCCACTAAGGAAGGTAGATCTCTGTGTTGAAATGGTTGGAAAACAGTGGTGCCAAAGAATTTTTGTTGCATATATTTAAATGTTAACTTCATTCATAAAAATATGAATGATGTGTAGTAATCAAATAGTAATTCTATAACTCTGTTACTTTGATTTCTGATATGCTTACTATCTAATGCCTATGCCTTTTTTTGAATGTGCTTAATTTCCCAAATAGAATTTTTGGGTTTGTATTTCATTTGCAGGATATGTTGATTTGTGTTCAATGCAAAATATCCCAATCAACAACAAGGTCTAATATATTTGCCTCAGTTATGGAAGCACCCACAGAAATAATCTAGTCTTTATATTAGGTCTTTCATAAGGAAAACCATAGCTAAAATTTACTGAGTTCTTACTATGTTCCATATACAGGGTTGAGCGTGTGTGTGTGTGTGTGTGTGTGTGTGTGTGTATGTAGTTTCATTTAAACCTCAGAAGGAGGCGCCTGGTGGCTCAGTGGGTTAAATATCATGGGATCGAGACCCTGGTTGGGGTTGAGCTCTCTGCTCGATGGGGAGTCTGCTTCTCCTGTCTGCTGCTCTGCCTACTTGGGCACGCTGGCGCCCTCTCTCTGTCACATAAATACATAAAATCTTTTAAAAAATAAAAAAATAAACCCCAGAAGAACCCCATAATTAGATAAACAGAGACTTGTTCAAGGTCACTCAATCGAGATTTGTCTCTAGAACCTTCTTCAGTTGACTAAGAAACTCTCTCTGTGCATTACACCTGTACTTTGGTGGCTTGCCAGCAGGATCATGGAACACGACAGTGATTTAAGAACATAAAAAGAGAGAATGAACTTCTATATGTGGGTGTGCTGCAAGTAAACCATAACAAAGTGCCAAATGGAAGGTGAATGTTCATTTTATGAAATGGTTTTTATAAAGAGGACAAAGTGACTCAATTCATATTCAAAGCAAAGTGCACATTTTAGGAACAGTTAAATGCTGATTACTCTTCCGCAATTCTGTTTTAATTAAATACTACCATTAAGAACCACACTAAATAATGTGCTAACATTTCAGTTTGTGGATAACATATTAATCTGAGGTTCTCCCCCATCGAAGTGTTAAAAAGTTGGACTTCGAAGTGCAGGGGTTTTTACAGAACTCTTCCTTCTCCTCCCATACTCTGTGAATAGAGACGCGGCACATAAATTCTGTGTTCACCTAGAACTGGGATGAGCCAGCCTGTCTCAGAGCTGCATGTACACAAATTCAAAGAACGAACACGAGTGACAAACAATAAGAATGGAGCCACACGACGGGTTCTGGCTTTGGCTCCGACATGACCGGCCTTGCGATGTACTGCGCTATACACGGTGATATTGCAAGAGACCAGAAAGTTCATAACCAGCCCCTTATTGAGCAGAACATAAAATGCAACTTGGAGAACAGAAGTGATTTGCCAGAGATCACACAGAAAGTTGATGGCAAAATAGAAGAAAAAAATCCAAATTTTGAACAAGTAACATTATTTTAATGGGTATTAGTTTGTACCCCTGTAAGATGAAAAATGTTAGCAAGATAACTTCTCAGATACATCTAGCACAAAAGGCTATAGTTGCTGGGTAAGGTCTCAAATGAAAAATGTATATGTACAAATAGCAATGAGCCCAGGGACTTAGACTTCAGAATTGAGCGACCTGCTCTCTCAGAGCCTTGGTGTCCTCATAGTATACTAAGTGTGGGTGTGCGTGCAGGCGTGCGTGCTCTTCCTGGTTTGTGTGGCTATTCCGAAGTTCACAGGATACAAAGTATTGGAAGAAAATAACAGTATGTTATTTGGTCCTGTCATCAATATTTCAACAGAACTTTGGTTGTATGAACTTTATATGGTTAAGATAATACCATTTCTTCAGAACACATAACTATTTTTGGTCAAAATGTAAGAGTTACAGAGATAAGTCTGGGTCAGTGTGTATTTACTACAGTACTCAAATTCCTCTTATTTTCTGGGCTTGGGGTAAGTAGTCATCAGACTTTCATCGTATGGTGGACGTTGAAGGAGGATAAAAGTCTTCAATGTTTATAAGTCACAAGGGTGCCCAACAGACATAAAACATTATCACAAATCCTGGATTGCTTTGTGATAGTGGAATGTTAACCTACTATTAATTAGTTACTTTATATATTAAACAGTTAGATCTCTGAAACAGTTTCTTCATCTGTAAAATTGGAATATAAATGAAACCTCTTTTAGGGTTTGCTGTGACGCCAAAAAGAAATAGATATAAAGTACTTAGGATAATGCCTTCTGCATGGTAAAACAGCAACAAATTTAAAAATTATTACTACTCTCATCAATAGCTAAATTTTGAAACATTACACAGTTTGTTTTGTCATAACTTGAGTGGAAAAATAAGCCTTGGATAAATGATTTGCTTTCTTAATCTATTTCACAATTACAACAAAAATTCATAATCGAAATACAGATTTTAAAAACCCAGGAATGTTGGGCAAAAATTTTATTTCAGAAAAAACAGTGAGAATCAAAATGCACATACGCTTTCATCAGACAGATGATACACTTTTGAAGAAACAGTGAAGAGCCCAAAACAGAAAAATAAAGAAGGTGAAAAAGTCATTTTATTAGCTGTCTTCTATATTCTGCAAAGATAAGAAGAATGTTTTTGCTCTAGGAATGTTAAGTTGTTCCCCCAAATCCCCCTCATTTATCTTCTAAATTTAAAACCATCATTGTGTGCAATGACAGACTTGCTCCCAAAAGTTTGTATTATTATTGTTGTTGACAACACCATGTTCTAAATTTCTGGAGGAAGGAAAAACAAAATAAGCTATAGCCCTACAAAGATAGCTTTTGCATGTCTGTGCTCAAATTTAAGCCAATAAAAATGACAGTCTTATTAAAACAAAACAAAACAACTAAGGGTAAAAGAATAAAGGCAATCATGTCCCAAAACTGAAAGAGAGAGATCACTCTTGAAGGGTTCTAAATTTAGTATTGTGGAAGAGGTTAGTGATCAGTTCCACTTCGTAAAAAAAAAACTGTTTCAATATTGCCTTTTCAGTTCTCTTTGGATGAATATAAGTAAATGAAAATTCCTGCTTGTTAAGAATGTCCATCGCTTCAATATATGTGTAAATAGAACGTTGGGAACGAGCCTGCATTAGGATTTCAAGAATTGAATAATCCGTATTCTTGTATTTCAGGGAAAGTTGGTTTAAGCAAAATATTAATGTGACAAGTATCTATGAGCTTCAAGGTAGAAGAGAATATTAATGCACTGATTTTATTTCACTGAAGGAATATGACACTTCTGGACAGCTCAAGAGATTGGCTGCAATACATGGAAAGAAAGAAAGGAGATCACGGAAGCCACACTGTGCTGTTCTGTGATGCTCGAGTCATAGCAGACATTAATAAGTCACTAGCTATTTTCACATGCTTGTCATAACCTTTGTGTGACAATTTCAGTGAAGAGAGAATATAAGACAAAGAACTTCAGGGAGAGAAAGTTAAAGCAAGCCTGTCAAGGATTGGCAGGCCCAAATTTGATCTCCCTTCTGTTTTCCTCACTGTTCCCTGAGAAGCTGTGTTGATCTCACTTGGGCCAAGTTTTCAAACACAGCACCTAATTCGGGAAGTGTCTGAAAACAATCAAGTTGTCACCAGCCCATCTTGTGGACATTCAGGCTTTCTGGTAATGATACTAATTTGGATAGCCCAATTGAGATCCTTGTGCTTACATTAGTCTCTATGAAATCAGAATACAAATTTTGCTTTCTAAAGTTGTAAACATAAGACGTCTTAAGAGCCCCAAGTTAGCAAGACACTTAAAGTAACATCTATTCTTTACCACTTTGTGATACTCTGGAAATAACTAATTGGTGGCTCACCACAGGCTTTTAAGTTACATATTAATATTGAACAGCAGGATTAAAAGGGGGCAAAGCCCAAGACACTCCATAGCATTTTGCAATAAAGATAATTAATCAATTTAATTGTTACCATGAACACCGTTGATGTTAGCTCTGTGCAAAAGTTAACTATGCCAACTACAATTTTTTTTCAAAAAATACTGAAAAAGAAACTTAAATAAGTCATTTATATGTGTATATGGATGTGTGTATGTACATATATACATATATTTGTGTATATATATATACATACATAGTTAATATTGCTTATTTGGAAATCTGGAGTTAGAGCTAAAATTTCGGTTAATGTCCTTAAGCCAGTTTAGGCATATGCAGCATCTTGGTGCTTTTAAACAAAATTTTATGCAGAATCTAGAAGGAGGTTAAAGATAACTTTATCAAGCCTAAGCATTTAAAGAAAGGCATCATCGTCCTTCTGTTGGAGGGCTGCACAACACTATGCAAAAAGAAAACGGTCAAAAAACTTTTAGAGTTAGTCAAGGAAACAGTCAAAAAAACTAAGAGGCAGCCCACAGAATGGGAGAATATATTTGCAATGATGCTACAGATAAAAGACTGGTATCCAAGATCTACAAAGAACTTCTCAAACTCAATACACGAGAAACAAATAAATCATATAATGGCAGAAGACATGAACAGACACTTTTCCAACGATGACATGCAAATGGCTAACAGACACATGAAAAAATGTTCAAAATCATTAGCCATCAGGGAAATTCAAATCAAAACCACACTAAGATACCACCTTAAGCCAGTTAGAATGGCAAAAATTGACAAGGCAAGAAACAACAATTGCTGGAGAGGATGTGGAGAAGAGGGATCCTTTCTACATTGTTGGTGGGAATGCAAGTTGGTACAGCCACTCTGAAAAACAGTGTGGAGGTCCCTTAAAAAGTTAAAAATTGAACTACCCTATGACCCAGCCATTGCACTACTGGGTATTTACCCCAAAGATACAGACGTAGTGAAGAGAGGGCCGTATGCACCCCAGTGTTCATAGCAGCATTGTCCACAATAGCCAAATCGTGGAAGGAACCGAGATGCCCTTCAACAGATGACTGGATTAAGCAGACGTAGTGAAGAGAGGGCCGTATGCACCCCAGTGTTCATAGCAGCATTGTCCACAATAGCCAAATCGTGGAAGGAACCGAGATGCCCTTCAACAGATGACTGGATTAAGAAGCTGTGGTCCATATATACAATGGAATATTACTCAGCTATCAGAAAGAACGAGTTCTCAACATTTGCTACAACATGGACGGCACTGGAGGAGATAATGCTAAGTGAAATAAGTCAAGCAGAGAAAGACAATTATATGATTTCTCTCATCTATGGAACATAAGAACTAGGAAGATCGGTAATGGGATAGACTGGTGATGGGTAGTAAGGAGGGCACGTATTGCATGGTGCACTGGGTATTATACACAACTAATGAATCATCGAACTTTACATCGGAAACCAGGGATGTACTGTACAGTGACTAACATAACATAATTAAAAAAACATTAAAAATAAATAAATAAATAAATGTGTATTGATTATAAAAAAAAACTTTTAGAGTTAGTAATTTTTTAATTTATTTGTCTTTTGTACAACAGAGTATTCCATATTCTAGCATTTTCCATCAAAAAAGAAAATAAATAAGGAATTAGTTTGAAAAAAATCAAGTCTACTTTCCTTGATACACCCTTGCCTAATCCATCATTTTTTTTCACAAATGCAAGGATTTCCTCTGCCCTTAATTTAACACAAAACACCTTATTTAAGCTATGAACCAGCAGATTTTAAAACACACATACAGGTATGCATACATACATATCCCCATACATTTATGGTTTATTATTTTTTATTATTTAGGAAATCAAAAAACTTTATTTTTGAGGAAGTTTTATTATTTATTATTAGGAAACTTTATTATTTAGGAAATCAAGTATTATTTAGGAAATTAAAAAATGATTATAAAAAAATATAAAAACATAGGTTTTTCTTCAAATTGTATCTCTCCTCATATTTCAGTCCCAGTTCAGGTGAACCATGTTCTCCATAGAAAGGTGAGTTCCCAGGTTTCTTGTGACTTTTTACTCAGCCACCCTACTCTCCTGATCCACATGTCTGAAGCTGGCTTAGCCTATCAATCCCAAGAAAGGAGGGAGAGAAGAAATAGAGAGGAAGCAGTGTTCTGTTAAGGAACAGGCATGGAACTTGCTGTATGGCTGCTGTTTATTTTCCATTAGTGAGAACTTAGGTGGAAACAGACCAGAAAGCTGAGAAATGTTGTCTCCAGCTGGACTTCCATGGATGCTATGAAAACAAGTGTGCAAGGACAGTAGTGTGTGAAAATGGATACTGTGGAAAATTAGTAAGCTTTGCCGTTGTAATGCATTTCCAATTTGAAAATCGGATGCTTCTATATGTGGCTGTCCAATTTTCCCAGCATCACTTATTGAAGAGACTGTCTTCTTTCTTTTGGATATTTTTTCCTGATTTGTCAAAGATTAGTTGACCATAGAGTTGAGGGTCCATTTCTGTTGCATTGATCTATGTGTCTGTTTTTGTGCCAATACCACGCTGCTTGGTGATCACAGCTTTGTAATAGAGCTTGAAGTGAGGGAACATGATGCCCCCAGCTTTGTTTTTCTTTTTCATCATTCCCTTGGCGATTTGGGGTCTTTTCTGGTTCCATGCAAATTTTAGGATTGTTTGTTCCAGCTCGTTGAAAAATATCGATGATATTTTAATAAGGAAGGCATTGAAAGTGTAAATTGCTCTAGGCAGAATAGACATTTTTAACAATGTTTATTCTTCCAATCCATGAGCATGGAATGTTTTTCCATCTTTTTGTGTCTTCCTCAATGTCTTTCATAAGCATTCTATAGTTTTTAGAGTATAGATCCTGTATCTCTTTGGTTAGGTTTATTCATAGGTGTCATGGATTTTGTTGCTATTGTGAATGGAATCGATTCCTTAATTTCTCTTTCTACAGTTACATGGTTATTGTATAGAAAAGCAACTAATTTCTTTGCATTGATTTAGTATTCTGCCACATTACTGAATTGTTGTATAAGTTCTAGTAATTTGGGGGTAGAAATCCACCAGTACTCTGAAATTGAAAATTCCCTACACACTGTCACTCTTTTTTTCTTTTCTTTTTTATTATGTTATGTTAGTCACCATACAGTACTTCATTAGTTTTCAAAGTAGTGTTCCATGATTATTTGCATATAACACCCAGGGCTCATTGCAACCCATGCCTTCTTAATACCCATCTTAAATTAGCATTGTTTAAAACTTAATCTGGTGAAGAATCTTTCCTCTTCCATTGCTTTATCAGAGTCAGAGCAGTTTTTGTTTTTGTTTTGTTTTTTACTTTTGTATTCTTATTTTTATTTTCTACTAACAGCCTGCATTTCTACTTGGCAAACTCTGACTGTCAGAGTGAGAGCCCATTTGAGGTCAAGTCCAATGCACATACTCCACAGTCTATGAGGGTAGCCGTAGACAGGGGCAATGTCACACACATTTTTTAGAGGAAATGGTCAATGGCACTTTCCTTTCTGAATGTTATGTGGTAAATGAAGATCTCAAGATGATTTATAATTAGTAGTGGAATGTAGTTTTGTGACAGAATGGAGATTAGAACACAGGGTATATTTGACAAAATCACAGAAAATACCAAGTTATAGTTTCATAATATGAAAATGTACATTCTTATTTGACTCACACAAAACCAACATCCCCATACAGTGCAAATCAAATTTTCAAATGTAAGCATTTCTGACTTGTTTTGGATATAAGAGTCTTGTATAGATCTACCGTCATAAAAAAAAATAAGAGGAGGGATGCCTGGGTGGCTCAGTCAATTAAGCATTTGCCTTTGGCTCAGGTCAAGTTCCCAGGGTCCTAGGATCGAGCCCCCATTTAGTCAGGCTCCCTGCTCAGCGGGGAGTCTGCTGCTCCCTCTTCCTCTCCCTCTGCTCCTCTCTGCCCCTTCCCTACTCATGCTCCCTCTCTCTCTCTCTCTTTCTCTTTCAAATAGATAAATGAAATCTTTTTTAAAAAGTAAGAGGAATCAGTGTGAGCTATTTAGGTGTGACTTCAATTAATGAGATTTAAAATTTGTGATTTGGTTTCTGAAATCTTTAGGGTTTAGATTTACAAATCCTGTCTAATTCATTTTCATGAATTTTAATAATATTTGGCAATTGAATTTTAAAGACCAAATTCAACCAATAAGTAAGTAAAATTTACTTTTTTGAGAAAAGTTCCAATTCTTCAAAGTTATATATAGTGCTGGCTGAATGGCAGGATCAATGGAAGGCTACTAATTGCCCCAAGGTAAAGGACAGTTTTTAACCTTCACTGCATCTTATATCACAAACTAGGACTTGGATATCAATGTGTAAATATATATTCATCCACAGAGTAGATGGCATGATACCTCCAGAAATGGATGGTCTTGTGGACAAATAATCAAGAACCAAAATGATATTAATTTATTCAATAAATACTCATATGCTTAATGCATTCATTCTTTGTCAGAGTCCTATGATAGATACAAAGAATTCAGCAGAGGAAATAAAATGGTCTGTGCCCTAACAGAATTTAAATTCTAGGGTGAAAGACAGGCAATAAACACATAATTACAATTTTGATGACTGTCATGAAAGGAGATTCAGAGAGATTGTTTACTGAGGTACCCAATCTGCTCTAGGAAGATTAGTAAAGGAAGTGGCATCTTAGTTAATACATAAAGGGTGACATAAACTTATGTATATGTAGTGGTGAAAAAGAGAAGCTCCAGGAAGAAGCAATTTCCTGTTCTAATGCCTGCATGTGAAAAAGAGAAAGTGTGTGTAGAACCAATTGAGTAAGTGCCATTTGTCTGAAGCATAGACAGACGTGGGTATTGAAAAGGAAGAAGAAATGAACTTCCAGAGGTGGTTAGAGATGTTTCACATAGACTTGCTATCCATATTAAGCATTTAGAACTTTTTGTAAATGGCAATAGGAATTAGGAAAATTGGCCAAGAGGCTATATCACTGGTCTAGACATTAAAGGGCAGTGGTTCTCTGTCTATAGCAATGACAAGGGTAAAGAGAAAGTGACAGAAAGGGAAGTGTTTGGATCAATAAATTTGGTGATAGACTGAAGGAGGAGTGAGGAAGAGAGGGGAGTCCAGGATGATTCCAAAGTTATTGGCTTCAGCAACCGGGTATATGGTGTTGGCATTGAATGAGATTGAAAACACTGGAGGAGGGGTTTGATCAAGACTGTAGGGAAGGGTCGTGAGTCTACTAGTTTAATTTGTCTTTAAGATACCCCAATAGAGGGATCTAATGAGACATTGGATGTATAATTTGTAGCTCAGTGCAGGTTCTAGATGGGAGATGGGAATTCAAGCCTCCTCAGCCTATCTCTGGTAGTTGAATGCCCTGGGAGTGGAGGAGATTACTTGAAGAGAATGTTAATGGACAACAAATACATACTAAGACAGATTAAATCAAGATATAGAATGAAGTGAAGGATATTCTTTCACTTTAATAAATGACCTAAATGGAGTAATACACACAATTCTCCATTTTTAGTATGTACGTAGTTCAAAAAGAACAAACTTTTTTTTTTCTGAAAAAGTAATGATTTTTATTAGTTGGTGTTGGGGCGCCTGGGTGGCTCAGTCAGTTAAGTGTCCAACTGTTGATTTCAGCTCAGGAGATAATCACAGGATCATGAAATTGAGCCCCACGTTGGGCTCCACGCTCAGCAGGAGTCTGTTTGAGAGTCTCTTCCTCTCCTCTCCCCCACTCCTCCCCCTTGCTCTCTCTCTCTCTAAAATAAATAAATAAATCTTTAAAATTTTTCAACACTTTAAAAAATAATAGATATTGATTTCTGGAACAAAACAGTTAATTTAAAAGTCTAAAGAATTATAAGAGATAACAATTAAATAATATTAAATTACTAGGGAATCTAAGCAAATTAATTCCAATAGAAATGACCTATATACGACACTGAATAATCTAGAGCTATGCAAGTGATATAATGTGTCCTAGTAACAGATCATTATGGAATGAAACTACATCTCTTACTAGATTGTAAGTAAGAGTCTTTGTCTAAAATTATTTTTCTTGGGGCTCCTGGTTGGCTCAGTCCCTTAAGCATCTAATTTCAGCTCAGGTCATGATCTCAGGTCCCAGGATCAAGCCTCACATCAGGCTTCCTGCTCAGCAAGGAGTCTGTTTATCCCTCTCCCTTTGCCCCTCCCCCTGGCTGTGCACATGTGTGAGCTCTCTCTCTCTCTCAAATAAATAAATAAAATCTTAACAAAATAAAAATAAAATTATTTTTCTTTTATATGTGACTCTTTAGATGCACTCAAGAAAAGGTAAGATGAAAAATTAAAGTTTCAGGTTCTACTGAAATTTTGGGAGGGAATTATAGTTCTTATAAAATAATAAGGCATACGTGTACATTTGTGTAGGAATTAAATTTCTCTCTCTAAGACTCATCTTTACTACCCTTATTAATACTTGGAGATACTCTAGATATTAATTTCATGATCCTAAGAAGAGTTGATGACTTGTCTTCAAAATAATTTGAGGGAACTTTGTGTGTGGGGGGAGAAGCCCACTAGAGTTATAAGATCTATATTTACACCCTCATGTTACAATTTACTTAAGTTTTGTGAACCTCAGGATTTTCATCTGGAAAATAGATTTAGTATATTTCAATCTCCCCATAAACCAAACTGTGAAGTATAAAATGAAATGAGATAAGTGATAGATTTTGTTACAATGTCCAAAGCAGCTTAATTGCTGTTTGGGAATCAGTCATATAAATAAAGAACACTATTATCACACAATTCAAGGAGAAATAAAAAGAAAGACATCTGTGACATAGTAAATTTATTCCAGAGCACATAAGAGCAAAGGCAAAAGGTTACATCTACTAAGCTGCTGATGATATTTCTTGAAGAAAGCCACAATGACATCAAAGCCTACTATTCACCTCCATCTGTGACACCCCCACGAAGGAGGAAAACATGAAGACAGTTATAACAATGTGAACATAGTGGATTTGCATAATTCAAAACTAAATATTAAAAACTACATGAATGTCCTTGAAATGTTGCAAGTCTTTGAAAACCCTGTAAGTTAGTAGGCAAATGAGAGCTTTGGAAATCTCATTTACCATGTAAAAATAGAAGAATAAAGTTGCAAATTGAATTAGCTTTTCTTTTTCATAAAATTTATGAACTTAATAAATAAAACTGACTTGCTTCTCTAGGAAGATGACTTAATGTAATCAGTATTTTTAAAATGAATTCTCCCCACTTGACTTAATTGCTCACACTGGTCTTTTATTCTTTTTTTTTTTAAATGATTTTTTATTATGTTATGTTAGTCACCATACAGTACATCCCCGGATTCCGATGTGAAGTTCGATGCTCCATTAGTTGCGTATAACACCCAGTGTACCATGCAATTTGTGCCCTCCTTACCACCCATCACCAGTCTATCCCATTCCCCCACCCCCCTCCCCTCTGAAGTCCTCAGTTTGTTTGTTTCTCATAGTCCATCTTTTATTCTATGCAATGTATCTTTGGCTTTCTCACGGCAGTCACAGAAGTTGAAAGTTTAAGCAACTAGCATTTCTGAAACTTTGTTATAGTTTCACGTCAGTGTCTATCTCTATAGTACAGACAAGTAGCCTTGTAAGAGCTATAAGCAATGTGTGACAAGTGTCTACAGTGTATGCAAACACGAGTAAAATTAGCTTTCATTCCTCACAGGAATCATTACGTAGTAGATGTGAACAATATAAATTACTTCTTGTCATCTTTTTACATTTGGTCAGTTGAAGGATCCCTTTATAAGTGTGGGGAAGAGGGAAAGTACTGGCAATATGACACCCCTTTATGTTCAATTTGAAAGTTTGTTCAATTTTATATTCACACTACTCTACTTTCTGATGGTCTCTCTTTTCCAAATGGGATTCCTTTGATAGTCAGGCATCTTATATCTTATTCCTCCAGGCTAAGATCTCTATTTTCACTGCTTCCTTTGGAAATTAGAATTTCTGTCTTCCACAATATTAAGTAAAGGCTTTTTTAAAGTGCTTATGACTTGACAAAAAATGCATTAGCTGTGAAAACTGACAAGAAGTTGTGCTTGTGGAGATTGCAAGAAGCAGCAAAGCCTCCATTACTAACATATTGCTTTTTATTATAAAATATGACTCCCATTAGTTTTGGGCTACAGCCAAGTCTCTTCTCATAGTTTAAAAAGGAGTTACCTTGACAAGATTCGACTTAAATCACATCTTGATCTATATTATGAACACAAAAGAACCCTTTCTGCATTAAAGTGACAATAAGAGTCTGATTTATAATCCTAAAGCAAAGAAACTCAGAGTTAAATAAATCAAATGACTTAGCACTTGTCCCTAGGTTTATTGCAAGGGTGTGAAATCTATGAGAAAAAAAAAAAGAATAAATGCTATACCAAGTATTCCATCTGTAAATTCAAAGTATTATGTGACCATATTAAGCATGCATTTTCAGTTTGTTGAATTTCAAAAAGATAATTAGAAATAAGACAATTGTCTCCTCAGAACTAGACTGTGATTTACAGTGTTTCTGGACCCATAACAATCGTGAGTGTGCTTTTTTTTTTTTCTTTCTTTTTTTCCTTGAAGCATGATACAGGTTTACAGCTAGTTCACATATTTCATAATCTTAAACACCCTCAGGAAAATTTATTTCTGGTCAACTTCGAGAGTTAAACCACCTAGTATTTCTCTAAAGACCCCAAGCTTAATAACTCTACAGTGTGTAAAAGAAAATCTCTCTACAGAGAACAGAACATAGCCACAAGGAAAAGAGACACGGATCTACTTAAAAAAAAAAAAAATTCAATCAGCATCAAGCAGTATTCTAAATACTTCCAAATTAGACAAAATCCAAGCCTTCATGGAATTTACTTTAAGGATGACTCTAAGGCAAATGTGACACTTATCTAACAATTATTTCCTGAGTTGGAGGGTAAATTGGAAAATAGAAGGTACAAGATGGGGATAGGATATTACAGGAAAACATCAGAAATAAAAGCATATTTAACTACGTTTTAAGGTTGAATAAGGGGGGTAAAAGTGCTCTAACCAGAAGGAATACCATGAGAGAAAGCCTGACTTGAAGAAGCATGTGCAAGAAGGACAGCAATTTAATGGAGATACAGAAGAAATGTACGAGAGGCTTAGGCCATGCATTGGGGACATCTAAGGTCTGCATTTCTTAGCCATGGTTTTGAAAACATAATTCAAGATTTAGGATGAGATTTTTAACCACATGAGAAATGACCAGTGTGGATAGCTCGGATAGCTCCATTCTTCCTCAGTGAGGATGTTCCAGAGGCTGAAGAGAAATGAAGCTTGATTCGCTTTTCCTTTCTGACTTCAAATGCTTCCCAATCTCTATAATATCTACAGGAATAATTACTTCTAAGGAGTGACCCAGCTAGAAATAATTAAAAATAAGCCTGCAAACTAAATTCAATACTCTTGCTGTTTACATGCAACTAAATTTTGCATATTAAAAATCAGTAAATATTTTTGCAAAATATCTTTAATATTAAACGTATTCACTGCTAAGCTATTTTTTTAAAGAAGTATTTAAAGGATGATTTCTTGGTCAGTGCTTTGCGAGAAATCCAACTCAATATAAAAGTGCTTAAGCAGTTTCATAAGCGATATAATACATTTTTAAATTATTAATGTTATTTCTATGCATTACTAAAACTAACACAATAAAAGTATTTGCATGAAGTTGCAACACTACTCTACTTTTTTGATTATATGAAACCCAAAATAATACATTTATTTTAAATTACCAAGATATACAGTGTTGCGTATATTTACTCAAACTAAATTGAAATCTTTGGTCTTTATTTTATCACTGTATAGTTTTTCTTCCATGTAAATATGTTGAAGTTAATGTAGGAAATGGGGAAAAAAGTGTAAATTAGCAGTTCTTTATTGTACTGCTACCAAAGAAAGTGTACATTTTAATTAACATAGAACAAAAGAGCTAATTACTACTGGACCCAAATTCTCATGGCAGGGATTAGGGCTAATTTTTGTTTTACTTGTTTTTAAACAACTTGCACGAAGCACTTGTCACATTGGTGTGACTTCAATAGTTTTTACTCAAGTAAACCATTCTAGCATGGAAGAAGAGTTGAGATAGAAGATAATTTTTAGATGATAAAACTCCATGCCAGAGTTTTCAGGGAGCACCTTTTATTGATTGAGAAGCTAACACTCTCTCATAACTTGGCCAGTGCCAGAGCTGAGGCAAGATCCAGCTTTTCCCTAGAAACCAGTGGTCTGGCCACCACGTCACACTGAGTGATTGTGGCTTGGAACTGCATGGTCAGAGCACTAACAGTGATGACCGTAAATGAATAGCTTTAGCAAAGGACAGCTTAAAATGATAAACTCATTGTCATTAAATTTTGAACACAACGTAATGAAGGATTCTACCTTACTTCATACTAGATCACTTAGGTATTAAGAAGACAAAGTTTGAGGGGTGCCCGGGTGGCCCAGTCGGTTAAGCTTGGACTCTTGGTTTCAGCTCAGATTATGATCTCAGGGTTGTGAGATCGAGGCCTGCGTTGGGCTTGTGCTCAGTGTAGAGTCCACTTCAGATTCACTCTCCCTCTTTCTCTGCCCCTTCCATTCATGCTCTCCCTCTGTCTCTAGGATAAATAAATTAATTTTTTTAAGATTTTATTTATTTATTTGACAGAGAGAGACAGCGAGAAAGGAAGCACAAGCAGGGAGAGTGGGAGAGGAAGAAGGGATGTGGGGACCCTGAGCCAAAGGCAGACACTTAACGACTGAGCCACCCAGGCGCCCCAATAAATGAATCTTTTAAAAAACGAAGATAAAACTTGAACAAAACATAAAATTAAATTACTTTCCCCTGAACATGTAATAATAATTACATTTATAATTATTATTGATTATATGAACTACATTGATTATATAATGGTTGTATTAAGATATAGAATATAGTCAATTATATATAATGATTATATTAAACTATATTTCAGAGATAAATTCCTTAGTATTTTACAAGAAGATGAAGGAGACTCTTTTGGAGTCAAGACTGCTTTTGTCTTTTAGTTTAACACTCATCAAACTGAGTCTATAAACCATCAGCTTAATTGATTAGTAGTAAATGATGTGTCAAATAGTTCAACCAAAATGGTCACTTGACTTCATGTACTCAACTGATTGACTGAGGGCAAATGCTTAAGGTTGCCAAGAATGTTTAATCATTACTTTTTTAGGGGAAGAAAACAAACACTCCCAAATATTTTTTAATAAATAGAAATTAATGGAGATAACACTGGGCTTGAAAAGTAGCAGGTGAGTTTGAATCCCTGTTCTAGCACTTCCTGGCTACATGTCTGCTGTAGGCTATTTAATAATTTGTAAAAGGAGGGCAGCATTACCCGATTTCTACCTGACAGGAGGTTTAAGGGATTAATATAATATAGTCTATATATCTTTATATCTATATCTATATCTGTATCTATATATCTTTGCATTGGAGGCTGTGGCAGTCAGTTAAAAAAATAGAAACAATTTTAACTACTGCAAAATTATTTAGCCATCCAATTGTTCCACCACTATAAATCATAGTATGCCGAGTATTTTGGACATTATTGTTCCTATGCTCCTCTGCTTTCCCAACTTTCCAAACCCCATCTGTGCCCAATGGAGGTACATTAAGAAACTTTCTAGCTGTCTAGCTACCAGTTGGGTCCAGCCAAGAGGAGCAATAGCGGGAGTTTGGAGAGAGGAAGATCACGGTACCCATTCCCGCAGCTCTGTATGGAAGGTTCATTGCCCCACTACGTGCCTTAATTGATGATCACAGAACTTGTCAAAGTATCATCTCTTCTGATTCCTTTAACTTCATCTTGCCCTTATTTTTCAGGTTTAGGGGTATTAACAGTGCCCCACGTTACTATACAATCCCCTTCAATTTTGCTATTGAATAAACCTTGCTACATCTTTATGAATACTAGACTGTCTTTAAATTCCCAATTTGACAATGTAGTCCATTCCCTACCAGGAACTTGACTGATACAACATGTTAGTACCTGGTAATAATCCAGAACAGTAGGGGTGGCATCTGGGTTTTGTTTTGTTTTGTTTTCCCCTAGTGATAACTTTAATAACTAGTGATTTGCTTGATTCCATCCCTACTTTCTTACACAATCCCCCTTAAAAGCAATAATTATGTTTTCAGGTGAGTGGTCTCTTTTAGGCTATACCAAAGATCAAGTAAAACTAACCGGCATATACCTCAAAATCAATCCCTACCACCTGTAAATAAATAAAACGTGAATGATTGAGTTCAATAAAGTAATCTACAATACTTCTTGACAAGCTGTCAGCACCAATTTTCACCAATCTTTGGTACTAATTTTTTGAAAGATCAGGAAACCAATATATATGCCAATGGAAAAATCATCACAAAAGCCTTAGTTTTAGCATAAACAATACAGGGGAAACAAATGACAGCATGGAGCTATGTCCTGGAGAAATGGGAGCTACCTGAAATTTCTGTTTCTCCAGTGAAGTAGGACTTCGGCTACAGAGGTCAATATTTCGAGAAAACAAATAGCAACATGAATTACACAGTGCTGATTCCATAGTCACTCATATTTCTATAGGAAACACAATAATACTTTCGTTAGGCTTGATTTTTATTTCATGTTTTTTAAATTACTCGAACGTGATATATTAAATAGATGATCATGTTAGGTAATGATTTTGAAAAGGTAATGCTATGAACTCTAAACTCTGAGCTTGGAAAACGGTGTGGCATTTCCATATTACTAGACTACAACAAATGAAGTTTCTTAAAAACAGCGTACATACTTTGAAGTGTTTTGTAAGTATGAGTTGGCACTGATGTGGATAGATCCAAATCACAGTTCAATGTTTGATGTTATTCACCGTTTAAAATTATCCTAAATCTTAAACCAAAACCCACATATGCCTTTTTGGGGAAATGAACCAGAATTTAATGCTGATATCTATTTATCAAAAATTTACTCCATTGTCTCTATGGTTTGCAAGCCAAATTGGGGGGGGGGGCACAGAACAGGGAGATAAATCACATATTTTAATATAGTGTTAAAATCTAAGAGGTAAAATAACTTCTCAAAGCATCTATTTGAATCCAAAGGATTGCTTCCAAACTGAGCCTATCTAAATCATTAAGAATAATAGCTTTCATTTGCTTTTCTACTTAAAAAAATAATGTGGTACTATAGAGAATAGAAAGTTAATATCATCAGGCCTATCGCTGGCAACTCTGGGTACAAAAGAGCTCCATCTATAGAAAATCTTTTGTTTTAAGTCTGAACTATATTAGGGATTCTGGAAAATTTTTTAAAGAATGTAAGTTAAAGGTTTATAATTAGAGCTTTAATATAATCATTCATACCATTGACTCATCAACTTTCTTTTCATGCAAATAGATTACCTCAAAATTCATGAAATGACAGGTATCAAAATAGCCACTAGAAAAGAATTTAATCCCTTAAATCACATAAGTAAATTAGGAAAGTGACTCAAGATTGGATAACTTGGCCACAAATGTAACTGATAAAATAAATGGTGGGGAAAGGTGTTGCTGTTTTGATATAAATTATTTCATTCCATGTTATTTTTCACATGAAATCCAAGAATATTCACTGATTTATTATTTTTTTTAAGTAGGCTCCACATCCAGTGTGCAGTCCAACACAGGACTTGAACTCATGACCCTGAGATCAAGACCTGAGATGAGATCAAGAGTCAAATGCTTAACCGGCTGAGCCACCCAGGTGCCACTAAAATTTTAATATTATAGCTAGTCATCTTTTGCTTTGGATATATCTTAATTTTTATCACTTTATATTAAATTTTAAAAGAAGAAAATATCCTAACACTTAATTAAGAGTTTAAAATGACAGGAATTAAGTAATTTATATCTATGAACAATAATAAGCATTTAGTAGATAAAAAGAATACATAATTATTTAGTTCATGTGCAAGAGAAGTAACTTTATTAACAAGAATGATTTTGGTGATATTTAATTTTTAATGAAGTTCCTAGATATTTGTTTACATAAGTATAAATTGGTTCTTCTTATTTAAATTTCTTGGCCATGAAATTGTGCTTTTAATATATTTTTACGATAATTATAAAGAATTTGTCATATCCACGTGGTTTCTGTATGATTGACATTAAAACTTTCACTGCTGGTATTTAATGAGTGCTTTGGATTAGATGTGTCACAAGTACCTTCTAATTAAACAACAAAAAATAAGAGTGGATTGTAGCAGAACAAATTTTGTTTAGATATCTAAGGTATTGCTTTCCAAAGAGTTATCTGATAATTATATAATTCAATAAGTTTAGTTCTAGCACAAAGTAGAAAGAAATACAAAATAGAAAAGTACTTTCTTATCCTATGCATGTTAACAAATACCTGACTGCCTTATGCCATATTCATTTCATTTTGGCATGTTTGGAATGTCCATGTCTTCTCCCCAAAGTTACTCTTACATAATATTTCTTCATTAAAAAAAAAAAGTATTTTTATTGCAAATATATCACAAAAATGTCATTAAATTCATCTTGGTGTCACAGTACTTGGCTGAGTGAGGCATTTTTAAAAAGGAAGGAGAAGGAAGGGGACTAGAACATACTATAGATATTATGTCTATTTGTTTATAAACACTGTCTGATTAAATTACTTGAGTGAGAAAGACAGTATTTTCTTGTGGATCTATTTAGTCCCAAACTCTTAGGGCAATTGTAAAAAATGACAGACTCTACTTCTCTATCTTTAGTTCAATTATAAATTTGAGTGGCCTTCTACTCATTTGTTTGTTCATTTAATAGTCATTCAGTGAGAACTGATTTCAAAGTGTGCATTTTGCAAGATACTCATGATTTGAGAAATGGAAAATGTTTCCATATTTCTGGTCCAGTTGTCTAGATAGATACGGTACCATTACTAAGGGGGAGTGCGTGGGTGGCTCAGTTGGTTAAGCATCTGACTCTAGATTTCGACTCATGTGGTGATCTGAGGGTCATAAGATTGAACCCCACCTAAGGCTCTTTGCTCAGCAGGGAGTCTGCTTGAGATTCTCTCTCTCCTTCTGCCTCTGACTTTCCCCCCCATCCCCACTTTCATGCTTGTGCTCTCCCTCTCTCTCTCTCCAAAATAGATAAATAAATCTTTTTAAAAAATGATTATGAAGGAAGATGTTATTATTTTTCTTTGATTTCATACTAGATTTATAACAACTTATTGAATAGCTGAGGAAGTGTAATGAATTAAACTCCTTAAGTGGGTTTGAGAAGTCTAATAATGTATTTTTCTTAAGGTTGTTTCATAAAGGCATAACTATAGAGAGAAACAGGTATTTTCCGTCTCTGTGTTACTCACAAATTCCTATGGTTTTGAATGAATCTGAAACCTCAAAACTAAAATCCACATATTATAGGTGGATATTTTGCCTGACCCTATTCCAAACAAATTGAATAATCTACCAAGAAATTTATTTTCTCCCACAGATATTTCTGATTTGCTCTCCCATCTTAACTTTATTTTGATTGGCACTGTCAGTTTCTAGAGTTAAGAAAAAAATATTTTATTTTATTCAGGCTTAGACTTGTTTTCTCTCAAATTTAGCGAGACATATAATACTTAGTGAAATCATTTATGCGTTCTAGGTAACTCCCACAATACAGAGCAGGTGCATGTTAAACTAAATTAATTTATTTTTATTTAACTTTATTACTGGTGTTGAAAAAAAATGATCAAAGAAGACAATTCAGGTGATACCAACAAATTCCATGTAACACTTTATGCAGTAGAAAGTTTCCACATGGGGGCGCCTGGGTGGGTCAGTCAGTGAAGGGTCTGCCTTCGGCTAAGGTCATGATCCCAGGGGTCCCGAGATCGAGTTCCACAGTGGGCTCTGTGCTCAGTGGGGAGTCTGCTTCTCCCTCTGCCTGCTGCTCTCCCTGCTTTTTCTCATTCTCTCTCTCTCTCTCTCCTTGTGACAAAGAAGTAAATAAAATCTTTAAAAAATCAGAATCAAAATTAAAAAAAAAGTCTCTATATGGACAATTGCAAAAAGGCTGGAAAGCAGAAAGCTTTTATATAAGATAAAAAATGAAGACCAAGGAAAAGAGAAACAGAAAATATTTGATTGACTGGGACCACAAAGTCAATCTTGATTGAGGTGAGAAAGCCCAGAGTTGGCATGGTTTCAAAAACAGCCTTTAAACACAAGTTAATGTGATTTCAGGCAAGTTACTTAAGCCGCTGTTTCTTTAGTTTCCTTATCTGTAAAATAAGGACAATAATAATGTCCTTTTCATTCCATTGCTTTACACATTAAATGAGTCAATACCTATAAGGATGCTTTAAGCAACGATTGCTGTATAGTAAGCTCTAAGTATTATTTATGATCTACAAGAGGAGAAATTGAAGATCAGGCATTAAACAACTTGGTCAAGGTCAGACAGGTAGCAGAATTGGCCTTAGATTCCAAATCTCTCCATCTTAGAAGTTATGATGGCAACCGCTAGGCCATGCTATTTGTGGTTCTAAAGCTTTTTATGCTCTGGGAAGGCCTGGGGTTGAATGAATGCACCAGCTTTGTTCTAAACCTCAGTGGAAAACACATTTT
This sequence comes from Ailuropoda melanoleuca, assembly GCF_002007445.2. Classification (NCBI taxonomy): domain Eukaryota; kingdom Metazoa; phylum Chordata; class Mammalia; order Carnivora; family Ursidae; genus Ailuropoda; species Ailuropoda melanoleuca. The sequence goes on from NC_048222.1 coordinate 122,399,518, forward strand.
TCCCCTTGAGATCAGAATTAATGTGAGGGCTTGGGGGAAAGAGCCTAATAGAACAGGCTAGAGTGTTTAAAAGGATCTCATAGTTCACATACTGTCCATCTCAGATGGATTCAATAAGTATGAGAGTTTTACATTGGAGATCAGGGTAAAAAGAATTCATTTAATTTGAAATAGTTGTTCAGAATACCCTTTTGCATTTCCTTCTTTGAAACCCAGTGTAGCAGTCTGTGGTTAGTTGGTTATTTAGGAATTTAGGATCCTGTAAATCTCTCTCTTTCTGGTGATAGAGGTACATACAGCTGTATCTACATAGGTGATATATGATTATAATACTAATATAATGAACCCAGTAGTATATATAAATTATGTGAGTTGGGGTCAATGCAAGTTTATTGAAAGAAGAAAAAAAAAGAGTAACTGAAAGAATGAAAATGAGGAAGGGGGGAGGGAAGAAAAAGAGGAAACAAAGATAGAAAGCAAAAGACAGAAAGACAATGAAAATATTTCTATGCAAGGTAGAGAAAGTTGAATTTGGAATTATCATACTATTCAGTGCCACCTGCACACCATCAGTTGAACTATTTTCATTTCTTAAATAATCCATGCCCTTCTACACTTCGCTACTACAACCATTTTTCCAGTTTGGAATCATCTTCCTTCTAACATACAATCATTCTATTCCCATTCGTGGTCACCAGACTAAGCAACTTGAGGATAACTGTGTTACTTTCTAGGTGTCCCTAGTAACTAATAAATGGCTAGCAAATAAGGAAAACATAATAATTATTTGTTGAATGAATGCTTAGTTCAAGTACTATTTCCTCCGTGAAATTACGTTCCAGCGCTTCAAATTGAAAGGAACTTACCCAATTAGGTTTCCCTGAATCTTTTTCTTTTTCTTTCTTTCTTTTTTTTTTTTTTAAGATTTTTATTTATGTGACAGAGAGACAGCCAGCGAGAGAGGGTACACAGCTGGGGAGTGGGAGAGGAAGAAGCAGGCTCCCAGCGCAGGAGCCTGATGTGGGACTCGATCCCGGAACGCCGGGATCACGCCCTGAGCCGAAGGCAGACGCCCAACGACTGCGCTACCCAGGCGCCCCTCCCTGAATCTTTTTCATCTTTTGATTTAGGTATATCATAAACACAGTGTTTTCAGTGACTGATTTTAAGTGTGCAGCTTGAGGAAGAATATGTTCATGTACTTACTGTACCACCACCCAGACCAAGATATGACTATTTCCCTTACCATTATATGGCTCCCTTGGGTCTCTTCCCAGTCTACATGTCCTCCAGAGCAACCACTATTCTAATTTTTATCACAATTAGTTCTGTCCAGTACCAAACTTCATAAAGCTGAAATCATACAGTAAGTTTCCTTTTGTGGGGGAGGCTTTTTTCCCTCACTTGCTGTAACATCTGTAACATTAATCCATTTATATTTAGGGTTAGCAAATATTGCCAAACAGTGTTCCAAAGTGATTGTAGCTATTTACACTCCCTCTAGCGTGAAGGAATGTTCCAGTTTCTCCACAAGCTTGGCAAAACTTGGTATTATCTGTCTTTACAGTTTTCAGAGTTTGGGTGGGTACAGTGCTATCTCATTGTGAATTAATTTGCATGTCCTGATGATTAATATTGTTGGGCCCCTCCTGATTTGCTTATTGGTTTTTTTGGTTTGTTTGTTTGTTTGTTTGTTTTTTGGATACCCTCTCAAATGAAGTGATTTCCACTGTGTGCGTGTGCGTGTGTGTGTGTGCACATTTTAATAGGTTAGTTTACTTACTGATTTGTGGTAGTTCTTTACATAGCCTTGATATATTTGTCAGAAATTTGTGGATCGCTCTTTTTTTCTATTGTGCATTTTGCAATTCCCTCTCTTCACTATGTCATTTGATAAAAAGAAGTTTGTCTTTGAAGTTCAAATTATCCTTTGTTCTCCTTTTATGGTTAGTTCTTATTGTACCCAACTTCAGAAATCTGTGCCTACAGCAAGGTAAGAAAGACAATCTCCTACGTTTTCCTCTTAAAGTTTTATCAATTTACTTTTTTCATACATCTTGCATTGATTTTTGTCTATGATGTGAGGTAGAGGTCAAAGTCCATTTTTCCATATGGATATCCAATTGTTCCAGCGCTATTTCCCCCAGTGAACTGCAAGATCTCATCACATTTTTCTTCTCCTGCTGCATAGCAAGTTTTCCCCCCACTTTTGATTTATTTATTTTTGTTGTTTACAGAGAGTTGGATTCAGTCCTCCCATCATTCACTTACTAGGTACATTATTTTAAACAAAGTAATTTACTTCTTTGGCCATCAGTTTCTCTTGCTAAAAAAGAAAGTGCATGATAGAAGTGCACGATTTCTAAACACCTTCCATCTTTACCATTTTTTTCCTGTGTGACCTTCAATAATAAATGGATGGTGAACAAATAATTTGAAATACGTAACGTCAGAATGCTTTAAAAACCTCATGTTGGCTTACATAATACAAGTCCCAATTCTTTATTTAAAACCATTGGGGTTAGGTGTGCTTCATAATGTAGAATTTGTCAACTTTTATAAGGTTAATTTGATGCATGTGTTGTGTATTGTGTAATTCTCATAGCAGGGTCGGCACTCTACACTGTAATCAAGTCTTAATGTATATGCAGTAAAATGTATAGAGAGATAAACACTATAAATAACAACATCAGTTTGGGAAAGTTTCTGTTAAAAAATTAGCTTCAAAAAGTATTTGTGATATTCCTACTTTTGGATTTCAGCATTGTGGATATAATGGATTTTGGACCTGTAGTGTTGTAGACTAACGATACATGTAATAAAACCATACTATTAAAGATATTAGTTCTGGGAGAATCTTAGCTAATTTTAGGGTGAAAATTTGTTACAGTTGGGTATCAGTAAGGTAGAATGTTTTCTATTTGCCTATAAAATTGTGTGTTAGAAAATGCAGCATGGAAGCTATAAAAATATGTTATAATACACATACAGTGATCTTTAAAATGAATAATGTAAATTGCAACAATAGTAATGAAATCATAAGGCAAGTATTAAGTGTGAAATGCATATCTGATTCATATATGAATATCAATAGTTATGATATTTATACTCATGCATATAGTTTAAAAATCTATGCCCATTTCAGACATAAAAGTAATAAATAGTTTCCAAGACTGCCCAATTTTCCTATCTTACTTAAAGTATTCCATCCCAATATTTCCTTGTTTGCCATGCACCTGCTATTACGTTGTGTACTATTAATCAGCTATTTTATCCTAACACAAATATTTGTACATTCCTACCCAATCTTGGAGAACGTTAAAATTATGTTTAATTACTCCTAAGCTTTGGGCATAATAGGAACCTAGCTTATTGCTACTAACCACCAATTGTTATTTTAGATCCATAAAAAATAAATAATTTTTTAAAACTGCTTGAAACTCTTCCCAGTGGAACACTGGGGGAATTATAGCAAACTCAAGAGCCAACCCCATTGGCTCTAAGTAATCCTCACAATGGTTTCTTAGAGTTCACAGCACATAAAAATACTAATAATTTTTTAGTTTGATCAATCCAATTTTCTTTTTATTTGCTATGGCTGCTGTGAATGTAAGTTGGTTAATCCTGAGTAAACCATTATTTCATCATTTGTAGCATGTTGAAGCATTTATAAAACCAAGTTGTTCTAAATAAGATCAGAGCATAAAATCTAGTTGAAGCTGTTGCAAAAAAAGAATGATTGTACCGTCATTTTGGGAATGCATCAATGTAACAATAATTGCTAAATATCTGAAGTCATAATAATTATGCATTTAAAAGCACTCATTCCTAAGTATATACTCATTCCTAAGTATATAGATCTAACTCATCAAATGAAAAATATTTTGTTCCCAAAGAATACCTTACTTTAGAGAATTTTAAAATAAACATGTAAACACTGGAGTACATGTAAACACTGGAGTACTTTGTGAGGCAGTATTAATTTTATTCATTTTATTCCCTTTAGAAAAAGACTCTTTAAGTCAGAAAAAAAGAGAAAATGTTAAATATTTAAACAAATTCCCTAGAAATGTAAAATAGCTACCCAAATATGATTAGAAATCAAGATATTACTTCAAAGTCAAGATACTGAAAAATAAATTCAGGGTATTTACCTTCCAATGACTAAAATCATAGAAAATACAAGAACTTACTTATTCAAGTAGAAAAATCACAAGTTGAAGACAGTTTGTTAACTGTCTTAACGACAGACTCTATCAAAGAAGCTTTCAGTAAACTCCACTACATCTAAGAGAGAATAAGTAAAAAACATTTTTTTAAGTAACAGATTTGGTTATGTGACCAATTTCCTTAGACTCAAGAGTTGCTACAGATTAAAACAGATTGTTACTTTTGAAGGTATTCTTGGACTTATTCTCACGTATCTGAAATAATGTAGTTCCGACTAAAAGGAAAAAACCAACTAAAAGGTTCTTAGGATCCTTCCAACTCTTGTAGGAATATGATTCCATTTAGCTTTCAGATTTTTATTCTTCAGCATTATATCAAAGCTACATATGAAAATCTGAGTAAGTAAATCAGAGTAAGTATATCGAGAAATGAAAAAGCTTTTACTTTCAGCAGTCTTATTTAGCACTCAAATATACCTGGTACAATACTTAGAACACTAACGGCATCAATAAAGCTTGATTGCACGCAGAAAATATACTTGGCGTAAATCAGTGTTTAAATGTCAATCTCCTAAAAGTAATAAGTTTCAGAATCAATTCATCATGGAATTTTCCAGAAGAAATAAGTATAGAAAATTTGCTGTATATCACTCCTCAAACAAGAGAAGCAAAAGATGTTTAATGCACATTTAATCTCTTCCTTTAACCTTAGAGATTTTTATAAAATAACAGCTCTTCTGAAGACAGGTTGATAATAACTTATGACTTTGAGGTCTTAGGCCAGTCTATGATATTACTGCCAGTCCAAGGAAAATTGTCTTTTGAATGACGTCCAATCTAACCTTCAACACCTGATCATTTAGAAGCTCTGGATACCATAGTGTTCGGATATTAAGAATACTCAGATTATACATGCTACTCTTTCACCTTCCTCTTCTTGAAGAATCAAATCTATGCGTTAAGACTGATTTTTAAAGTCTATTATAGAACTGAACACAGATCAATGGACTGTATTTTATGTCTCTGTATATAATTTTATAGCATACATAGCCAGAATGATCAAATTTAGAAATGGATAATGAAGGGTTCATAGCTATTTTTCAATTTAGTATAGTAAGAAAACTTTATGTTTTTAAAAGGGAGAAATATCCAACATTTATAAAGGAAAAGTATATTTTTGTATTTTAATTGGTCTTTAACAAAGTCTCACAAAATTAACGATGTAGGACTTCCATCCAGACATTTGATTTAAAAATAATTATCAAAGTATCACCTCACAGAATAAGTATTCTTATTCACATGGATATGTGATGATGGCAGATGGAGAAATACCTAATAAAACAATTGATTAAAGAAAGATGTTTTATAATATGTATGTCTCGATTATTTTAACATGTCTACTTCGAAAGGAAATCCAAAAGTCTCTGCTTTCTCATGTTTTCCTTGAAAAGAAGATTCTATTTTAATAAGAATACACATAAATCTTGTTTAATGATAAATATCATTTCCTTCACAAATGAGATGAAAGAATTCTGAAAAGCATTTTATTCATTTTTTTACTTCTTTTTAACACTGTTTTAGCCACAAATGTTGCCAAACAGCTATCTTTATTGACTAAAACATTTCATATACAACCCACAGGTTTTTGAAAAATAGAAACTCATCTAAAGTGTCTGCCTCCTTATTTTAAGACCTATTACACTTTCTCTGATAGCTTTCTTCTTTATGTATTTCTTGATTGCTTTTTTGAAAGTGACACGCTATAAGATGCAAAGAATGAACGATCATGAAGATTAATTGCAACTATATCAATAGGAATTGGTAACGAGTATAAAAACCTGATTCTTGCCCAGAGCAATGCGTGAGGTTGAGGAAGAAATCCAAGCCAGAAAATCAGATCTGAATTCTGGTTAAATACTGTTGGGGAAATACAATTAAAAACAAAATCTCCCAACTTAGAAATTTTCTCCACAAAGGTTGTAGAGAAAAACAACAACAACAACAACAACAACTTTTATGACTGAATAAGCATTACACCAAAATGCAATGAGCATCTCAGGCAATCAGTGAAGAGACTGCAAAGAGAAAAAGAAATCGTACTCTTTTACATAGCCAAGCAGATACAACCCATTACGTGAACATTGTTCAAGATAAACAATAACTAGCCCTCAAGTAAAAAGACTTGACAATGCCATTTGTCACACATAATTCAACCTAACTTCACTTGCTAACTGGGGTGACCATCTGTGTTAGCTAATTAACTTTATCTAGAAGAAAAATAAACTTCTTGCCTTTATGATTGAGGTAATTTTGCATCGTGGAACAAGGTGACCACCATAAATTTAGGCTCCTACCCTTCCACAGAAATTGAGAGATAAGGGTGCTATCTCCCTTGATGTTAGCTTTTCAAAAAGATAGCTAGCAGATTCTTGAGAAAGACTCCTTAGTCATAAAATGGACCTTAGGAGGCACCTGGTTGCTCAGTTGTTAAGCATCTGCCTTCAGCTCAGGGCATGATCCCAGCGTTCTGGGATTGAGCCCCACATCAGGCTCCTCGGCTATGAGCCTGCTTCTTCCTCTCCCACTCCCACTACTTGTGTTCCGTCTCTCTCGCTGGCAGTCTCTGTCAAATAAATAAATAAAATCTTAAAAACAAAACAAAAAAAAAAAAACGACCTTAGGCCAACTGACCAAAGGTCTTCAAGAAAGAGTTATATACATATCAAGAAGATGAGAAAGTATCACAATTACAAGTTTTCTAAGGTAAACGTTCTGATAAAAAGAATGGGAAGGTGGTCACTTCCCCATTTTCAACAGTGAGAATTAAGTCTCCTGTTGTTAATTTATATTTGTCCTTGCTACTATGGTTGTCAAAATAAATCATAAGAGAGAACTACTGTTTTTTTCAAATTATAAAATAAAAAATCAAAGCAAGTTTACTATCTCCCTTAATTCTTCAATGTATGTTAATATTAAATTATACAGTTCTATAAGGAATGCTATCCCTACTTTTAAACATTGGCAAAATTATTCTTTCGATTATATGTCTAAATACAGATCCAAGGATCCTTTGTGGTTTATGGACTTTCAGTTGCCATATTCAAGACTTCTTCTACGGAGTTATGGAAAGAAAGAAGCCAGCCCTTAAAAATCCCAATTTCTGAGATGTGAATGGTTTAGTTCTAAGTTCTAAGTTCTAAGTTCATCCTAAGTTAATCAAAATGGGGCAAAAGTTAGACTAGACTTTCAATCACTAATCAGAGCTGAATTAATATTAGATATTGACAACTTACTTCTATTCATTTTATCAATAAAATGGCAATCCAGATTATTTAATTGACTCTCCCACAGGTTAGACTATGACAGGTAGTCATATGTTTTAACTGATTAGTGCTTCCCTATTATACCACACTGCCCATTGATAGAATTCCATTCCTGGTACTATGTCTTCCTTTACCCTCACACACCCTAAATGGAATCCCAAGTTTATGATTAAATCATCCTGTGGTGCTGAATAATATCTTTGTTTCTTCTGGTAGAATTGTTCAAGAATTTCAACATACTTTTCCTTTTCTTAGAATTTCCACATTAGCCAAAACTCAAGTCCCAGAATTTCTCTCCAGTATATTTATTCTTTTTTGGTTTTTATAACTTGTGATGAATACAGAAGCCATGGCCTCTTGAAGTATATGCAGACTCCTTAGCAAGCTTTGACTTTTTAGGAATATTTAACGTTATATGTTATCATGTGAGTACTTACATAAGACATCACTAAAAACAAGAGAGGTGATTGATTTGGATCAGAAGAGAGTTGAAAGGATAAAAGACGAAAACAAACCAAAATAAACATTTTCAATGTGACATTATTCCTGAGTCTTATAATAAATAGTCCACCTGTGGGCTATAGCTAGTCCCAGTGCCTAAGTGAGAGTATACTATGGATTTGCTAAAAATGCTTTAGTTTGAAATGAGGCTCCATAATTTCTGGTTATTGATGGTATAGTTTATAACATTATTTTTATTCAACCATGACCAATGGAAAATTAAAACAACTTTGATCACTTTGGAAATTCTAGGCTTGACTTTCATTTGTAACTATCAATTATTTAAAGAATAGTTTAGAATGGCTCTTGGAGCCCTTTTTCAGGGAAAAATTACAGTAATTTAAGTAGCAAATGTGAATGATCTCAAGTTTTTAGTTCCATATGGAATAAAAATGCTTTATAAAACAGTCACATTGCCATCTACTGACAGTTTTTTGTAAAAGAACCCACATTTTCTCATTAGCCTAACTGTCTGACTATGCACTTTAATGATCTCTTACTTGACATGTGGCAGTATAAAAAAGGGGGAGCACAGTGTATCCTTTGCTCAGTGCATCTACTTGAAATAATCTCACTATTCACAGAAGCCATTTCAAGCTATTCAACATTTCACTTTTACATACTGCAATTAAATACATTTATTAATGGCATTATTGCATAGTATTTCATAGCTGGTAAAATTGTTTTCAGGAAAGTGACTGCAGAGTGTAAGCTAATAAATCTGCCTGGCATGTACAGTACATAGGGACTTGCTAATAGGATTTTCATAATCACAGCATTTATCTCACAGCACATTTTATAATACCAATCACTATGTAACAGCAGTGTTGTTATTACATTATGTGAAAAATGGGATTTGAGTTAAGGACATGTATTATAACTTGAAATACAAAAGTACAATGGTAGTTGAAGCACCTGTGTATGAAACCACTTTCATTCCCGTCCTTTTTTGCCTCAAACAGCCAGTGCTATTGTAAATAATCAAGGAGTCACGTCCGTACTTCCAATGAACTAGTAGCTCCAGAGCGTGGTATCCCCATACAGTGACTGTGATTCCACAGGTAGCCAGAATCGATTCTTCCCAAAGTCCATAGTAATCATCTCACACATCAACTTATTCCCAGGGAATCATGTCACTGATTTCTCTTTCTGCCATGTTCCAAGATGTAGAGTTTCTCTTCAAATTAAAATTTAATTTTCAAGTATTATTTTCCCAAGTGAAAAATCACAAGTATTTTTATCAGTTTTTCGGAGAACCACATGCTGTGCATATTTAAAACATAAACATGAAAGAAAAAAAACACACACAAATGTTTCGGCTAAACTCATAATATCTTGCAAAATAATTAATACACAAAACCTAAGCTCTGAGCTCCATGTTACAATAACCAAGTAACTCACTTGTGATCCTTACAACAATAAAGAAAAATTTCAACCTAAAATTGCTTAGAATAGCTTAACTATATGTAAAACCACTCAGCGAACATACCATTTACCTATTGTTTTACATATTTTTGCCTGAAGTAAATCAATGAATGGAGAATAGACAATATGGCAGAAATGAAAGCCATGCACCATTCAAGTAAGCACACCATCATGTATTTTGTTATAACTGGTTTTCCTAGATTTATTATGAAACAGAGTGAATTAAAGGTTCCCTTGACTGGAGATCCAAGAAAGCAGAACATTCTGCTCTCAGAAGCCCAGCTGAGTTTAAATAAGAAGTCATTCAAGAAGAGATGAAAGGCCTTATTTTCATGCCACCTTTCAACTAGGTCTAAATAAACGTTAAAGATTCTTGCTGTATTTTCTTGTCTCGCAAACTAGAGCATTTCCAAATGATAACTCAGTTTTAGCCGCTATTAAAAAAAAAAGATTGATATGTATTTGTGTTTTCCTTTTACTTCATGAAACACATTTAAAAGACTGCAGAGAAATGTATATCGAATATGGAACATTGCCAATAATAGAACTATTATTTCATTTCATAGAAACTTGACAATAAAGTACTTATATTTGAACTATGAATATTTTTCACTTTACATTGCTTGCTTCTATTATAAATTTGTGTGTCATGAAAAAAATGTATTATTTCATGTTTTATATGACTTGAACAATAAAAGTAAGAAATGAATCAAACGCCTGGAAATATAATGTAAGAAAATCTTGTGGTGGCAGAGAGAAGTTTGAACTGTTATGTGTGAGGGGGCATTTTTGACTGAGCAAGGGGAGGCCTGTGAGAGCAAAAAATATGGGAAGCTTGCTTCAGGCTCTCCCATAGAACTGTCAGGGGGCAAAGTGCCTGCCCCACACCAGTAACTACTCAGAATTCTGGTACAGGTGTCTTTAAGAATAAAATTAGAACAGTACAGAAGCCCTGTGCTTGTAAAAAGCTGACACAGAAAGATGGGGAATAAATTTGGTCAGCCACTTCCCCACACCATCTCCAAACTCCCTGGGTTGGCAGATTATAAACTACTGTAGGAATTGTCTTTCCTAATGTTGATTCTCCTTGGAAGGTAAAGGGGGAAGCCATTTAGCTGAAGATTTGTTTAATGGAGGCAGTCATTACTAATGGTTTATTGGTGCCTGGGATTTTCCACTCTGGGAATCATCTATCCCCCACCCCACCCCCCACCCTCAAATCCCTTTAGCACATAGGAGTTGACAGAGTCTGACTTTCCTTCGTAAGCACTGAAAGACAACATAGGTTATGTTCCTAAAGGAAAATGAACTCACAGGTACAAGGAGCAAGACACTTGAGATACACAACTACTGTTTTTGTTAAAAACAGAAATATTGAAACACATTTATCAAATTTAGAGTTGGTTAAACAAAAATAAACTAAAAGAAAAAGGGAAGATATTATCAAGATAAAACAAAGAAAGGAAAACATACAAAATGAACAGAATATATATATGTGTGTGTGTGTGTGTGTATAAATAATGTATATATATAATATATATATATATAAAATTAAATACATGGAATTAAGGACCATATGGATACAGATGAGGAGTATATCAACCAATTGGAAGATCAGATCATAGAAATTTCTCAGAGGAAGCAATAACAAAGAAATACAAAAGATTAAAAGATAAACTTAGATATAGGGAGACTAGAAGAAAAGGTGCCAATATATGGAAAATAAGATTTATTTATTTCAAAACCAGAAGAAATAAAAATGAAGAGTGATGATTATTTGAGGTAATAATGAATATAAATTTCCCAGATCCTTTTCTTATAAAAGAGGTGTCAGGTTAAAAGGACCCTCAGAGTGCTACAGAGAAATGAGAAAGAAAAACCTACACTCATACTTTATAAGGAAATTATAAACATGAGGGAGTGAGGAGGTCAGAAATGGAAGAGTGAGAAAGGAGCCTCAGGGTGTAAATGACATCAAAGCCACAAGCAAGGTGTTAGGAATTAGGGTTGATAATTTTGTAGAGAAAAATCTTTGAAAATATGCAAACAAGGCCAAGAAACCTGAGGGACTTTGTTTACTGAGCTCACTCAAAGATTATTTAATCCTCTATAGGGAAGTTACCTTTGTTTGGCTTTTCCTGTTAATTAAGGGCTTAGACTCTGGAAGTTACACATTAACTTGTTACTGTTGGCAAAGATCTAAATAACGTCCATTAGAAAAGAGAACCTCCAGTTTTCGGTTTTTCCTGCTCTGTTGGACCTTAACTAGTTCTAACCCTTTAAAGGCCCATAAACACCTGGTTACTCAAAATGCTCTTTGAAAAGCCTTTATTCTTTTACTAGTTCAATCATTAATGTGTTAAATCTTCGCCAAACATGCAGTTAACGTTGGTAATAATCTTAACTTGAAGATTTGCCCCTAGAACCTGGAAGTAGTATTTTGTAGGAAAAGATATTTACAGACCATTCTGTATGTCTATACGCTATACACCCTTGAATATTTTTCTTGAAAATACTTATGTTTCAGATCTAAGATCTCTGACTCTGGAATGAGAAAGAAACATGTTTAGGTCAGCTGAATGACCCAGGTAGGGTAAATTAAGTAATGGCGCTAAATCTCGGTTTTCTGAGCTGAAAATGGGAATGATATTCGTGACTTCTTTACGAAGTCGTGAAAATTAAATAAAATAATCCATAGAGGGCATTCGCCACAATACATGGCTAGCTAAGCACAAAATAGATGTTTGTAACTTTCAGTCTTAAAAACTAGCAAGAGGAATATGTAGGTTAGCCTACAAATCATTTGTGTAACAATGTGGTCTTGGAAGGAGACATGTCCTTCAGGGTCAGAGAGAAGACGTGGTTATGGAAATCTCCGTGGTATATTTATATGACTTTTATTGCACCGTGCAGCCTTCATACCTGAGGAAAATAATGTTGCATGTGAATTTTACATTTGAACTTTTTGTGGGGGGTAGGAAAGGAGGGGCAGAAGGAGAGAAAGAATCTTAAGCAGGCACCACTTTCACTGTGGAGTTCCACATGGGGGCTCAATGCGGGGCTGGATCTCAGGACCCTGAGATCATGACCTGAGCTCATGACCTGAGCCGAAATCCAGTCAGTCACTTAACCACTTAACTGAGCCACCCAGGTGCCCCTATATTTGAACACTTTTAAATCATTCAGTTAACTATCTTCCAGGGATCAAAAGGAACATGATGTCCGTTATCTTTGTTATTTTCTCCTGGAGTTTAAATGAAGTAATTGATGTCTTCTGGCTGTCCCAGAACATATTTCTTTTTTTTTTTTCTTATCTTTTTGTTGTTGTTGTTGTTGTTGTTGGCTTTCAAATTCGAAAGTTAGGAAATTTAAAGATCTATTCTTTACAATAAAGTGGAAATCAAGTTTTCAGGAAATACAAACAAATCAGAATTGTCTCTCAAAAAAAGGAGGAGTTAAAGATTGCATTAGCTATCGATTAATCTATTGTCTAGCTATCTACTAATATATATCATGTAGATATTAATGTGAATAGGATAAACAATCAGATACGACCAAAGGAAAAGTTCCAGTTTACATGCACTTATTTCTTGAAGAATATTTGAATCCTTCACTTCTCAAGTAACACAACTATTGCTTGTCTATTCAGATGGGTCTCTGACATTAGCTTAAAACATATTAAGTCATGTGTAATTAAAGAGTTGCTAAATAGCTATGCTGCTGATACTTCTAATAATTACTTTAATACTATGGATACAGTGCAAATGGTTCATAACAGTGACTATGATATGAAGTTACTAAGCAAAAATCATTTTTGGTTTCATTAATAAAACCAAGAAAGAACTCAAAAAGCAGAGTAATAGGATGTAAGTATTTTTACAGATCAATATATGTGTGTGGGGGAGTATTTGGTTATGAACAGATAGAAGATAGACAACATAGGATAATTAATTTAGGTTGGTAGTCGTTTCAAGTATGTTCTTTGAATTTACCCTCATAAAGCAACAGTCTCCTTTGATTTAGGTGAAATATTAAAAAAAGTCAGATAAGTCATTTTTCCTTTGTTGTAAGGAATTTTTTTAGCATACTAATAGAAATAATGGAGCATGTTTCAGAAACAGCAACAAGAAGACAAAAACAGAGTATTAGTATCTGCAAAGTATCCCTTCAGCTCTGATACTACCTGTAAGTGGAGATGAGATTTGGCTCATCAAGGGAAGCACCACATGGCAACTGATAAAGTGACAGAGAGGGTAAATTGTTTCCGGTTGCAATCAATCCTAGAAGACCATTTTTTTGAAGGTCATAAATATGTTCTACGTCCTATTTCAATAACTTATATTGTTATTATATTTGAATTATAATTCATTTGCATGTCCGCTTTCGTCAAAATGAATTTCAGATTCTAGATAGGAAAAAAGAAATTGCTTGCTGTGAAAAAATACAACAAATCTTTAGTATTTAATTGGCTATATAATGATAATATCTGTAAAACTAATAGCAAAATCCAAATATGCTTTTATTGAAAAGTTCTTTAGCACTCTCTCTTATCATCTCTCATTTTCTCTGATGTACTAGACCTAAATTGCCACTTACAATGTGTGATGAACATACAGAAACTTACATGTTGCCTTTTGTTTTATCTAGGAGCAAGTAGATTGTACAAATAAGCTTGATTGCTCTGTGATAGAAAATGTGACCATCTGTAACAATTCATATTGTGAACTTATTACATAGATAATTATTATGATTAGTGTTACAATTCAGCAATCAGAAATCTGTACAGGATCCAAAAGAACACAGCAGGATAATACTCCATCTAAATGGGCTCAGGAAAAATGCAATTTATTTGACACACTCCACAAGAGAGGCGGAATCAATTGGACATATAGTGTAATCATTTTTCTCTCCTTCAGTGGTTTGGCACAGGAGTAAGCATCATGCATGGACGGGAGCTCGTGAAACAAAACCATGGGTTATTGCATCTGCATAAGGGTAGATCAATCCTTGGAGACACTCAAGATATTACTAGAGTTCCTTTTACACGGACAAGACAGGTTTCCCTAAAGACATGCTCCTTCTCTTACATAGGGCACCTATTTCACCTTCGATTGTTATCTCTCTGTCATTCAGGAAACTAGACCTCCCCATCTCCCTGACTCTACTTGGGTTCAAAGGCAGCAATTAGGTTTAGATTGCAGTGTGTATTTTACAAGAAAATTCCATCCCCCCTTTCCAAGATTCTTGTAGCTGTCATATGAACTGTTTTTTGAAAAATCTCTGAATCTTAATGTGAGAATGGTAAACTTATTTAAATCTTTTCAAGTACCCAATGGTTTTTTGAGTTTCAAAGACATGATAATTTTTTATTACCATGCTGATAAAATCTGTAATTGTTCGATTTTAAAAAGCTGTTGTACATCTCTAGTTAATCCACATCTGCCACATTAAATAAGATATGACAGAAGGGAACTTGGCGGGAGGTGGAGAGGAAGAAGGCAGAGGAATCCTAAAGACATGCAGGTGGAAAGTTGTTATCCTAAACATCTGGACCTATTTATTATGTAGTTGCTATCCTGGGATGGATACATGTTCTATTTAGAAACTCCCTTGGTGGAATACAAATAATATTAAAAAAAAGAAAAGAAAAGAAATGTCTTTATTGCATAAAATATCAACTTGGAAAATGTTAATTTTTTAGAATATTCAGTTAGGAAATCATGAAGATGGAGCCTCATTTGTTTCTATTTAGTAGAAAACTTTCAAGATAAGCAACCATCCAATAAAAGTTTTTGAAGAAAGATTAATTCCATATTTATTCCCTAATTCTAAACTTTATATTCATAATGAAATAACATTGAGTTGGAAAGGGAACTTTATATCATTTTCTTCAAGTATTCTGCATGTATTTATTGCCTATTTTGTGCCAGAAATCTGTGCCTATATTCCAGGCATTATTTCATTAAAATGATATAAGTTTGGTGGTGGGGGAGTGATCATAAATCATGGTAGTACTTGGATTTCTTTTTTTCCTTTATGTATCATATTACTGATTTCTGAAGAGGTTATCTATGCAAGTGGCATGCTTTTTTTATAAGTACAAAAGAATTGATAAATTAAAAACAAGACTGCTTCCATAGCCATTCGCTTTCTTTACTTGAAGGCTAGTATATACAAGCTTGTCTTTTGTTTTCAGGAATAATTTACCTATTGATTTGTTTCTTTAGTTTTCATCTTATCAAGATTATGCTATTTATTGTTGAAAGAGTTCAATAATTTAATGAATCTTGTACCAAAACAACAGTCTTTCTTGTTCTACTCTTCCATATCCTGACTGTCAGCCCCCGAGTTACCACATTCAACATTTAGCTGTCTCTTCTGTTCTTCACCTCTGTTTCCTATTTACCTCTGTTTCCTAAGTCACATGTGTATTCTATCGCTTCTTGATTACTCAATCATAAAAACTATCTGTGGACTTCCTAAAATAGACAATAGAAGAGAAAGATTGGGCTTTTTATCCTTCCTTCTTCCTGCCAAGCACATATTACAGAAACGCAAGTATTAACTTACTTATATTTATACACACACACTTTCTTCCAATAGAATTCTGTAAGTCAGGTTTTTAGCATTCAGTGATTAAGTCAATAGTCAATATTTGCATTACTGTAACTCTGTAAATACCATTCGTATCTAAGCCATGTAGACTCTTCCATGTGGTATATTAAAATTACATTTCATATTTTACTCAACTCTTTGTAGCCCTACAGCTTAATTTTTCATTTGGTCACCTTTCAGCATGACTATCATTTGGTCATCTTCAAACAGTCTCTGACATCCTTCCCATGCTAAACGATTTATCTCAGCCAATGTGGCAATCCTATTCCCATGGAATCCTATTCCCCTATAACCCTATGCTGTCAAATGAATTGTGAGCAAAAGTCCTATAAGGAGTTTCAAGTCTCCTTAGGGAACATGGAAAGAGATAATTCCTTACTTCATCTGGGTATTTTCATATCTTAACATTTCATATAAATCTACTACAGTCTCCTTGCAGCCGTGAGCATAAAATCAAACTGAACATGGTAGAGAGGTGAAAAGAACCTCATGTCTTCGAGTACATCGTTGGACCAATATGTCAAACAGTCCCCACTGATGGCACGTTATAGTTACATTAGATAATAAATGTTCTCATAGTCCATCAATTTGAGTCATTTTTTCAGCTGCAAGTATCTTGCCTAATATTATAAGTTGGTTTATATTTAATATACAGATTATAGTTACCAATGGACAACTTACAGATGAGCATGCTTACTTTCAATGTAAATGGCAAAGGTCTATTTGCATGTTGTGGTACAACAAAAGTAACGTAGTTCACTGAAGAGAAGAGGTCTTTCAGGCTCTGGTAATGTTTCTGATTATACGTAAATTTGAAAACATACACTTGAAGGAGCTTTCTTTCAGGGAGATTTGAAAATGTAACCTTACATATAAAATCTGGGGGAAAGGACTTCTAGATGGTAGGATTATTATAAATGTAAAATGTACTACATTATGTTAATGTTTTAAAAACAGAGCCATTTTCTCTGCTCTTTTTTAGAGTCATATAACTACCATTTTGAAATACTATTGAGACATGAATTATTTTTGTCAGATTTTGGGGGGGTATTGCATTGTTGCAATTTTAAATTAATAAAAAAATAGTAGTTATTAAAATTTATTGGATACTTTTCTTTTGCAAGTAGTGTTTATGAATATTACATATTTAGTCTCAAAAACAGCTCTACAATGAAGCTGAAGAAATTATATTATGATTGATATTATATAGATTAAAAAACAATGCAGAAAGAAATTATGATATTTATACTAATAACTGGAAATTTCATGCTTCAAACCAGCTTATCTGGTGATGATCTATTCCAAACTTGATAAACTTCAAGGATATTCTCAGCACTTTTTAATGATTCTCCCTAAAATATCCTTTTCGAGATAAATCTTCATATTAAATACAATATCCTGGCCTCTCTTTCCTTCTCCCTCCTCTTTTCGGATTTAGATTAATTTTGAAAGGAATCTGAAGGTTGATTAGATAGTAATCCAGTAAAGCCATTTAGAATGGCACAGGTTCTGATCGCCATAAATAAATTGTCTTCAAATACCTCTACATTATTGTTAGCAATAAAATCACAAAGATACTGAAGAATAGAAAGGCTGATTCTGTGTCCAGGAACCAGTCATTTTGAGGGAGTAAACCATGACACAATTTAATGCCAACTGATTTAGGGTTTTACTTAATATCGTCTTAATACAGAGACAAGAATACAGTTTCAGAGGAAGTGACAAATATGTCTTTGTGTGTCTTGAAATTTTCATTTGTTTGAGCCACACAAAGCTGTCAGTATTTGACCATTTGGGGACTACAAAATGACAACTGCATTGGATTCAAGCTAACACATTTGGGCCTTTATTTTTGCCAAAACATCTGAGTAGAGAGATACTAGGTCAAATTATCAGCCAATTTATACTCATAACACTTTTTAAAAAGTAATGATTTTTGTGTACACAGAACCTTATTTAATTTGTCATATTTAGTTTCTGAACTTCTCTCTAGTGGAAGACTCCTAGCATAGAGTCATAACTTTAAGTAACAAAAGCTTGCTCAAGTACTTTTATCTGTGTAGATGGCAAGGTCCTCATGAAAAGGTCACATCAACAATTTTGGGGAGGGAATTTAAGGTAGAATACTAGCATCACAGTGTAAGAATGCGATATTTACTTTATACTGTAATGTCAGAAAAACCGTAATGACATATTTTCTAGTTAAATGGTTCATTGTGTAAAGAATCCAGGAAAATACCAAAAATAAATTCAGAAAACAACTTTTCAATTAAAATCTAAGTATTAAAATTTTCTTTAATTTTGAAGGCAGAGCCCTTGTCCTGTTCATCAGTATATTCCTATCCCAGTATCTTTACTTTGTACTTAATATGCACTTCCTAGAGCTCTGTATTATGTTTTGTATAAAGATGTGATTATGTTCGTAGTGATTCACCATAAATGGCACTTGGGGCAGGCAAGGGGGAGCCTAAATAATGGATAAATATTTTAACAGTATATTTGATACTTTGCAAATCATAAACTTAGACCTGTCTACTTAATATAATAAAAAGATCCTTTTTTATAGTGTTTTACATTATTCTATGACTTTAATTTACATTATTCCATTCAGTTTTATTTTAAGGTTTTATATTGCATTTACTTGAGAACTATGTCAAAATCAGTTTTAAGAAAGCATTTCAAAATTCTACATCAAGCAAAATAATTAATAAAAATTGTCCTTCATTGTTCATAAATTTAGGCACAAAAGAGTTGGAAATTAAATATATACATATAATTTCTCATTTACATATACAATAAAATTTAAAATTCTTTAATTTTTAATAAAAGTTTTATTAAGATTAATTCACCTATGCTAAAATTCATCCTTATAATGTGTATAATTCAGTGGTTTTTAGTATATTCACAGAGTTGTACAGCCATCACTATTATCTAATTTTGGAACATTTCATCAACCCCAATTACAGTCTAGGTTCAAAATATTTTTTTAAAGTATTTTATTTATTTATTTGAAAGAGAGAGAGAGCACAAATAGAGGGAAGGGCAGAGGGAGAGGGAGAAGCAGACTGCCTGCTAAGCGAGTAGCCCTATGTGGGGCTCGATTCCAGAACCCTGGGGTCATGACCTTTGCCGAAGGCAGACGCTTAACCAAAAGCCACCCAGGTGCCCCTGGGTTTGTAATACTTTTAAAAGCAAAAGAAACTACACATACAGATGGTCTCCAACTTAGAATGTTCCACTTTTGATTTTTTGACTTTATGATGGTACAAATGCAATATACATTCAATTAGAAACAGTACATACAATTTTGAATTTTGATCTTTTTCCAGGGCAAGTGATATGCAGTAGGATACTCTCTCCTGATGATGGGCAGTTGTTAGCCTGGAGATTAGGAGGATAAGCAACCGATACACTTACAACCTTTCTGTACTCACAGAGCCATTCTGTTTCTCACTTTTGGTACAGTATTCAATATGTTACAGGAGATATTCAACACTTTATTATAAAATAAGCTTTGTGCTAGATGATTTTTACCCAATTGTAGGCTAACATAAGTGTTCTTGCTATTGAAACATAAGTTTGGCTGCCCATCACTGGAAAGGCCAATATTTAAGAGATGAGTTTTGATGGGAAAAGAATATGAGCTTTATTCAGGAGGCTGGCCATCTGGGGAGAAGGCAGACCTTTGTCTAAAGGCCTTTTCTGCCTGGCCCAGAGATTTTAAAGGGGTTTAATCTATTAAAGGAGTGCAGTGGTCTGAGACATTTCTTGATTTCCTATGAACCCAATGATGTCAGCTACAATGTTATCTCAGTGCTCAGAGGTTGTGTAAAAAGGTCTAGTTCCTTGGTGCTCCGGAGTTGTGCAAGGATACTCTGTTCTTTCTGCAAAAGAGGGCAAGGTCCAAAGATGCGCAAAAGGAGGTCAGTAAAGTCATTTGTGTGATCTTAAAAAAGAGAAACATTTTGCTAAAAGAGTGTTGAGCTAATCAGAACACTAAGAGGGCTTCAAACAGATTTACTGGCCTCTGTGGCCTGGGAATGTTCTGGTTCTTTATTCCCCAAGGCCAGTGGTCTGCAAATCTTGAAGAAAGTAAATTAGTTCTGTTACAGATCAAGGGCCTTAAGTCAGCAAGCAAGGAGTATGTTAACTGGAAGTAAGTTAACCCTTAAGACCAGCTAGATTTTTGTTACAGTCTGGGTACATTTAAGATAGGCCAGGCTAAGCTATGGTGTTTGGTAGGTTAGGTGCATTAAATGCATTTTTAACTTAGGTTATTTTCAATTTATGATGAGTTTATTGGACACAACTCTATCATAATTCGAGGAAGACCTATACTTTGTTCTGAAAACAGAACTAACACAAAAACTTAGGTAATCTTGGTTTCCTAATAGAAAGCAATCAGTGAGAGTGGCAGTTTTCCCTCAGCTATGTCTACACCAACTGTACCAGCAGTTTTGACTTAGGCTTAGAAGAAGACTTCCAAGAGTTAATATTACAATATTTTGTTTTGACTTAGGCTTAGAAGAAGACTTCCAAGAGTTAATATTACAGTATTTTTTTCTGAATGTTTTATGTGATTTGGACTTGCAATGTCATTCTCCCTAGATATCTTCCTCTCATGTGTACAATGAATGTGGTAGTTTAATGCATTAATGGCCCTGACTCTTCACCCTCCCCGTACCCAGGGATTTTGTCAGGTAACTTTGTAGTGTCCTCTCACTCAGCCCTTGAATGGCCATGTTGTTTGCTTCGGCCAGCATGACTTTAGCATATGCAATATAAGCAGAGGCATGAACTGAGCTTGAACTTTGGAGATACTTTCTTTTGTTATCTGCCATTGCCAGAAACAAACAAACAAACAAGCAAACAAACAAAAACATAAGCCTGGGCTGACTAGCTATTCCTAGGAGGAGGATGAAACCAGCTGATCAGAGAGGCGCCTGGGTGGCTCAGTCAGTTAAGCATCTGCCTTTGTCCCAGGTCATGATCCCAGGGTCCTGGGATTCAGCCCCGTGTTGGGCTCTCTGCTCAGCAGTGAGTCGGCTTCTCCCTCTGCCTCTGTGCTCTCTCTTCCTCTGTGCTGTCTTGTGCTCTCTCTCTCAAATAAATAATTTTTTTTTTAAATCTTCAAAAAACAAAAGAAACAAATTGATCAGAGCCAATCCACAGACTCAAGAGTGAGCCAGCTGACCTACAAATGTATGAGCAAACTCAGCCAAGGTCGACCTAGATCGTCCAATAGCCAATTGATGTCATCTATGAAAGAGCCCAGCCAAGTAAGCTGTCTTCTAACCTGACCACCTCGGGGATGTGAGTGATGTATGCTCGTTGCTATATATGCTACTGAGATTGTGTAGTTGTTTCTTACAGAGTACTATGATGACAGTATGATAACTGAAGCAGTGAATAAATAATGAGAAAGAAAAAGAATATGATATCACTTTAGAAATTCAATAATTTCCCAAGCTCTGAAAACTGTATATGGATAGAATTTTCTTAAATCACCATAATCAAAATCCTTTCTTGCTATATCCACAGCAGTATGAACTCTGCTCCTAGCACAGATGGAGTGAACTGGTTAGAGAAGGGGATTAAGGAATTCCCTTAGTATCTGGCTTAAGAGAAGGACAAATTTTCTCCCCTCAATCAGCAAAATAGTATCAAATGAGAATATTATCTTTTGGAGCTGAAAGACAAATTACACAGAAAATAACCACCACAGAATCAAAGAGAAGTTGAAATAAATGAATGGCATGGCTGTTATTTATAAAGACAATGTTATAAAAATACCCAACCAAACATGCAGACTGCTTTGGATAGTTTCAACGCATTTGACTACGCTTCTGGGTGTTCCAATTTCAGCCACATGGGATGAAACAGAATACTCACGATGTCAGCAATTGTCAGGGTTTGGGTTATGAGGAATCAGAGCATGGAAGTATCTCAGGCAATCAGAAGCAGGAAAACTAAGGGGTCATTCTGACTCTAAATTTGATAGAGCATAAGCCTCAAGCTGAGGACACAAGATCAGTGAAGAAGTCCAAAACACTTGCAAGAATGAAAGTAGGAGGCTGAGATGAGAGTTCTGGGCAGTGGAGATCTGGAATCAAAGAACAAGGATGTCCGGACTGAAGCAAGATGTCTTAGGCTATTGGAAGAAAAGATACTGAAAATTCTGTGGCTTTCTTTCATAAAACTCTAAGTGCTTTGTTTTATACTGGACTAAAATTGCAATTACGCCAAACTATTTCTTCAAGTGGCATATTCCAGTTTCAGTAATTTTCACCTATGCATATAAATATGAACATTTGAAAGGCCTTGATCCTCACATTTCTGGATTGCTCTAATACATAATTTAAAACTATCCTGGCCACAGTCCACTGAAGTGGACATATGTTTATAGAGGGTCTGAGATCCTGGATGAAACATTCTCCATAGCAACAGTAAGAAAAAATGGGAAATTAATATTACAATTCAGCTACAATATGAGTTAAGCTCTTATAAGTCAGGTAGGAAACAAATCTCTATTGTTGTACTGTTTCAGAATCAAAAATTATGCGGTCAGCAAAATGAATATTTTGCAATGCAACCTATTTGTAAGTTGGACTGTTGAGCACATAACTCTGTCCACCCATGTTCTCTACCCTGTTGACTATATAGTGTTGTATCCAGGCCCTGTTTTCTGTCCTCTGGGAAGGCATATCGTAATTACTCAGGCCACTTAAGAACCATAAATGAGAGACATTCAGTTATTCTATTGATTCACTCATTCATTCATTCATGCTATAAATATTGGCTGGGTACCTACTATGTGCTTTCTGTCATAAACAACATGCTAGCACTATTCTAGAACAAGGAATATCATCCTTGTGAAAGGTATATTATAGTGGAAAGATTAATAATAGTAACATAATATAATTTAAGAAAGGATAAGTACTATAAAGAAAAATACAATGAAAGTGAGTAAGTACTTGGGAAAATACGATTTTGTATATGATGATCCAGGAAGGCCTCCCAAAGGAATTAACATTTTGACACAAATTTGTGGGAAGTGAGATAATGAGGGAAGTGATACCTAAAGAAATAGCATACCAGTCAGAAAAAGTAGTAAGCGCAAAGACCCTAGCAGGAACACATGTGGTTTATTTGAGGAATACTTAAAAAGCCAGAAAGTCATCAAGGGTCCAAGAATGTGCCACCTCTCTCAATTTTCTAAGTACAATATCCTGCTCTAAAAGAGAGGACTAGCCAATGGACAGATTCAAACATTAACGTATATATCCAATTTGGAATTACTTGTCTTTAAAAAAGTCATTTCTGGGGCTCCTGGGTGGCTCGGTCAGTTAAGTGTCTGCCTTTGGCTCAGGTCATGATCCCAGGATCCTGGGATCTAGCCCCACATTGGGCTCCTGCTCAATGAGGAGGCTGTTTCTCCCTCTCGTTCTCCCTCAGCCCTTCCCCCTGCTCGTGCTCGCTCTCTCTTTTTTTCTCACTCACTGTCTCTCAAATAAATAAATAAATAAAATCTTTTTAAAAATTTAAAAAATAAAAAAATAAAAAAGTTATTTCTATTTTGTCCTATAAAAATGCAACTTTCTTAACAAGCATCACAATATTCAGATCCTATTTTTCACTACAATGATTATAACGTCGATCCTGTTTAAGATTTTTGGCCACTCTAACATTTGAGACAGGACAATCTCAAATGCCATACTCACCCACAAAAAAAAAAATTACCCCATAAATGTAAATGTTGGATTTTTGAGCAATGATTAACTCATAGCATGTTTCTGTGTGCTTTGATTATATATACTAATATATAACCTTACAAAAATGATGTCTATTTCCCTCATATAACCAGTTCCAAATTCCTCCTAATTAAAGACAAAACTTCACAAAATGGTTAACTACTAAAGCAATAATTAATCTATCTCCAAAAGAAAACAGAAGAACTATAGATTTAAATTGAATGGCAGTTCGGAGTTAACATATTTTGCTACTAGAAATATAATACCCCTCCAAAAAATAGGAAAAATATCCTTTTTCCTACCTCCCTATTCTTCCAACCCCACCAAAACAGACAGTACCATGCTCCCATCTGCCCTCTGGTTCAAAGAACCAGGGACCCTACTAATCAAAAGCCTATGTATTAGTCTTCTTAGCTCTGTGGTCAATATGCTACTCAAAATATCCATTCATATCCTCATATCAATTTGAATGCAGTGATTCTCCTGAGACCACACAAAAAAAGAGAGCTTACATTGTATCTTAGGAGATGTAATCTCAACAATTAAAGTACTACAGGTAGAGGAAAGGATAAAAGGGACTCTGATAGAGTTTTCCATATTAACCAAAACTTCAAACTGTCAGAACACTTGGCTACAGTTTTTATGTTTTTATTATTCTTCGTGTTCTTTTGCTTGTTTTTCATTGCATCTCAAACAAACAAAAAAGCTACACTAATTTTTTTCCTACCGCATCATGTATACTGGACTAAGAAGTACACGGGGTAATCTGACCTTTAAGGATTTGGGATGGGAAGTAGATATGAGAGATTATTTTAAATATCACCAAGGTTAGTCATCTTATCTGTTGGTAAATGGCTGGTAAGCTGATCTCCTTTTTACTACTAATGAATAGAGAGAACCAAATGCATTTACTTGAGGAAAAGAAGTACAAAGGTAAGAAGTACCCTGAAGATAGGCATACCTCTGAACCTATGCGCCGTAGGGTCTGAAGAATATTAGCCTTGAACCACCAATTTAAATGTGAAAAGATCACGCAATTTCTAGTACTTGTGGACAGAACATCTTAAAAATAGGCTGGGGAGGATCTAGTGCTGGGTGAGATGGGGCAGAATACAGGAGACCAGAAAGAGCAGAAGTAATGTTTACATTGTAGACAGCAAGAGGTGGGACTGACACAGTGGATGATCTGAAGAGAGGATGGAGGGAAACTTGAGAACAACCGAAAAACCCTTCTTTGATCACAAAAAAACAAAAGATTAAAATCAATGGAAAGTAAACTATGTAGAGAGAATGAACAAAATGAGTCTAAACTGGAAGTAATTTGTGTTCTTTGTTACATGAACTAGTCAATTAGAACAAAAGCAAAATTATAATTAAACTTCTACTAGAAGAAAACCTCCCCCCCAAAAAAAGAAAGTGTGGATCAGTCATGCTAATTCTAATTTTGATGAAACATGGTAGACTAAACATATGTTCCTGTTTCTCCTCACACACAGAGAGCCACTGAAATTACAGATAATATGAAAGAGAATCAACACAAGAGAGAATGAAACTGCCAACATTCTGGAAGTTGGAAAAAGACAACCATCCGATGTTCTGGGGATACCTGGAAATCAGAAAGCAGAATGGATTGAACAGCTGGAGAATGAGCTGAGGAGACCAAAATGCCAGTCGTAAGAGTCCCCCCAGTTAAGCCCAGGAAAACAAAACATTGAAAATGGCGGCACATACTAAATTCTTCAATTTTCCTCCAATTTCCAATGGATCATATATTGTCCATTTATTTGTTTTATTTTTTTTAAGATTTTATGTATTTATTTGAGAGAGAGAAAGTACACGTACGTGCGCACAAGCAGTGGGTGGGGCAGAGGGAGAAGTGGAAGCAGACTCCCCTCACCGAGCAGGGAGCCTGATGTGGGGTTTGATCCCAGGACCCTGAAATCATGACCTGAGCCAAAATCAAGAGTCAGACGCTTAACCCACTGGGCCACCTAGGTGCCCCCCATTTGTTTGTTTTAAAAGGAAAATTTCTTACCATGAATTAAAAAAAAAGTCCTGGGCTTTATATATTGAAAATTCTTTTTGGGGAAGCTCTAGAGTAGACTACAGATACCTGTGTGTGTTTAAACTCCTCAGGTGATATTGAAGGACATTCTTGGTTATAGTTTGCTGCCTTCATGAGTGGTCACAGTTGCTTACCACCAGTCCCCTATCGTGAAGTAAGCTAATTAATGATTTGCTCTGTAGTATGTGATTTTAGGTGGGAGTTAAATATTTTTATTTAACAAATTGCTTTAGTGTTGTTTATAGTTAAAAATAGATTCAGTTATGTAGTTTTAAATAGTTTATGTTTAAAGATTTTTCACAAGATAACACATTACATTTTGAAGAAGTTGGTGACAAACATTCCCATTTTTCATTTTAACCTAATTACATATATGTAAAATCACATATGATTATTTTAAATATCTTATGTTATATAATATATAATTGTATATATATTGTATATACATACACATACACATTGTATATCACTATACAGGATTTCTGAAGAACAAGTTGGTGATATATATCTATATCTATCTATATGTATATCTATTTCATGTGAGAATCACTTTCTCAAGAATCATATGATTTACCAGATAACAAAATATTAAATCTGTAGAAATACACAAATTATGAAATTTACTTTGACAACTTTCAAATGCAAATTAAAGGAAGAAATTCAGTTGAAAAATTTATATTTTAAAAAGTTTTAAAAATAAGCTTCCGTATTAATGAATTATCATAAAATATATATTATCAAAATATGAATATGGATGGAAGTGGATATTCATAGCATTATAAATTGCTAACAGTTTTAGTTTTCCATATACACAAAAAATGGGATGAGTTTAAACTCCTCCTTCCCTGCCCACTCCAAAACACACACACACACACATACACACACACACAATATAGCAACAAAAAAAAATAAGGACAGATCCAAGCTGAGTAATCCATTTTGAACGATAAAGGAGACATTGGACCATTAAATAACGCAATTGGAGTCACGGCCAGGACCTAAAAATCCTATGCATTGTTATTTTCTGTTAATTATCAGTTGGAGTTAAAGAGGCCCCAGAATGAACAGAACCTCAAACTGTGTTTAGACATTAGGAATTCCTTACCTTCTAACTGTTGTTCCCAGGAATCAAACAGGGAAAATCTTCGCAGTGGTGCTACTGATATATATTTCATAGTTGGGTGGGAAATTCTACAATAGCCAATGCCTCATTTTGCTTTAGAATTGAACGCTAGTAAAACATGTCCATGTATGAACAATACAAAGAGCTAATCCCCAGAATTTACTGAGACCAAAGCATATACCCTCTGGTTTTTTCAATTCCTTAGAGACTCCTCCTACTTTTGCACCTGAGTTTTGAAATTCAAGATTTGAATTTCGTTCACTGAGCCTGAAAACAAAAGCTGTTATAGTCTTTGGGAGTGTTAAAGAATTTGAGTTTTGTGGAAAGATTCTTCAACATTTAAGATTTGAAAGTGTGAGAATGCCACCTTCAGTAATGGGTCCCTCTTCCCCGTGTTGGTTTAGAACAATGTTTCTCTATATTGAGCACAGATCAGGATCATTTGGAGGGCTGGCTAAAATCCAGATTGCGGGCCCAGTTTCTAACTCAGGAGATCTGGGGTAGGGCCCATAAATCTGCCTTTGTAACAAGTATCCACTTGATACACACACCAAACTTTGAGAACCACTGTTTTAGGACATGGTATCCATTAATTTACCAGCTGAAACTACATACATCTGACAGACGAAAAATAACTTCAGTTGATTTGGTCTATATTTACACCTACAAAGAGACATACGGGTCCATATACTCTTACGTTATAGAATAAAAAATTTTACTTCTAGTAACAAGTATATGTTATTGCATGTATATGTCTCTCACATAAAATGAAATAAATCTGTGAACTTTATCAATGCTATTATACCCCAAAATAAGACAATATTTTAGATTAGTAAATTGCTAGTTTTTAATTTTCTATATATTTTTAACTTCAAACAAAAATCTTACTTAAGATGGTCTCCTGGGGCTTTCCATTGACAACTTTTAAAGTGATTCAGTGGCTGAAGAAATGAAGAGGCTAATCATTTTTATTAATTTCTAATTAGATCTACCTGTATTCCAGAGAAAATGATCAATGTTACTATTTGAAGAGGCCAGCCAAAGATCCAACAGCATTTCTAGAACGTATGCAGTTAATTTCTAATAGGTCAGTTTATGGACTTCCATGGAAAAAGGTAAAGCTCTCTGCTTCAGTCACAAAGTATAAAGTTTTTTTTTTTATAAAGAAAGTAAATCTCTCATCATTTACCCTCATATCCTTTTTATTTACTTTTTTGAAAGCAGTGTTTAAAAGCACTTGTTTGTAATTATTGTTAAAATTATTACTGAATATAATGAAAGACAATCCCAACCATATATGCCAATTTTTTTTTAATTAGAGAATTTCACCTGCAGATTAGCTTTTTGGGTTTTTTTTTTTAAACAAAAACAAAAACAAATTTGGGATGCTGAAAGTAGAGCTGGAATGGTTTTGAAATCTGAAATTGATTTACCTTCAAACAACTTACAATTTGATTCTCCTGGGCAATTCAGAACATCTATTCTGGGATGTGGTCATACCAACTATTACTGCAGAAACTGAGGGAAATGCCAGATAGCAATAGAATCCTATTTTGCAAGGTGGGGGAATACATTTTACTAAGAAAAATAAAATCAATTTAGGACAATACTGTATTTCCCCAGTGCTTCAACATGGAGAATGAGATCCTGTGAATAAAATCCTATCAACCATTCCAGTAAAATATTTTAGTTTTGATGATTTGATTTTTTAAAAATATAACATATAAATATATATAACATACGATAGTATATGCTCTTTTCTAGTTTCATATAGAATTCCAAATAAAAAAATTGAGAATAAGAATAGTTCTGTAAAATTTTTAAATGTGCCCCAGTAAACTTAAACTCAGAATTAAATATGGCTTCCATAATTAGGTAATAAACTAAGCAGGATGATTTTGTTACATATTTCTATAAGAAAGAACACTGAAAATATGACTGGCATAACTTCTCAAACCTCCACATATTCAACCTGTACCAAAAAGCCCTGTTTGTACCTGCATTTCTTATACATTTAAAATTTTACTCTTCTCCTATTATCTCCTTTAATCTGGCAATTGATAACTTTAATTTCACCAAAGAGTTAAAATTTCAGTTCTTACTAATAATGGACATAAATCCTCACCCAGAAAGTACTACAAAATTCTTCCAAAGCTTCAAATATAGAACAAAAGTGTCCACCTTTACACAATGACCCTTCTGCCATGTTGACTAAAACAGTTTCTCCACACACTTGAGAAATCTGGAATTTATATGTCTTCTATGTTTAACATAGTTTCCCACTAAAAAAATATACTGGTACATTTGAGTGAATTTATTAAATGTTAAATTCCCCTCCCAAGGTTTCTAGAGCTAGCTGATGGGTCTTGTTAAATGTACTGATCAGATATGCCTTGAATCAAAATCATAATCGTCCTGTCAGATGGAATATAACTTTTTTTTATATCCTTTGAATTGCTGCAATTGAGACTTTTCTGTTTTGACGAATCTGTTTGTGCCTTTCTCAAGGAGTGGTTGATACTATCTTACAAACTAGAGGTCAGGGCCTCACCTTCCTACCCAGTGATCATAATTGTCTTTCTATCCATCAACATGTACCCTCCAGAGAAAATGAATAATTCAAGTTACTGTGACTACACATACTAACTGTGGTTTCATAAAAATCTATCCCTTTTAATGTTTTTCCCATGTGATAGTTATGACTTGGAACCTCTCTTTTAAAACAGTTTTAATGGTTCTATAATGGACCCAGTTTCTCTGACACCTTCAAAACATTCAAAAAGAATTTTTGTATAACTCCTGAGTAGAATAAATTCAAATATGTTAATATCACAGTAGCCAAGAGAGAAAATAGAAGGGTAAGGTGCACATAACAAAACCAATCAGACTATTGATCCCAGTTACAAGAATCCATCAGCCTGCACCTTTCTAATGGCTGCAAAACATACTGTAAAAAGTTTTAATGAGTCTATATTTTTCAATATTATTTATTTTTTAAATGATTTCTCACTCTGTTCTAGTTATTCTGTCTTAGCAAATAAATGTATCAAAATGTCCATCCTATCTTTTCATAAGATCACTTGAAATCAATGGTCTATACCTGAAGATTAACCAAAATGACGAAATGATTGGCCATATACATGGTTTCACTTTATCTTCACTTTATTTTGCATGGGTGTACATCTTTGTCCAACTACGCTTTCACCATTACTACTGATGTTTGACGTCAAGTGCCTTGTCAACCACTTCTATTCTCATTCAAATATTGAAAGTCTCGCACACTTTCTGAAACTCTTTGAAAAGTCAAACATTTGGCATTTGGCATCATTAAGTCGTTCCACTAGAAAAGCTTTCTAATTTGTAGGCTTTATCTAATAGTTCCAGGGTAGACAAGATGTTCTCAACACATCACCCAATGTGATGAAAGTCAGAACCACTTATATGGTATCAGAAGTCCAAAGTTTGGTTCATTTCCAATGATGAATAACTTCATAGATCATTAAAGTTATCAAATTTCTTAATTACAAAGTCAAAAAAAACTGGTATGTAGGGCAAAGTCTACGTGGGAACATCAATTCTCATACTTTCTGAGCTATTCCCTTGGCAGATCCTATGGATGTGTGTTTAAAGCCGGTGACAAGCTAACGATGTCATATCCTCGGAACTTCCACGGAGACAGGTGCTGCTTTAGTCTCCACTTGGTTCTGCAAGGTGGCATGGTACTGAGCATATGCTGCGAACTTAGCAACTATGCCTGTTTCTGAGGAAGTCTTGCTTTCTTTGATGGACGCTTCCCCATTATCTGAAGCCTGGCCCAAACTCCTAGACTCTGGTGAATATCTTCTTGAACATGAAACACTGCAAGAATATTTTGTTTTAGAAGAAAAACATTCTGTACACCAGCTCTTCTACACAGCATGCTAGTAGCTTTGCCAGATGTATCATCTGGATGTGCACCGGCTTGTCAGTTAGCATGTTATAACTGTGATTTAGAGGCTCCTTCTTCATTCTCATCAGAGCTTGAGCTGCCACTTTAAGTCCTCACCATGGCTACCGTATAACTTTCAAACACCCTAGGTGAATCTTTTCTTTTCAGTCACTTCTCAGAAGACTAACAGGAGATGGGTGCTTTGAGTAAACTTAGATAACTTTTCACATCTCTTCCGCTTTAATCCTTTGTCTCTGACGGCATGTCATGGGTAGAGATTGTCCATGTCTTCAGGGCCACTGAGCCCTCTCTCCACACAAGGGGCAGACTCCTCTCCCGAGGACTGTGTGAAACCAGCAGAGTTCTGCTGGACCACTCTCCGTTCTTTGATTTTTTCAAGACAATGTAATCATATAAATATTCTTTTTATACTAAAAGTCATTTATTAGTTATCTATTGGTACATGACAATTTAACTCCCAAACCCAGCTTAAACTAGCACTTATTATCTCACACAGTTCCTACAGGTCAGGAATTTGGAAGAAGCTTAGCTACACGTCCCCGATACTGAGTCTCAGCCCTAAGGCTGCAAACAAGCTATCCGCTAGGGCTATAGTTACCAAAAGACTTCAGTGAGGTTGAGGGATATAGTTCCAAGGTCACTCATTTGACTGCTGGCAGTAGGCCTCAGTTTTTCACTGGTTTATGGACAGTGGTCTCAGTTCTTTGCCACATGGACTTCTCTGTAGGGTTACTTATCTCATGGCAGATATGAACCAAGAGAAAAGGGCATGAGAGAAGGCAAGGCCAAGATGGAAACTGTAGTGTCTTTTAAAATAGAATCTCAGGAGTGACAAGCTATCAGTTCTGCTGATTTCTATTTACCACTCAAACTTAGTGGGAACATATAACACAAGGACATGAATATAAGATGTAGAAAGTATTGGGAGCCATCTTGGAAGCTGGCTATCACATCGTTTAAGCATAAGTTTGGAATGTTAATATGTCCAGTTTCTAAATATAGTTATCCAACTATTCTAGGAAAAGGAAACTTCAAAGGCATTATAAACAGACAAAAATAGGAATCAATAATTTATTGAAATGAATGAGAAAACCAAAAAGTATAAACATAGAAGATATGTAGATTTCACATCTATGTATAGAACTGTGATGATGTAAAAATATCAAGAAAGCTGTTGTGGAATGAAATTAATGAATTCTGTTTTGACAATGTTAAATGTCAGGTAACAATATGGTACTCAAGTAACATATAGCTGGTATTTAGAGATTTAACACTGTCCTTCAAGGGAGAATTCAGAGATAGAAATGAAATTTTTAAAATACGGACTCTACAGTGGAGGGAATATAATCTAGAAACAGAGGCAAGAACCAAAGAATTAAGGAACAGAAGGGAAAATTGTTGGAAGAAAAGGGAAAAAAAAAAAAGAAAAAACACCTCTCATGGAGGAGAGGGAAAAAGGAAAATCATACATTCTGGTTCATGAAGTCATGAGAAGAAAGGAAGTTCCAAAAGCAGGTTCACAAACATCAAGGACAGACTCACGTCCCCAGATAAGAAAACTGGTTCCTTGTTAAGCTAAGATGTCACGATCTAAGAACTACATACCTCTGGTATCCTGGGTTCCCACAATATTATTAACTGAGATTAATCTTTATGAAGCTTTCACTCCCAGTTTTAAAAGAAAATAATTTCCCCCAAACTTTTAAAGCAGCAAACAGCAAATTTAATCAGAAACCAGATCGTGTTGCATTCACCTTCTGTCAGCACGTCACTGCCTTCAGCTGTAAAACTGATTGACGCGATTCCAAATGGAAAAAGGTACGGGAGTGTGAATATAAAAGGAAAACATTTGACTGTGGATTCAAAATATATGAGATGAGAAAATATTTGAATAAATATACTTCTGCTTAACATTTATCGAAACAAGCTAAGATATTAATAACATTTTGATTTAAATGTCATGCGTCTTTTTATGCTATGTTACAAAGCGCTGCTATTTATTTTATCATCTTCTTACACAAAGTCAACTTGAAGAGGCAGGTGGGAAATTGTCTCTCCTCTTGGCCATCACACCAGTTCCTAGTAGAATATCATCAAGCAGCCCTTTTTCCTAACTCCCAGACCCTCCGGAGACTTTTATGCTCCGGAGGGTGGGATGAGGAGTTCCCCTGGGAAGCTACAAATAGCAAGAGCAATCCCCTAGTCCTGGGTTCTGAAGGGGACCACTGAGCATTTAAGTCGTTCAACAGCAAGCTATTTCAGAGATGTCAGAGTTCCTTACCCTACAGGGGGCCACATGTGGAGAGAAGAGAGGAAGGGAAGTAAGAGAGAGAGAGCAGGGTGAGGTGTTGAGTCCTGCGGCTGCCGTGCTGGGGGAGTGAGGGGATCAGAGCTGGGAAAGCGGGTAACACAGCGGTCTGAGACCCAGGGGCCCTCGTGAGAATGAACAGAGGATGGCAATTGGGAAAACTCCAGGCATTTCCACTCCCCTCAGCCTCCGACAACAACCTCCCACCCATAGGCCAGTATTCAAGGAGGCTGTAATTCCAACCCTCCCTTTACTAGTATTTTTTCTGCAAATTGATGTGGCTACAGCAATGATTATTTATAAATAGTCAGGAATAGCCACAGTATACTGTGTCGGTTATGAACGTAATCTTTAAAGTCAAACAGAAATTAAAATCTTGACTCAGTCTCTCGTTGGCACTGTGGCTCTCTGACTGTTTCCTCAACTGTGATATATGAGGTTCATCTTATACCTCGCTGTCTTGTGGAATGGTTGGAAAGTTTGTTAAATCTATTTCCATTCCAAAACTAGTAAATTACAGAAAAATTAACTAGTAAACTGGTAAATTACAGAGCTGGTTCAAACCCAGGTCTGCCTGATTCTGAAGTGCATGCTTTTGCCCCCCTCCTGACAAGGAAGCATTTAAATATTTGCTGCTATCATTATTAAAATTAAAAAGTGAAAACAGGAAAAATACAAAATCATGAATGGCAAAAATAATAATCACTGTTATCCATTGCTATGGTAATGACAAATAGATATTAAGTACCCGTATATGATTGGGGCTCTTGCATAAATCATCTCATTCTATAGTCGAACATTCTTATGGGGCTAGAATAACCTCATAGGGTAATAATTAATAATCTTTATTATTAGAATGAGAATAATAGAATAATTCCTTAGAATTAATAATCTTTATCATCCCAGAATTCCAGATGAGCAAACTGAGGTACAGAATGTTGAAATAATTACCTGTGGTCACATAGCTAGTAAACGGAGGAGCTAAAATTCAAAGCGACTGACTGCAGAACCTATGTATTTGAGCACTAATCTATGGAATTATACTGCCTGCCACCACTTGAACTCAACTGTTTTCTTTCTTAACTAGATTCTCCTATTTTTTTTTGTTTCTCTGTGTGTGTGTGTATTCAAATAGTCAGTCGTATTCATATTAAAATATTCGAAAGTTGTATTCATAATGTACTTAACATTTTATGCTGCTTTTTTCTTCTAGCATTCTCTCATAAGTTTTTCCTATATTCTCCTTCAATTGCCATAATTATATTTTATTTTATTCATGCATAACATTCTATACAGTAATATTCTAAAACTGAAAAAGCCATTCTTCTACGATTTGACATTTCATTTAGCTCGCATTCAATTTTTGCCTGGCATAAACAACTCCACAATAAATTTATATATATAACTTTTTTTAGTTATTGAATTATTTCCCAAGCTAAATTTTCAGAAGAGAGATTCTTAAAGTATATGAACGTTTGTATGACTACTTATACACACCAAAATGCTTTATTGAAACCTCACCACAGCATTCTCCAATATAACATCAAAGAAAAATATAAATAAAACAACTATTAAGAGAAGTTTTGTTTTTATTCATCACTATGTATACAGATATATATTCGGATGTTACTGTGATAGGCCCCAAAATGCATATGTTTTGAGAGTGTGCATCCCGTAGAAATGATGGGTGGATAGAGCTGCCACCTTGCTCTGTGCCCTGAGCCTGACAGCACATGTAAAGAGCTTGCCAAGCCTTCCTTGTAACCGGAGGCCACTGAAGAGCACACCTGACTGACCCCGAAGTCAATGGGGAACACTCAACCTTGGGCTCATTAGCATTATGCCATAACCAATAGAGCTAATTTTCCAACTAATGCATCACAGCAGGTACTTAATAAGTTCTTGTTTACCATCTAAGGTCTTTTGCTCCATTCCATATGCCCACATTCTCTCCTGCTCCTCAGAGTCCCCAGCAATCTCAAACTACGAATCTTACAAACACATTTTCATTCTCCCTAAGGAGCCTCACAAAGACCCAACACTCTTAAAGATCTTTTCTTTTTGGAAAGCGTAATAAATGTATTTTAT
The DNA here is from genome assembly GCF_002007445.2 of Ailuropoda melanoleuca. Classification (NCBI taxonomy): domain Eukaryota; kingdom Metazoa; phylum Chordata; class Mammalia; order Carnivora; family Ursidae; genus Ailuropoda; species Ailuropoda melanoleuca. The sequence continues at coordinate 122,434,835 of NC_048222.1, forward strand.
TTTACCAACACTTACTAAACTCGTATTTTTTTAATGATTCTATGATCTTTTTTTCATATCATTCTACCTCATCTCTCTTGAATTTCTGAATTTGGAACTGATTCTCAGTACTACAAACTCGGGCACCATTTTTAATTAGTGACTATATGCCAATAAAATGTCAGTATTTCCTATAATTTGACAACTTAATTTTGGTATCAACCTTACATTGGTTATTTCCTTAGGTAACAGTATTTTTCTTTTCCTTGGTTGAGGCACTGCAGCTCTGGGGGCATAAAGAACCTACTCCCTGGATTAGACATTGACCTTCTCTGCAGAGTGCTGACGGCCAGAGTACTAGAAAGATACTGCTGTCCACCAGCCATTCAGAGAACAACCAGTGAGGAGAGAGCCAGAGCAGGAGACCATGAAGAGACTATACACGTGCTGTTGAGAAACCGTAAAAAATTGCAGAAATAATTGAGGTATTTTTGTAGAAGGCTGACTTCCCATATTGTGTGGGTAGATTCGGGGGCCAGGTACATTTTGCTTATTGCTGTTAACATGAGACTTCAGACTCTTGAGGCCTCAAACTCTTGCGAGATGCAGACACAGCTGTAATATTAATGTGAATGTCAATATGTAGACATAGATATAAAAGATGTCAAGACTGGTGTAGCGACAGACATTAAGTATACATCTGGCAGTGAGCTGACATCTGATCTCTACTTCTAGGCTTGTATGGAAGTACTCAGAATAAGGGAAGTATGATTCTTTTTTTCTCATGAGGAATCAAATAAAATATTTTTCTTGTTTTAGACACACATGAACTGAATATAAGCAGCATTTAGTTTATGGTGAATTGATATTTTTAATATTTACCTGAAAATACTTGATTTGAAATGATATTCAATGATATACTCAGACCAAATAATTTGCTTCCAGGACAAGTTTATATTCAATTCCTGCAAGGAAGTAAGCAAGGTAACAATTTCAATGCACTATCTTCCACACCAATGTGATCTTATTACACCCCCTCTTGATTACCCACAGGTTATACACATTAAAAATAAGTTATGACAGGGGCGCCTGGGTGGCACAGCGGTTAAACGTCTGCCTTCAGCTCAGGGCGTGATCCTGGCATTGTGGGATCGAGCCCCACATCAGGCTCTTCCACTATGAGCCTGCTTCTTCCTCTCCCACTCCCCCTGCTTGTGTTCCCTCTCTCGCTGGCTGTCTCTATCTCTGTCAAATAAATAAATAAAATATCTTTAAAAAAAAAATAAGTTATGACAATTTGTGACTTAATCCTCTTACTACTGAGTTCTGATCTTATGCATCTAAAAAAAAAGAAGGGAGTGGAGAAGAAGCGAAGAGAGAGGACAGAGATGGGAACAGAAGAAAGGAGAAGGAGAAGAAATATTTATCTTTTTTGTAAATATTTTTATAATAGTTCACATATGTTTTCACATGTTATTACATTGATTATAGTATTCATCTAGGAATTACCAGAACTTCACACAGATTTGAACTCTATCATGAATATGTGGGTGGGTATTTATTATTACATCATAGTGTGAAATGTATTGATAAAATCTCCAAACAACAACAGCAAAACATGTAAAGCATGATAGTCTGAGAGGCTGATACACTTGCTCTCAGTATGTAACAGTTATATATAAATGGAGAAAAATCTGAGTGATCGGATTATTTAGGCTCTTGCAATTCAAAGTATGTTGCAGGGACCAGCAGCATCTCATAACCCAGGAGCTGACTAGAAGTACAGAATCTCAGGCCCCATCCAAATTGAATCAGGAACAGCACTTTAATATTAAAGATCCACCAGATGAGGCATGTGCTCATTAAATCTTAAGAAGAACTTATTTGGACGGATCTCCTTACTTCTAAGTTGAAGACACTGAAGGTCAGAGAGAATAGATCATTTGTGTGAGTAATATCACTTAACACCACAGTGGAAGGATCAGAATAGAATCCGATCTCATGAGGCTAAGCCCAGGTTCTTTCCACTAAACTGCACTTCTCTGAACTACTTAAACACACATACACACACACACACGTGCATGCACACACATGCACACGTCTTCCTTTCCCCAAAGTTCCGCCAGTGAAACTTCATAATTTACAACTGATCCCATTTTACAGGAACCAGAAGCCATCTATGGCAGATTTATATCTGTTCTTACCCTCTCCTCCTTCTAGGCAACATTAGACCACGACTTTCTCTTCTTACCCAGTTTCACTTCTCCCATCTGTATGGGGAAGTCCATCCTCCCTTATGTCAGGAATTTATACTCAGCAAGTCTTCCTCTTCCTATGGACTCCACAGCTCACTGACAACAACATCCTTCCAATTTCAACTTCCTTCAAGATATAGTTTTCATCCTCTAACAACCTATCTCTTCATTTCCTTTTGCAACAAAACTTCTTGAAATACTTTTTTCCATGTTTGTTATTTTCATGAATAAATGAGAGGCATTGACCGAAAACTGTGTGTTCCTTTGCCAAAGTAGAGCTCTCCAAACAATTCAATTATGTTTCATCATTTAGAAGACAGAATACTGCTATCTTATGGATGCCAGTTGATAGCCCAGAATCTTCCAAAGTGTGTGACACAGAACATTTGTTTTGGGAAAGGCCCATGTGTTCCTCTCAAAAAGAGCAACTTCCTGCGTAACCCAACACCTCTACAAAAGGCAGCTCAATATAGCGTCCACACGACATTCAAAGCTGACCTTAGTGTGTTCTAAGATTTTTGCTGTGCTGTGATAAAACTTTTAAACTTTGTTTTCTCAGCACACACCACAATTATTTAACCATTGTTAATTTGTTGTTTTGTTTTGCTTATCTTTTTATTTCCAAGGGACAGCTCATGAGACAATGTTCTGTGAAATATCATTTTTTTAAAACTGTATCACAAGTCTATAGAATATTTTTCAAATCATATCCATGTATAATACGTTTGGCTTATTTGCTGCTATAATCTTTCTTATTAAATTTTGATGTTGTCATTAAAGTATAGAAGATTTTTAAATCGCAAATCTAAGGGCTCATTTCAGTACATGTGAAATATCAGTAATCCAGATATTTTGTTTAAATTCTTGACAAACAATGTAAAAATAGAATGCATGCAAATATGAGGTCATCTGTTTTATTTAGAGCTTTGTGTAATTCATTTAAACTCTTGTAAATGACTGATTTCCACTTATGAATTTTCTCATTTAGTGACACGTGACTGCATTTTTTACAAAACTAAAAGTTAAAGGAAGCTTTATATCTTTATATGATAGTAACATTTTGTTTTGTTTTTACACTCTAAGGTAAAATATGTGCACTTGTTTAAATGGATGGAAAAATACCCCGAGTAAATGTTAATTTGATTAGTCCATTTACAAGTCCTTTTAGGTTTTACATATGGCAAAATTAATCACAAGGCAAAGTTCTATCTTGTCCAGGACATAGTTACTCAAAAACACTCCATTACCAAAAGGTTCTTTTAAAAAAATTATTTTTTCTTTTTCTTTCTTTCTTTCTTTCTTTCTTTCTTTCTTTCTTTCTTTCTTTCCTTTCTTTCTTTCTTTCTTTTCTTTCTTTCTTTTCTTTCTTTCCTTTCTTTCTTTCTCTTTCTTCTTTTCTTCTTTCTTTCTTCTTTTCTTCTTTCTTTCTTTCTTTCTTTCTTTCTTTCTTTCTTTCTTTCTTTCTTCTTTTCTTCTTTCATTCTTTGACAGCATGCAAGCTGGGGGGTGAGGGGCAGAGAGAGAGGGAGAGAGAGAGACTCTCAAGCAGACTCCATGCTGAGTGTGAAGCCCCATGTGGGGCTCGATCCCAGGACCCTGAGAGCAAAGCCTAAGCTGAAATCAAGAGTCTGACCCTTAACCAACTGAGCCACCCAGGCACCCCTATTTCAGTTCTTTAAACCCAGAGCTATTGTGACACAAATATTTGTTGTAGGTGCTAATGAAAACAAAGGATAAATAAGATGTTTTCCTCCTTCACAGGTTTATGACACAGTGAAGGGAACAAAGTATAAGCACCTCATCACAGTGCTAGGCCCCGAGACAGGGGTATGTGGAGAGGTCTCACAAGTGTTTCCATTGTGTCCCTTTCATTCCTGTTTACAGCACTAAAATTTGCTGTCTCCCTCCGTGTAAGAAACAGTACAGGCTCCTACTTTTCTATTTTTTATAAGGCCCTCTTGCTCTTCAGGCTGAGCCTATGAGAAAGCCAATGTTAAATTTTGCTTCCCTAAAATGATGTTACTATCATTAACAGAGAGATGAGGAGAGAACATTTATTAACTTGCTTTGAACTAAAGCAAAAATAGGAGTTTTTACAAAGCCATTGCTTGTTTTGATCTAGGACCCTGCACTTTGATCTGCCCTTACTTTGAAGATAATTCTAAAAGAAAATTTCAGATATACTCAGGTAACAATATTTGCATAAAAGACCCAGAACTCTCAACGGAAAGAGAGATCATTCCAGTGCAAAAAAAAAAAAAACAAACCCTATTTTAAACTGATTCATGTTTTAAACAGACAGTGATGACAATCCAAGCAATGGTGGTCTTCTCCAGGGGGTACAGAAGTCCTTTTCTCATATATAATTGAATGTGGTTTGGTAATTTATTAAGCTTCCAGGGAGGTTTTTAATAATGAGTCAGGAAGCAATACTTATAGAGATTTGCACACCTGACAGTTTTGCACATTGATAACTTTTATGTTTTAAGAATAAAGTTTTCTAATTGTCAATTCAGTGCCTCCCCTGTCTAAACTACCCCAAATGATCTTGCTCGAATATTTTGTATTGTTTTCAGAAAAGCAGGAGATTGTGCATGCCAGATACTTTAACTACAAAAATTATTTTAAAGATATCTCAAATCCTCCCTTACTCATCGAGCAACTTTGTATCTAAGTCTTAGACCACAGGTACGTGATGCAGTAGCTTTCCAGATACCGTTCCCTCAGATGGAAGCCCACACAGAGAAAAAAAAGGTCTCTTATCTTTATGCACTTTACATATTGTTGTAGCTATTTTGTAAATTTTGAAGTGTGTAATGACTTGTAGCTTACGTGGTTGCTCGTCCCACTAAACTGGGGCTCAGCACCGGGCATAGCACCGTAGTGATGACTGTGCTGAGCTTTCCTGCAGCACAGTTAATACGTACTCATTGTATTAATGAGTGAATACACGATCATCAGGATATTAAAATAATAAATTTAACAAATTTAAAAAAAGAAAATTTCTTCATGCCCTGTTCAATGCTTTTATGTAAAATGTGGTGATTAGAGTCCAGAAAGGGAATTTGAAAGTTCACTGGAATGACAGAGGCTATATATATATATATATATATATATATTTTAAAGAAGGAAGATGGTTCTTTTGTGCTTACCGTGAAGTCAATAAATTACAAAATAAGCCAACAGGCATAAAGAACCACAGAAGAAGTTCTAAGATGTTTCTCATTAGCTTTGCCATGCTCATTAGTCTTTAAGTTAGGACTTTGCTCCTGTCTTTTTTTAAACAAAGATTTAGTTGCAATTTATAGAAGTGAGGAGGAAATAAGATACAGTGAGAATTGATGAGGGAGATTGCACTGCTGAGAATCTTGGTTTATAGTGGTGATAAACATAAGTCAAAGAGTCCAACAATCTTGAAATTGATTTTTATGCAATGAACAGATGGTGAACCACATAAAAATACTTAAAAGTAAATACTGTAACATGGAGAAATACTTATGCTATTATGTTAATTGCAAAAGGAGGATATACACTTTTATGATCATTACTCATACATGGTATGAATATTTATCAACCCTACTGTGTGCGTAGTGCTTTGTTAGTGGCTAGGAACACAGTGATGGCTAAGACAAAAAGAGTCTGTGCTTTTTAGAATCTACAAGTTTGTCAGGGTGGGGGCGGGGGGTGGGAGGCCGAATGAATGCAGACAATCAAACAGATATTCAATGCAAAATGTTTTAATTCTTAGAGGGGGAGAATTACATGGTGCCTCAATAGCCACTGTGTAGAAATGAGTCTAAATCCAAAACCCAAAGAAGGCCTCTAGGAGGAAAAACTCACAAATGCATTTGAATTATATTTTAAAAATGGGTGGGATGTCAAGTGATCTATTTGTGATTGAGTTGGGGAGTAAGACCTACAAGTAGAGAGGATTCTGATTTCTTTTTTTAAATGTTTTGGATATTTCAAATTGCGCTCTTATAATGGGAACAATAAATTAAAGATTGAAATAACACAACAACAGTAGGGGAATATAAGTTATTTAGGTACAAAGCCAATACTTATGGATATTTATGGTGGAATTTACACAGGAAGAATTTCCAGTAGAGCTAAGTTAGGTACTGGGTAAAGTGTGCATGTATGTTGATTTCATTCTGCAAGACAGGGTGCAACAAAGGATTTAGCCAGAACACAATATTAAAATAGCTCCTAGATGCCAATCCAAGAAGTTTACTGCCCCTCTTCACAGCTGGTCATCCTCTGTCTGTCTTTTTCTCAATACTTTAGTCTGCTATTCACATTGTTCCTTTTCATTTTCCTCTGAAGAATATTTTTATTATGTTTCAGTTTTATGTATTTGTGATACAACTTCTTTAATAATAGTTATTTTTCTCATTCATATTTGTGATATTTAGTATAAAAATGTGCTTGATTAACTTTTTTAGATTATTGATTAACTTTTTGGAATATTGAAACTTTCCCCAAATGCTGGATGTGTTTAAATACCTTAAAGATAATTCTAATTCAAATTGAAAAATAAAACACAAACTTTCCAAATGAGAATTGTATAATTACAAAATGTTGTACAACCATATTTTCCACATTGTAGATATTGAGTAACTTAATTTTAAAGACTGATAGAATACATATATATATACATAAATGCTTACATATCATTTTTATGTACATTAAGACTTTTGCCAGATAAAAACTTACATTAAGATCTTTTCCAGATAAAAACTTTAACTTCAAAATAATCATGAGTCTGATGTTACAAGTTTATTCAGCAAGATCAATCACAATGATGTTGAGTATACTTAGGCTTACTGAATATAATTATGTAAAAGATGTTTAATCTAGTTGCGTACCCCTTGGCATTACTAAAGCAATGAAAGATATTTAGATGAAAATTTCACTACAATACAATTTTATGTGCTTTAAAATCATGAAATCATGCTAAAAAATGAATAAGTTATTTTATCTCTTCAGAATTGTTGCTTTATCTGCCTTTAAAGCAGGGAAATCATCTCTGAGACTGGAAAATGAGTGAACTCCTTGTGGTACATGCAATTCACTTAAGCCGTGGCCATACCTTTTATATAAAATGGAGATATCACCTTTTTATTTGACCCTTTACGGATACCTGAAAGATGCTTTCTACATTGCACTTTCCTTATTAAGAAACAGCAGTGGGAAGTGAATGGCTAAAGTGAATCTTGAAGTCAGAACAGCATCTGCAAACTAAAATTGGGAAGAAAATACTTCAAAAACAAGTGATGGGCAGAACTGAGAAAAGTGGAAACCACGCTTACTCAACATTCTTTATTGGGTTGTTACCTCATCATCATAAAGAAGTCAAACTCATCTGGTAAAACAAGAACCATAATCATAATAAAAATTAATTGGATTTTTTAAATGACCAAAAATTATTAACAAGATAAATATCTATGTTTTATTAATTTCAGAAGATCTTGTATCTAATCTTAATTCTTCTTTAAGGCTGTGTATATGCCACATTAATATTAATGAATATCTGGAAACCATGTGATATACATATATATGTGTGTTGTAATTAGATAACACATCATAAAATTTATTTTCAATTTTTGAGTATTTGGGCAAATTCAATAATCAAATTCAACACTACTTCAGAGCTTTAGGTCTAAATTCAAATAATAAACCAGTACTTAACACAAGTATTTTGTGTGGATAATATATATTTGAACCATATGATAATGCTGTTTTCACAGGTCAAAATTAGTTGAAAATTATTATTTTTTATGTGGCATAACACATATTTTAAATTAACAGACTTTTTAGTACAGTCTTAGATTTATACATTGAGTAGCTAATACAGAGTTCCCTTATACCCTTTGCACCAACCACAGCTTCCCCTATTACTAACACCCTGCATTACTGTGGTATATTTGTTACAATTAATGAACTAATACTGTTACATTATTATTAACTACAGTTCATAGTTTACATTAAGGTTTACTCTTGATGTTGTACAGTTCTATGTGTTTGATAAATGCATGTCATGTATTCACCATTAGAATGTCATACTTTCACTACTATCTTTCCCCAAAATCCTACCAACCACTGATCTTTTTACTCTAATTTTCATCTAATCAGAATGTCATGTAGTTGTAATCAAACTGTATGAACGTACTTCTCACACTATTTTTTTTTAAGTTAGCTACATGCTTTTAACATTCTACATCTTTTTGTGGCTTGATAGCTCATCTTTTTTTATTGATGAACGATATCCCCTCATAAGGATGTATACAATTTGCTTTTCCATTCAACCTACTGAAGGACATCTTGGTTGCTTACAGTTTCTGGCAATTACACATGAAATTGCTATAAGCATTAATTCATTTAGGTGTGGATAGAAGTTTTCAAAGCCATTGGATACATACCTAGGAATGAGATCATTGCATCATATGGTAGGACCATGTTTTTCTTTGTAAGGAACTACCACACTCTTCCAAAATGGCTGTAATTCCCACCAACAATGAATGAGTTTCTGTTGCTCCACATTCTCATCAGCCTTTGATATTGCCAGATTTTTGGATTTTTGTCATTCTAATCGATGTGTAGTGATATGTCATTATTGTTTCAATTTGTTATTCTTTGATAACAAATGGTATTGAGCACCACTTTATATACTTATTTGCCATCAACACAATTTCTTTGGTGAGATATCTATTCAGACCTTTTGCCAATTTTTTAATCAGGTCGTTTTCAAGTTCTTTATATATTTGCATATAAGTCCTTTAACTGCCGCATCGGTTGTTAGATATATAGGCTAATTAAAAGCCGTAATCTCTTGACAGCAACTGGAAAAGTATAGTCAAACTCCTTCCAGGGAGAATCTTGGAGCAGGGCATTTTTGCCTGTTCCCTCTACACTGAGCCCAGAGGGATAGCAAAGTAATCAAAACAGCCTCTTTGTTTTCAGTGGTCCTGGGAGACTCACAAATGGGTAGTTTCATTGGCTTTAAGAGCTGGGTGATTGGGGAGTCAGCCCCTTGGGTGGCAGCCATAAAAGCTAGGGTGCTAGAGGTGTGACTAGGCTCCTTCCTGGAAGAAGCTGGAGACTTCGTTTCATCACTGGAGCTGGCCAGCAGGAAGAAAGCATGGGAAAGTGCCCACAAACCCATTAAGTCGCCCAGAGCCCCACCAGCTCCCAAATATAGGGAAATTGGAAGCCAACTTGAGGCAGCAGCTGCAAAAGTGTGCAGTCAAACCTGTTATGGAGAAACTGGGGGCTGCAAGTTTTTGCCTATTCCCTGTGTGCTGAGCCCAAGGGGATGGCTGTGGAAGTGCTTGCTCATCCATTTAAAACTGCCTTTTTGTTTTCGGTCATCCCAGGGGACTTTCAAACACCAAGCCCCATTGGCTCAGAGCTGGGTGATTGGGGAGTCAGCCGGGTGGTAGCTATACAAGCTGGGGCACTAGATATGTGAGGCAAACAGTTCTCTTCTCTGAGAGAACCTGGGAATTGGGGTTCCTACTTGATCGTAAGGTGCCGTGCCAGGGGTGGGGTTTATGGTGTGAATCTGTCTCAGCTTTTCCTACTCATTTTGATGTATTTTCTAGGTCACCTAGTGTTTAGAAGTGCCTTAACCATTTTCTGGATTTCTCTTAGAGGAAACTGATTTATGAGAAACTGTTTACTTGGTACATCTGTAGAAGGAAAGCCAGTCAGGAGCCTCCTCTCTTCCATCTTCCTCACATCCTATAACTTTCTTCAATTGCACAACCTTACAATGTCAGAGTCCCACAGTCCAGCTGATCATAACTTCACCAAAGAATATCATAGGCAGTCCCCTAGAAAAGTTTTAGATGGAGAACTCTTTTCTTAAATTTACAGATAGTGCTAATTGCCTGTAACTATTCTTTATTATTGAATAAAATTATCATTTCTTCCTTAAAAAGTCATTGCCATTTTCTTTGTCTATTTCACACTGCAAAGTTCCCAGAACTTCCTTTACTCATGCCACAATCTTGTAAACAAAGATTTTTGCCAGTGCTTTTTTTTTTTTTTTTAAAGATTTTTTTATTTGACAGAGATAGAGACAGCCAGCGAGAGAGGGAACACAAGCAGGGGAAGCGGGAGAGGAAGAAGCAGGCTCATAGTGGAGGAGCCTGATATGGGGCTCGATCCCATAATGCCGGGATCACGCCCTGAGCCGAAGGCAGACGCTTAACCGCTGTGCCACCCAGGCGCCCCTTTGCTAGTGCTTTTTAAATCTGTATATTCATGTGTTTTATCAGTTCTGGAAATTCCTAGTCATTATTCCTTTATTTTTTAGATTTTATTTATTTATCCAAGAGAGAGAGTGAGAGAGAGAGAGAGATCCTAAGCAGGGGAAACAGGTAGAGGGAGAAGCAGACTCCCCACTGAGCAGGGAGCCTGATGTAGGACTTGATCTCAAGACCCTGGGATCATGACTTGAGCCAAAGGCAGACGCTTAACTGAGTGAACCACCCAGAAGCCCCCTCCTCATTATTCCTAAAAGTATTGCCTCTCTTCTACTCTCTCTATTCTTTCTTTCTGGAACTCTGATTAGATCTTCTCATTATGGTCTTTTTCTAATTTCTCTTTCATATTTTTATAAGCTATTCTATTTGTATATTTCCTTAAGATATATATATAGAGAGAGAATAGAGAATATATATATATAGAGAGAGAGAGAGAGAGAGAGAGAGAGAATATATACATAGCGAATTTAAATAGAGTGAGAATACATATCTATAGGGAGAGTATATAGAGAGAATACATATATTCTACTCAGGTATATAGGATACCTGTAAATCTGTGCACCAAGTTTTTATTTCTAGCAATCATATTTTTATATTTTATTTCTGGAACTTCTATTTGTTTCTATTTTGATATGCCTAGTCATCCTTAATAGTCATTTGTCACTTATTTGTATGTTTTACTTCATCCATTAAAAAAAAACCACACCATTTTATTCATAACTGTTCTATAGGCTGTATCTGAAAGTTCTAATATCTGCAGCCTGGAATGTGGGGGGGCGAGGGGATACATAACCATGTTAATTTTTTCTGCTGACATGTACTTGCGGTGACATCCCTTCTTTCATGCTCAGTCATCTCTATAAGCTCATTTATTAATCTCAATTGTAAGGATCTTATGAACCTAATTGGCAATGCTTTCTTCTAGACAAGACTCTTACCTTCTAGAAGACAAAAGTTGCCTCTGATCTGGAGCTCTTCAATCCCATTTAAGGGTCTTGATCAATAAAGGATGCTTCACACTCAGCTCAAAAACCTTGTCTTGGCCTGAGGACCAGTGCTCAAATGCAGAACTACTTTTGGCATCTCTTCCCAAGACAACTCCATTTCTTTGCACATCTTACTACCCTGTTTCAACTCAGACACAAGATCTCAGATGATAATGATAAGGAGGAAAAGAAGGAAGAAGCATTTGAGTTTGCAGGGCCCGTAGAGACCTACCTTATACAGGCATGTCATCATCAAAATACTTTTATTTTGAAAGTACTTTTCTGATATAGGAAGGCCTATCAAAATATCTAGTCTACCAGAAGCAGACACCCCCCCAAAGATTTTTTCAGAAGTCACATTGCATTATCTCACAATAGGCAAATTGATCAACTACTCCCAATAATTTAATATAAGGTTCCTTTAATTCTTGCATATTCCATTGGTTGACAATAGAAATATAGATTTTAAATGTAATACCTTATATTTTAATTTACATTAAATTGAATTTTGACTGTTTCATTTGAGTCAACATATTCTTTTGAATAGTAATTCTTTCATTGAATGAATTGGTAATTCCTCTTAGCATTTGGTCATCTGCAAATTTGATTAAGTTAATAAAGAGAGGGGGAAATTGACGGAAGCTTCTGACACCCTCTCATAGCTCAGCACTAGGAATGCTATAGAATTAGGAATCAAGCTCTGAAAATGCTTGAGTAAAGTCTAAGAAAAGTCCCTGGGGGAGGCTTGTGACAAAGTGTCCTCTGGCAGGAGAGGGCAGATTGCCATGAGAGGGTGGGATGAAGAATTTAATTTGCGTTTTTGTTTTGTTTTGTTTTTTGTTTTGTTTTTTGCCACATAGCCTTTGGTGGGTTATTTTCTAGATTCATACCACTGTAGTACAGAAAAAAAACATCAGAAAACTGAACCCCTTAATATATTAAAAATGACATAATATAGTTAAGTTCAGTGTTTTTCAGGAATTCAATAAAGATCAACATCACCTATGTACTTCACCATGTAAAAACACTATTTTAGGCACTGGGATTAAAACAGAAAATAAACAGAAATGCCCTCATGGAGTTTACATTTTGATGAGTAAAGTGATAATGACAGTGACATTTAACTCGGGCTTTTAAGTGCCTTTATGTATCTTTCCTCATATAATTTTCAGAGCACCAGTAAGAGTTCTGGGCTAGTGCTGTTTCTCCTTCATCAAAGAAGATCTGAAGGACAGAGATTAAGAAACTCGCCTGAAGTCACACAGTTTGTGGGTGGTAGAGTCCAGATTCTCACTGTGCAGTCTCCCCCAGAACTGTGCTTGGAACCAGGAATTAAATTGATGAGTTATCACTTATTCCCATCAGAAAACAAAAATGGAAGAGGAGAATGACAACACATTCTTCTGAAGAAGTGGGAAACATAAGAATTCTAGACCATCTAAACAGGTTCAGCCATTCTGTGAAGCTATAGAAGGTTTTAGAACCCTTAAAGGTGTGTAGACCCTGGGATCCAGTGCTTGAACTCTAACATTCACACAGGGTTCTGCAAGATATTTATGGATGTAAGAAAGATGTTAGGGTTCAAAGCTGATGGCCAAGAAAGAATTCTTGAGATGTCTCTGGTGCAAAGAGGTGATTCTATTAAAGCACAGGGACAGGAGCTGTGGACAGAAAGAGCGGCACCGGGGTCATGAGGAGTGACCCATTATCAACTTTCAAGTCGGGAGAAGGTTAGGGATAGCGTTAAGTCTCTAAAAGAATTTGGAAGCAAGGTTTTCAGGACCCTGAGGAGGGTAGGTATTGCTGAGAAAATGTCATTCATTACCTTGGTCATGAGACCCTTCAGATGTATATTGGTGGGCCATATGCTTGGGGAATGATTGCCAACCTGTGTCTTGGGGGAAGAGGTAGAGATAAAGGAAGTTTCTAAAGGAATTTTTGTATGTTAAAGTAGACTTACAGGATCCTGGGGGTTGGGCTAAGATCACCTTTTGCCCTTTGTCAGTGTCAACATTCAGGCAGTTGAGTCCCTAGGGGAGTGTCACTCTGCCCACCTCAAGGACTTGTCAATGGGCTGTGAGTAGTAAGAAAATTTAATAATTTTTCTTCTGCCTTTGTTTCCCACATCATTTATCCTGGTGTGGTGGGTAGGTGAAGGAAGTCGAGGAGAACTCCAATGACTATCCATAAAGTAATGATGAGAACAATGACCTGGAAGTTGCTAAAAAGCATCAAACTAGAGGCACATTCAGTAATAATATTCAGACCTCAAAATCATAGTGTTGAGTTAAGAGAGTAGGAAACAGAATAACGCATCTCTTAGTTAACTTAAAATACAGATTAACAGATATTTAAAGGAAGCTTTTAAGGTGTACTTCAAACATATAAGCAAGTGTGAGTAGAGTGAGAATGGAAATCACAGAAAGAAGGAAAAGTAAAATGAAGCAAGAGTATGATTTCCTCAGACTGAGGAGAACAATAAGCTGTGAGCTAAGAAATGTGATTAGCTCCATTCTGCATGTGCAGGCCAAATGAACCAATCAATCAACCAATCAAGAGAATAAGATCCCTTGGCTGGAGTTAATTAGAAAATAAGTACATTAAAATTTTTTCCCCAAAATTTTACTATGAATCCAACATTTTCTTTTTTTCCATGCTTCTTTTTGCAGCCTATTCCTCTTCCATATTTTTAATCCATCCTAAAGGCTGACAGGGTTAACTCCGTAACTCAAAATAATTCAGAGAGAAAGTGTCATTGAATTATAAAAAGGAAGCATCCCACATCACTCAGAATTTTTTATGGCAATGTAAATTCTTTTCATTCAAAAAGCATCTTTTAATATTTTAATTAGGAAACTGTGTTATATGAAAGGAACATCTGATTTTAGAAATGCAAATGAGGGTAGGCTAGGAAACAAAGGTACAGAATTAAAAAGGTAATATGCAGTTCAGCAACTGGCAATGAAGAGAAAGAATGTGGGGAAGGATCAAGGAAATAACCTGATTTTTGAAGTGAAAATTGTACTAGCATTTTTCAAATTTAGCAATTTGACAAGGTTAATGACAGTTTTAATATACTTTTTACTTTAAAATGCAATAATTATCAGTGGCTAATAAACTTGAAATCAATCAAACTGCCTGTATTTATTGACAGCCACGGGAAGCATTTACCCACCCTCACAGGTTCCTGCGGGCTCCATACCGCGGCTGAGTCAGAAGCAGCCACTGTTCACTTACCCTCGGGGTTTCCTTTTCCCCTTTCCCTCTCTGCCCACTGCTACAAAACAAAGAAGGCGTTAATTGTAGACCATGCTATGAAATACAGCTGAATTTCACACCCTTCTCCTTTTAAACACAAGGGAATTGAGTCTCTGAATGTTGAAACCACTTGGCCAAGTGAAAAAAAAAGTGGGACTAAAATGCTGGTCTGCACTCAGTCTGTGCTCCCATCAACAGAGCACACTGTCCTGGGTCTGTAGGCTTAGGACTTCCCCGCTCCCACAGGAGAAATTTGGCCACAACCTTTTCTTTCTTTTTNTTTAGATTATTTTCAATATGTTTTATCTTTCTCTCTTTTTCCTTGCCTCCCCTCCCCTCCCCTCTCCTCTCCTTCTTTTTCCTTTTCTTTTCTTTTCTTTTCTTTTCTTTTCTTTTCTTTTCTTTTTCTTTCTTTCTTTTTTTCCCCCAATTAAACTTGTGTTGTTTCTTTGTTGCTAACAGGAAAGGAAACCTGACTAAAAGAAAAACTTCAAAAGAGTCATGGAGTTCTTTCTCAATGAGAAGAGTAACTGTGAGACCACAAAGTAACAACAGAAGTTAAAGAAGAAAGAGAAAGGCATCTTGGAGCCATAAGAAATAAACAAGGAAGGTGAATGAAGAGCTACATGGACCAAGGCAGAAAATGTTCCCTGGAATGGATTCATAGTAGCAATAATGCTGAGCCCTCCTGTCCTACATGTCTGCATGGTGTCCTTTTGGAATATAGGTAAGGTTCAGTGGGGTGGAGTCCAGAGCCTGCCACCAAAAAAGAATTCTTGAGACGTCTTTGGCACAAAATGGTGGTTTATTAAAGCGCGGGGACAGGACCCTTGGGCAGAAAGAGCTGCTGCCCGGGGGGTTGTGAGGGGTGGCTGATTATATACTATGGGATTGGGGGAGGTAAGGAAGAAAGGGAGGTTTCAAAAGTACTTTCATATGTTAAAGAAGACTCACAGGATACTGGAGGCCTTGTGATTGTCAAGTTAAGGTTGTTTTTCCCTCTATCAAGACATTAGCATTAAGATGGTTGGGAGCTTCCTGGAAGAATGTCACACTTGTCCCACCCAGGAGTGGGGGGGTGGGGGGAGGTTGTAGGGTATCAGTTTATGCTTTGTCTTCAGCCAGCCTTCTGCTCCCTCCTCACGCAGATCTGTGGCCATTTGTTCACTCATCCACAAATTCCTTTATGCCCAACCCCACATCCATTATCCAGCCCCCACTAGTGAAGAGGACAACAAAGAATAGAATGGGGTAATGGAAACATGCTGTGTAAATTGGAAAGGGATGCACTCAGATAAGGGATTAAGAAACTATACTGGTTGAACAAGGGAACAATCCATCACCTCACATTTCAGGTTCAAATTCTGAATTGCTTTCTCTCAGTGAGTAAGGGACAGCTGGGGCTAGGTAGGGAGAGATAGGTAGGGCGCCACAGGATCAGGCTCACAGAAATCCCAAAAATGTGGAGGTGTGGGGAAATCAGAGATAAGGGAACACACAGACCACCCTGCCCTGGGCATGTGGGGCTGGTGTCCTTTTTTATAACAGTCACCTGTGGCCAACAAAGAATAACCAGACCCTAAGAAGAAGTAAGCCATTAAAGATGTTATCACCAGTCCTTACTCAAGCCAAGACATCACAAGAAAGTTAAGGCCGCAAGCTCCCTGGTCAGTTTTAAATAAAAGACTCAGTGGAGGCCCATGTTAGGCAACCCTGTCAGGACCCCTCTCACTCTCGAGAGCTTTTTCTGTATCTTCACTTCATAAAACTCTATCGCTTTATTCATTCTCCTTTGTCCGCGAGGTTCATTCTTCAACTCCATGAGATGAGAACCTAGCTTTTCCACTTCATCAGGACCGTTGCCGAACTCCGTGGTTAACTTCTATGTTGAATCTTGAATTAGTTATTAAGGAAAAAGAGCGATTGACTTACAAAGGAGCTATTTGTAAATATGCTAATGTTCTGTCTGCAATGTATGGTTTACCATGAGACTGAATAGTATAATAGGTTGTATCTGTTCTTTAGGATCAAATAGACTGTGGTAAATACTTAGTATCCTGGAACTCACATATTTACTTCTGAAATAAGAATAACAATACATATCTCAGAGAATTTTTGTGAAGGTCAATTCAGATGAATATAAAAAAGTACTTTGCACAACACTTGGCATATGTAATGGTCAGTGAGCATTGTTATTAACAGTGGTAGCAGTGCTAATAATATTGTATGAAGTACGTAGAGTGAGGGAAAATCACACAGTATATCCTGTGGTTCAAGGGTCTTTCGCATTAGTAAGAGATATGATACGTACAAACAAAAACAGGCTCAATTAGCATGGCATTGATTTGAAGTCCACAGAATGAATGAGTTCCTCAAATGAAGAAAGGCTGGAGAGAAGGCTGAGTGAGTGCTACATCCTGGGAATTCTCAGTGTGAAGAAAGGAAAACAAAAAACAGTCACAGACTTAGGAAGTCAAACTAGATAGGTCAGAGTTACAGAGGCCTAGAAGGAAGAAGATTTAGACAGATGATATTAACAGAGTCAGAAAAACACAGCCAAAGAAAGAGGACTGAGAAATGAAAGGAAAGGACCTATGGTTTTGAAAAAGCAAGGAATTTTATTTGTAAGTAACATATATCATAAGGAATATTTTTGTATACTTTTAATTAAAAAGGAATGTCTCTCCTATGAAAACTAAGCTAAGTAGAATACGGTGAACTTTGAAAGAAAATAGTTCACCAGTTTGTATAAAACTAACTTTCTTTAGAACTTAATTCATTACAATAGAACTTATGATCATAAAAACAAAAAAAATCAATGTTTCATAATAGGCGAATGGATAGATGAATTAGGGTGTATCTCTCATTGGACTGTTATGCAGCCATTTCCAATAGTGATGTAACATAAAATGTAAGATTCAAATGCATACATATATGATCGGATACATACATGTATGCATATGCATAATAAAAGGAATAAAATAGAACACATGGCAGTGTTATCAACAAGATGAGAAATGTTTTCTTCTATGCATTTGTAAAAATTTCTGAGGGTTCTAAATTCGTGAATTCCTGTAATACTAAGAAAAATAGTATTTAAAAAAAAATAATTAAACTCTGCATGTACAACAACACCCCTCACACCAAACTTGAGTCAATGCAAATGGCTATAAGGAAACTATGTTTCTCAAATATCTGCTGCTGTGACTGAAATTGGACAAAATTAGGCCGAAACAGTTCTTTAAGGACAGTGTGATCCACACCTTCCAAATTGCCTGCAACACATAGCTGAATAGGGCTTCCGCAATCAGTGAAGCAAAGATGTAGGGTGATTCCCTGAAAAGCCCATCCCACAGGTGAGGGGCGGTGTGTGACCGTAGCACGGATAGAAGTTGCCTCCTGTTCCACAGCATACCTGTGCACACACTGGTCACCCACACAAAACCATCAGCAAAACCTTTCACATGATGAATGTGCAGAGAGAGATACTCAGATCTGTAATATTGAAACCACCAAGACTTTATATTTCCCAAAGTAACAATTTATAACTCACACACATTAATTTTTACTTGAAGCGTTTAGCTTTATGTGTATCCACCACATTGAAAAAAATAAATTACTCTGTGCCCCAATTTTATCACAATAAGAAGAACGGAATAACTTACAAGCCCAGTCTTCTCTGGTGAGTTATGAACACATTCGCCTTTCTGAGAAGAAAATTAAATTCCTATTCCATCTGGAAACTCTTGCTAAAATATTTTATTACTGCTGTTAAGAGGTTTAGAATAATGGAGGCAGTGTTAAAGTAAATATACTATCTTCATTTTCTGTCTCTTTAATTGTTGAATTGTCTATTTTAGCACCAGGGTTTCATGGCTTATTTAATGTCAATTCATGAAAGAGAAGCTAAGGGAGAGCATGCACTATGAGGATCATGTAACCCCCAAAATAGCCAAGAAACATAAGCGATCATCTCAAATGAACCATACTTATGTTTATTTTCATAGCAGATAAGCTTGCAAGATTCAACGCATGTTCAAATCTATTACCGGAGAAAGAGTACAAGTTGGTTTAGACTGGGTCATAAAGAAAAGTAGAAAATCAGTAGATGTGGAGCTTACTTAAAGAATTATTGAGCATTTAAATTATAGCTCTTTCTGTTTTTATCTGCAAATCAAGGTTTTACTGAATTTTAAGACAAACTGAAATGTCTCATTTAATTTTACCAAAAATAACTGTTTTCAATATCAATAGCTATCCAGATTAATTCACCCAAAAGATATATAACATCTGTTTAGTGGAAGGCCCTCACACCAGTCTGTCAATGGCAGGAGCTTCTGAACCAATATTCCAGTACTTCCGAGAGTGAGAACAGCCTCAAATATTTTTAACAGGCCCCTTCACCAAACAGAGGACATTAATGTCTTCCTCGGTTTGGGGGGAAAATGCTTTCTTTTCTTTTCTTTTTTTTTTTTTTTAAAGATTTTATCTATTTATGTGACAGAGAGACAGCCAGGGAGAGAGGGAACACAAGCAGGGGGAGTGGGAGAGGAAGAAGCAGGCTCCCAGCGGAGGAGCCCGATGTGGGACTCGATCCCGGAACCGGGATCACGCCCTGAGCCGAAGGCAGACGCTTAACGACTGCGCTACCCAGGCGCCCCGGAAGAATTTTCAAAGAATTCGGGAATTAGGAGGTTCTGCAGTAGAGGAAATGGACTAGAAATGGAAATGTGGGGATAAAATGGTAGTCACAGAATTTGCATTGATGAAATATAAGGAAAATGGGAAACGGATCATAGCTCTAGGCTTAATACACTAGACTTATTTACAGAAATGAGAAAGTCAAGAAGAATAGCACACTGTGGGATACATTGAGGAGAGGAAATGGATGGATTTGTTTTTTAACCTGCCCAGTCTCAGTTCCTTGTAGGAGATCCAGGCAGATCATCAAGGAAACCGAAATGCAGGTCTAGAAATACAATTTCAGGTTTCATTGATGCTTACAGCATGAGGATAGATGAGATTCCTAAGAAAGAAAGTCCCACAGAAAGGGTAAGTTGAAAGATAGGAGAAAGTTATTTGAGGGGTAAACCTAAACAATGTCTGTTAAAAGATATTAAACTATGATAATGTAAGTCAATGTGATTCCCATTTTTGCTGGCCAGTACTTTCCAATGAAATTGTAGTTTTATTGGTATTCAGCTCAGTGTGAGACAATTCAATGAGGTTTACAATTTTATTGAGAATTTCACAGCCTGTGGAATGTCCCTCAGGTGATGAAAAGTATTGGAATACAATTGTATGGTACTGATGGGATAACTTTTATTTTCTTCTAACTTGATAGCAATAAATAAATTCTAGCCCTTGTGTCGCATATTATGAAACATAAAAACTTAGAAGTGGCAAACAAATTTTTGTCCACTGGGCATATTCTTATCCAATGGCAGCAATTCTTCATTGATCTGATGAGCTATCATTCATCCTTGTTTCCCTAAGATAGAACCAATTTTGCTTTATTTTCACCTAAGCGAAGGGAATGTCCTTGGGTAGCCATATTCCTTTCACAAACAAAAGAATTGTCAGAGTTCTCTCTTCTCGTACATCACTGAAGGTAAAACACTAATGTATGAAAAGTAACGGGACTTCATAATAACAACAACACAAGCTGCAATCCTCCCACACCACTGGCTTAGAAGAACAGAGCAGGCAGCAGCAGGAAAACTCTTCCTTTGAATATTCTTCTCAGCTACTATGTCTGGGAATGTCCTAGAACCAGTTCTCTCACATACCAGGGGGGCTACCTCTTTCCTGCCTCCTCTGTCTCCTGAAGGCATCACACCTCAAAACGGGATTTCCTGCTAATGCCCTTGTTTGTTGAACCGCAACGTCCTCTCCTGCTTCTAGCTCACATGCTTCAGGTTTCTGCTTCATCCTCAGACTGCTGGGTTTCAGGGGTGCCCACAAGGTGGGAGGAAGAAATCTTCATTCAGAGTGTGACATATTCTTGTTCTCAGCAACAAAATCCTGCAGCCCACATTTTATAAAAACATTCAATAAGCAAGTACAAAAATACAAAGGAAAAGTATAAAATATATATCATAGAATGAAAAATCTTACTATTTTACTACAATGAGTCAGGTTGGCAGTTGGAGCACAACTGGGACATTTCTAGAACCTCAAGCTAGAGGAAGCCCTTTCCCCATCTACTTCCCTAAAAACAACCTATTCAAGAAATGTACGTGCAAATTTTGTTTGGCGGAAGATGGAAGAAAGACATTTCTATGCGTGATCAGAGTGGAGGAGGTTGTCAGGGGTGGGACATCATTGCCGGGTTCCACACAGTTTTTGGTAGTAGCTCAGAGACTGGAGCTAGACTAACTTTTTTTTTTTTTTTTAAGATTTTATTTATTTATTTATTTCAGAAAAAGAGAGAGCGTGCACCCAAGTTGGTGGGGGGCAGAGGGAGATAGAGGAGCAGGCTCCCCACTGAGCATGGAGCCTGACATGGGGCTCCATCCCAGGACCCTGAGATCATGACCTGAGCCAAAGGCAGATGCTTAACCAACTGAGCCACCCAGGCACCAGAGCCAGACTAACTTTAAAGATCATCTCCTCCACTTCCCAGTTTGTATGACCTAGCAGGCATGCTACCAGCCTCAGGAAGAGAAGCATCACTGAAATGCAGGGAGGAAGTCTTTCTCCCTATTTCCATCCCTTATCGTAGAACATCTTGGGCATCTGGGCAGCACTCCTGTGGTATGTCATTGCCTTTTGCAACAATATTCAAATGACAGGTACAGTCAACAGAGATATAAATGGGGCTTCTTGCCTCAGAGCAAAGCAGCAAAAGGTGATTTTTTTTTTTTTTTTTTTTTTTTTTGCACGTGAGAGACCACTAGCTTTGGGGTATTTCAGAATTAACAGAGTTTTCAGGAAAGGGCAGGTACAGCTACTAAGTAGGTAGAACTGCAGAGTTAGTAAAATTCATGAGTTGATATTAATGTGGTGAAGCCTTGGAAAGATGTGTTACACTATATTTATCCTTGAATAAATTTAATTCATTTCAACAAATATTTATCAAGCATTTACTATGTGTGAAATGTTATTGATGAATAAGAATGAACGTAGCAGGCCTAAGGCAGTGTAGCTTATTAGTTTATGCTTGTTTTGAGTAAATTTCAGATGATTTAAGATTGGAAAGCATATTTCTGTCTTATCTCTTCATGCTTGGATTCAGTGTTGTTGACAGAGCCCTGGATTAGTGGCGGGTGAGATGTTTGTGTTCCGCGATATTCACTCACAGTTATCCTAACACCGATCACTTACTGGCTCTGCCTGCACCACCTCAATTTTCTTACCTGTAAAATGCAAAATTATCTTAAACGACCTCCAAATTAATATTCCCTCTAAATTTAAATTTCATAGTTGAACTTTAGAGTCTCAATCTTTTACCTTTATCCTTATTTCAAATAACCCTGAATCTGTAAATGTTATCACACCAGTGAATTAGAAGAATGCTAAGTAGTGATCTTGGAGAGGAAGTGAGTGGGATTTATCAGTCATACTAATCCCAGTGCCAATACAAACATCATCAAGTTGGATTATTATAATTCTACACAGCATTAATTGAGGGAAATCCTCAAATAAATCAGCAAGTATATTACTTGCATGTCTGTATCGTGTTCTATGCACCCGAGGACCAACATGAAAGTCAGGAAGTGTGCTCAACTGAAGAGTTAAGTTGCAGGTGTCAACATAATGTGAATCAGCCACTTAAGCAGGTACCAGACTAGATTTTTTTTTTTTATTTTGTTAAAGATTTTCACTTCTCACACAGCACAGCAGACTCAAGAGTTGGAAAATCTTTAAAAGAAAAAGATTTTAGCACACTATAAACACGACTTAGGCAAAGTAGGACTCATTAGCAGTGTATAGATAGCCTGGACCTGACGCCACCGGAAACTCTAACTATATGAAAGCTCTACATCAGAATCAGAATTAAAAGCACGTTTACTATCAGGTAGTAAGTTCTAAACCTGTAGCATTTTGCCTGATCTATCCAGGCCCGGAGTCTGAATTTTTTTTTTTTTTTTTTAAGTTTTACTCCGGAAAGATTCATTTGAAAGCAGAAATTGCCATCATAATTCTATTACTAAATCTCCCATCTGTTCTAAACTTAATAAAAATAAATAGCTGATATTTAAAAAAATGAAACTTCATCTATTCGACATTTAACGTGTTAGATAGAATACACTGGAATAAAAGAATTGCTGCTGTAAAAAAAATGTGTTTTTCCTTCTGGGAAGTACTATGTTTGTATTTTTATTTTTGTAAGTCATTTCTAATCTATTCTTATACAACTATTTAAAATTTCAGTGTTAACCAACAAAAAGAGAATAAGCAAATAATTTACAAAGCAACTTTATTTACAGTTTCTGTCAAAGAAGTAGTAGATCCTAATAAATTTTGAGCAGTAAAAAATGTCTTCTCATGTTACCTACAATTCAGTCTTCATTTCTTACCCTCTCCTTTTAATTTTTTTAGGATTGTCAATTGTCAATATTTTCTTTTAGCTTCCCGACCCTTCTGATATAGTATTGCTACAAAAGTGTCTTAAGTACACACACACACACACACACAAGATCCCAGAATCATGTCATTAAATATTTGATGCAACTGTTCTTTTTTTTTTTTTAAAGATTTTATTTATTTATTTGACACAGACAGCCAGCAAGAGAGGGAACACAAGCAGGGGGAGTGGGAGAGGAAGAAGCAGGCTCATAGCGGAGGAGCCTGATGTGGGGCTCAATCCCATAATGCCGGGATCACGCCCTGAGCCTAAGGCAGCCACTTAAGGACTGCACCACCCAGGCGCCCCTGCTGCAACTGTTCTTAAGACATACTTTTGTTTTGTTTTGTTTTGTTTTGTTTTGTTTGTTTTGTAGTAGGCCAAAGTGGTTATCTTTATTCTTCTTTTTTTTTTTTTTTTTAAGATTTTATTTATTTATTTGACAGAGATAGAGACAGCCAGTGAGAGAGGGAACAGAAGCAGGGGGAGTGGGAGAGGAAGAAGCAGGCTCATAGCAGAGGAGCCTGATGTGGGGCTCGATCCCATAACGCCAGGATCACGCCCTGAGCCGAAGGCAGACGCCCAACCGCTGTGCCACCCAGGTGCCCCTATCTTTATTCTTCTAACAGGAAAAATACAAACAAAACTGGATGAAATGTTTAAATCTTTTATGTCCCTCAAGTTAAAGGACCAGTATCTCTCCCGGAGGCATTTTTGCCCTTTTGTTTCAGATTAAGGCTAAATACCAATGGCATATATCATACTATGCTAAAGACACTGGTCTCATAATTTTACGTAACTATGATTAACGACAGCTAAGGAAAAATAACTAAGGACATTACAAACTAAAACATTTAGTACCCTTCTAAAGAGATAACTAAGTATACCATGATATAAATTCAATAAGAACCACTGCAAATACTGTATCTTATTTAATTATAATATAAATATGAGAATATGCTATGCTGAAAATATTTAGGTTTACAAAAATTGTTTTATTTCTTTGTAAGAAAGTACTTGTTTAAAATAAAGTACTAAGACAATCAAAATAGGTTTCAAGTGAGTTTCCAGTTCAGGATAAATGTATTTCAAAGAAAATGGTAGGAAACAAAACAAATAACTTCTAAAACCATTTACCTACATTGGTAATATAAATATAAGGGAAGGAAATTTTTGTTTGTAGTGAGTGGTTATTTGCTCATGAGTCCTACTCCCCATGACCCCTTAAGGGGGGGAGGGATGGAGGGCTATTCATTCTTTGCCATTAGGAGAACCTTAAAGTTTGGGGATGTAGCTGTCTGATTTCTCACTTTTGCCTAGGAAATACGTAGGGCAAAGAGTGGGCTAAGTTCCTGCTTTAAAGCAGGATACAAGAGGTGCAATGGTGGGGAGGCAGAGTCTGTTGAGGTGAAGACTATATATGATCGTTTCCTATGAACCAGATTGTACAGGTAGCATGAAATCATCTTTGGTCCTGTTTGATACTGTTTCTCTGGACAAAAACCTCAAGAAAAAAGGGGTTGAGAGATGCATAAAATTAAAAAAAGAGTAAGTAGGGGAGAAATTCCTTTCCTTTGTTCAAAGAAATGCAGCTGGAAAAATGTCAGGGACAGAAGGAAAAGAGAGTCACTACCAGATCATCACACCAGTACCAGTTGGTTCAGACTTTTCTGCCTCCTTTATTCTTCTGCCCCATGCTCAAATTTTGAAAGATGTCAGAAAATATACATGGTGAGATGGGGAAAAAGAGTAGAGGGTCTAGGTGAGAAAGGAGAAGATTACCTGGAACCCACCTTCAAAGTTTTTTTAAAAGATTATTGAAGTATAGCTGGCACACAATCTTATGTTAGTTTCAGGTGTATAACATAGTGATTCGACATTTGCATACCTTAGGAAGAGATGAACCACCATAAATCAAGCTGCCATCTGCCACCATACAAAGTTGTTAACAGTATTATTAACTATATTCCCCATGCTGTACATTGCATCTCTGTCTTATTTTATAACTGTAAATTTGTATGCTTTATTCACCCTTTAATCTTTTTTCCCTATTTCGTCCATCTTTTACCTCTCCCTTCTGGCAATCACCAGATTGTTCTCTGTATCTATGAGTGTTTCTGTGTTATTTTGCTTGTTCAGTTGTTTTGTTTTATAGATGCCATAGATAAGTGAAATTATATGTTTGACTTATTTCACTTAACACAGGTCCATCCACGTTGGCCCATCTACATTGTCACAAATGGTAAGATTTCATTCTTTTTATGGCTGAGTAATACTCTGATATATATCACATCTTCTTCATCCACTTATCTATCAATGGTTACTTCTGGGTGCTTCCATACCTTGGCTATTGATGCTGCAATGAACACAGAGGTACATATCTTTTCAAATTAGTGTTTTTTTTCCCCCTTTGGTTGAAATACCCAAAAGTGGAGTTGTATTATAGTTCTATTTTTAATTTTTTTGATTTAAAAAAAAATCACAGTATTTTGCATAGTGGCTGCACCATTTTGCGTTCCCACCAAGAGTGCATAAATGTTCCCTTTTCTCCAAATCCACACTGTCTCTTGTAATTTCTTGTCTTTTAAATAACAACCATTCTGACAGGTGTAAGGTGATATCTCCTTGTGGTTTTGACTTGTATATCCCTGATGGTGAGTTATATTGAGCATCTTTTAATGTGTCTGCTGGCAATCTGTATATCTTCTTTGAAGAAGTGTCTATTCAGGTTCTCTACCCATTTATAATTGGATTGCTTGCTCTTTTGATATTGAGTCGTGTGAGTTCTTTATGTATTTTGAAAATTTTTAGTTTACATAGGACCGGACATTTTAATTTTTGAGTTGTGATTCAGAGGAATCAGAGGAATTTTTATTGCCTAAGAAAGACATGAAAATCATGGAATCTGCGTAAGTTTTCATCAGGGGCATGGAAACAAATAACTCCACGTACTATATTTTAAGGACAATGGGAAATAAAAATAAAATTGCCTGTAATTGTTGCTTACAAGTGCAATCAGTTCTATTAAATTGGGAATCTAAGAGCTGATACACTTAGTAATAGCAAATGAGTCCAAATAAAAAGAAAACTGGTAGAGATTTATTGCATCAAGTAACAGCTAAAGAGGAACTTTTGGCTACGGTTGTTTGACTTCTTTTCTTCTCATTTAATTGATTGTATTTTTTTCTTCACAGTCTGTCTTAAAACAGAAACCTTTATTTCATATCAGTCAGTTACATATTCCTGAAAATCAGACGTTCTGTGCCAAAATGCTAACTGGGTACCTATTTTCTATTATGTGAAAAGGGAGAGATTATGATGCATTACACAAAAATCTCAAATTCTAGAGGTTGATTTATTATAAAGCTGATGAAGCTTAACCTTGAAAGCCCCTTGCTTGAATGAGTACCTTTCAAGATCTTGGAAAAAGGCTTAGCAATAAATGCTTGTAACATTAGTAAATGTAGGATAATTTGTGTATTCTTTTAAAGAAGACTCCTTTCAAATATTATAAGCTATAGCTCTCACTTAGATCCACTCTAGTAAAACACCTAACTTATTTCCTAAATGTAGATAAAACACAGAAAACTGTCATATGAATATGCTTGGGAATAAAATGATTAAAACCCTGTTTCCTGATTACCAAATAATTGATACAGATAGGACAAAGAGTTGCCTTTGTGTATAGCAACATCTTTCCCACTATACTATGTTTTTTCTTTTACTTATTTTCTTCTTTATAGTTACCTTCTTTGATACTTTCTTGATTTTGGGGAGATTCATGAATCTAGTTTAAAATACGGGTTAACTTTGCAGGGCACTCTGGAAACACCTTTAGGACAAGGTACATGGGCAGAGAATGGCTTGCAGTAAGTATGATTCTGGCTTGTACAGCCAGAAATATCTCTAACACATGCGTGTGTGTTTTATTGACACATGATCCTCTTATCAAAATATTTGCGTGTGATTGTCATGGTTTCCTAATTGTATTTGAAATGTAACTGAAGTGCTTTCATGCACGTTGTTTTCTCAAATGGTTGTATTTTGTTTTCCACATGTGAATATGAAATTTCCTATGTAAAACATCAGCTTAAAAATGTATTGAGATTTACATGCACTCGATGAAGTTTAAGTATTTAAACACTAAGGGTGTCCTGCTGGGAACACGGTAATAAAGATGATAGATTTGTGTAGGTTTATCTTCATTTTCAAAACTTGCTTAATGTCACTGCTTTGCAGTTATATATGAACCTCCATGGCACCACCAAATAATAATTGGAAGAAAATCATACCAAAAAATAATTAATGTTTATTATTTTGGAATATTTTATTAAATCTTTTCAAGCACTATTTCATATAATCTTTCTAACACTCTAATAAATGTGTATTATTGGGTCTATTTAACAGATGCAAGAACTAAGAAATTAATTAATTTGTCCAAAGTGACATATCTCATAAGTGTCAGAACCAGAAGTCCACTGCACTTCATTAAATTTATTCAAAAAGTATTTGTTGAGCATCTCTTTAACACGAGATAGACCAGATTGCTTTGCTTACATTATATATCATACAACATGCACTACAGAGATTTACTTCTACAGAAATTTGCACGTTTTCTATGAAAAATCCTTCTTTTGTAAATACTATGCTGGTGAAATCCATCATGCTCTTCTGGTGGGAACACAAACAGTCCCAGATTGCTTGAAGAACAGTGTGACAACATTTAGTGGAATTAAGTATGCAAATACTCAAGATACAAAAGTCACATTCTTGGCTATCCATGATGGGAACTATGGATCAATTTGAGTAAAAGAAGTACATATGAATACATCTCAAAGCTAGTGTTGAGTGAAACAAGCAAGAAAGAGGATAAAGAGGATAATGTTACAGCAGTGTTACTTATAAGATGTATTTAACAAAAACACACAAATACAGTAGCATCAAAAACACTGGGCAGACTTCAAGGATCCATGTATATTCAAAGAACTAAATTGACCTCATTAAATGATTACCAGAAAAGGAATAGGAAATAAGAATTGGAATAAAATTAAATTAAACAAGGAAGAAATTTTACACGGAGTTCTGATGATCATGTTTCACAAACTGAGAAATATTATGAACTCAACAATTTACTTGAAATCCTAGAGGAAAAATAACCAGATTACTATGCTCCATCCCCAAAATTTTGATTCAATCTTCTGATTCAGATTGGCTTTGCTCGAGATCAAACACTACTTAAGGGTCAGAATATAATGTGAAATATGATTCAGCATTGCATTCACAGAGCCATCAATCACCAAAGACAGTCCCCTCCAGGCACTAGCCATCACTGATCTCATTTTATCAGATTATTTATTCAAGTAAGAAACATTTAATTAAATTCTCACTTGAATAGCTAGAAGTGATAGAAAACAAAGGCGTAGCCTTGGTAAACCAGAGTGTTGAAGTACAGTTTGCCTCTTTTTATAATTTAGTTAAAATAGTATTTCTCAAAATGTGGTTTGTTATAAAACAGGATTCCTTTAGCAGTTTCCTATAGTATTAATATCTGATATATAATATGACTCTTTCCTTCTCTCTCTTGTTGCTCCGTATATAGCTATAACTATAGCTAAATATAGGTTTATAGATATAGGTATACAGTCTTAATACAAATATATATTCTTAATAAAAAAACATTTGCTCATCTTCCATTAATAATAGTTACTGATTAATTATATAGCATGTTTACAATTGCTATATGTCAGATGTTGCTGTATGCTGTATTAAGAAATTCAAATGCGATATGTAATTCTCACATTACTTGATTTGATACTATTCTTTCACACAGATTTTCCTCATAAGTGATGTATGGTATGTTTAAAACTTATATTCTAGAAGTTGACAATATAGCTATATGAACCAAGAGCCGAAATCACCTCAGATTGGTGATTCAACCCATTTTTTTCTGTACATGTTTTAATTCTTTTTTTCCTATACTGTTTTGACAAGAATGTCTCCCTCTGGTGCACCTGGGTGTCTTAGTCAGTTAAGCATCTGACTTTGGCTCAGGTCATGATCTCAGGGTCCTGGGATCAAGCCCTGCATGGAGCCCCGCATAGGGCTCCCAGCTCAACAGGGAATCTGCTCTGTTCCTCCCCCTCCCTCTGCTCCCCACCCCCCACCACTGCCCCGGCTCTTGTTCTCTCTCTCAAATAAATAAATAATGTCTTGAAAAAAATAATGTCTCAGGGCACCTGGGTGAGTCAGTTGGTTAACCGCCTGCCTCAGGCTCAGGTCATGATCCTAGGGTCCTGGGATTGAGCCCTGCATCAGCCTACTTATCCCTCTCCTCCCATCTCCTGCTCTCTCTCACTATCTGTCTCTCTTTCTCTCAAATAAATAAATAAAAGAATTTTAAAAAAATAATAATGTCTCCCTCCTTTTTATTGCCCAGTGCAATACCACTTTCATCATAGTCATATTCACACTACATTATACTTTTCTGTTTAGTTCTGTCTTTCCCACAGGACTGTGAAGTCCTCCGAGGAGACTATCTCTTGCATATCTATATCATTAGAAAACACTGCAGGCATGACATATGTAAGCTCTTGTCTGCTATATATTTTTTTAAAGATTTTATTTATTTATTTGAGAGAGAGATAATGAGAGAGAGATTGTGAGAAAGAGCAGGAGTAGGGGGGAGCGGAGAGGGAGAAGGAGAAGCAGTCTCCAGGCCAAGCTGGGAGCCCTACAAGGGCTCAGTCCCAGGAACCGTGGATCATGACCTGAGCTGAAGGCAGATGCTTAACGACTGAGCCACCCCTTGTCTGCTATATTTGTTTAAAGGGATAAGGTGGGGATGGGAGAGATATCTTCAATAAACATTCCCACTGGAGGTCATCTCTAAAATATATTTGAACAAGCAGCTAGAGAAGCTGTGGGGTGAAAATGACCTTAACTTTATTTTCTTTCACCTAAGAATATTTGAATGAACAAAACATTGTATATTTATAGGAGTCTATTAGTAAAAGACACATTTCAGTAGCAGCACTTTGGTTCAAATTGTTTTCTTTGGATGCAAATTATCAGGGGCTGACAGTCTCATTGCAGCTGAATATTAGCACTAGTTCAGTTTATTCACTCTCACCCTTGGAAAGGGAATTCTTTTTAGGTCTAAAAACCTATTTCCAAAAGCCCAGGTGAATTGGTCGGGTGGAAGAGATAATTCTGCAGCTGCTTAGTCAGTAGTAATGCAGCTGTCATTCCTCTCAAAATGCAAGGTATGATGAGAAGCTGTAAATCTAGAGTGGAATATCCAGCCAAGGCTTCATGAAACAAAATTCCTACCACATAAATACCCAAACCCAGTTTTCTGTTGGATATTTGGCACTATGAAGAGTGCTGATTCATTTCCTATTAAGAGAGGCATCATGAATGCAGCCAGGAAATAGCTTGTTTGAGTCTCCTTCAGGACTAGCAATTACCTGCATCCTTGAAAGATAGAAAGAAAGGCATGTGGTGGGTCAGCAAGGGTGGACAGCTGGTCAATCCTCTGGGCTGGAACTACATAAGAGCTCAGCAGTGCTGTTTAAATGTGGAGTGTCATTAAATTGGCATTTAATTGAACACTATAAACAATGTCACCAGTACAACCATGTTGCTAACGATTAACCCTAAAGTAATCAGATGCTGTTATCTATCTTCCGGTGGCGTCTTGAAATGTCACTTACCCAAGGGCTGTCTTGGGAGAAATAAAGATGATACCAATACTACAGATGAAAAAAACAAAAACAAAAAACAAAAAACCTCCCTGTATAAAATTACAACCTTACTTTTTACTTGTCTCACTTACAACTATGTCTGCATAAGACATGCCAATGAATTAGTGTGTATAGAGCCTACATAATTTTGTTTTTAAAAAAACTTGTTAAATCAGTGTTTAAAATAAAAACACATTTGAGATTTTGCAATCATTTGCTTTGAATCTGACTTACTGTTGGTAAAAATGCATTTATGTTTTGGGATAGTTGTTAAATTTTACGATATCCTGAAATGGCAGCTGTATTTCTGCCTGTAATGCGTACTACCTAATCACACGTGATTTCTTCTACAAGTGCCAATCCTGAGATTACACGTCTCTCCTCAAGTATATGTGTATTTGCATAAGCTCTTTTGATTTATGTCTGTTTGTGTATGTTACCTAGGGGATTTATACATGGAATTTTTGATGGCCCATTTTGTGGCCAAAACACAGAGCACTATTTAGAGGAAAAGTTTCCATCTATATGGATGTTGATGTGTTGGCAAGAGGAAAGCATAAATAATCAGAAGGTAAAAGCCAAAGATAAGGGGAGCTAACATCAAGAGAAAGATGGTTTAAAGATAGGCTGAATATCTCTGGAGAGCTGGTTCAGGAACATTTCTGGGTGAGTAAAAAACCCACTATAGACGTTTAAAATAGGCAGAACGGCTCTGAAAACCTATCTTTTTTTTTTTTTTAAAGATTTTATTTATTCATTTGACAGAGAGAGCGACTGCCAGCAAGAGAGGGAACACAAGCAGGGGGAGTGGGAGAGGAAGAAGCAGGCTCCCAGCAGAGCAGGGAGCCCGATGCAGAGCTCAATCCCAGGACCCTGGGATCACGCCCTGAGCCGAAGGCAGACGCTTAACGCCCTAGATTAGGAAAATTTTTGATTGAGGGAGACACAAAAGTCAGTTTAATATATCAGACTCCCTCCAAAGTATTTCAGAATCAACCCAACCTTTATGTATAGAAAACCATCTGAAATTGATGTTTTATGTCTTCTTTATTCAAGAGAACTGGGAAAGATTGTTCTGGAGTAATATCAAATCATATTCAATCTACAGAAAGATATGGTCACCTACTCTGTGCCAGCCATTGGGTTTAACACCAGAGATACAATCATGAATAAGATATGGACATTGACCTCAAGGAGCTTATACTCTCTTGAAAGAAACAGGTGATTTCAAGATCTTTTGAACAGTTTAAACAAAAGAAATCAGTACAGGATGCTTGAGAACACAAAGCAGGAAAACCTAAATTAATCTAAAAGGAACAAGTCTTCCTATATGTAGGAAGTGACATCCAAACCGAAACTTGAAAGAGGAATCAGGAATCAGCCAGGTGTCAACAACAGGAGAGGAATAAGAAGCAGATCCATTTTCCAATCAAAGTCCTAGAACCAAAGACACTTGTACTGAGGTAGAAGTCTGGAGAGATCTAGAAGGAGATCTAAAAACACCCTGGACTTTTTCACTAAGTAAAATAGGGAAGAGCTGAAAGACTTCAAAGAGCGATGCCGCACTTCTACATTAGAAAGACGCCATTAGCTGTAGTGTGGAGAACGATTAGGTGGGTGGATAAGATGAAGATCAGTTAGGAAGCTACTGCAGCATTCCAGACAAGGGATTATGTGGCCTGAGCAAAGGGGCAATCATGGAGATGGGGAGAAATAGAAGGACTTGAGATATATTTAAGAGATAGGAGTAGGAGACCAAAACTCTGATTGGTACCAAAACATGTCTGTTGGTAGAGAAGCAAATAAACTGAACCTGAGAACATCTTGGGCTTCGTAACTACTTTGCATAACTATTTTATATAGCTTGTGCCCAGCGATTCCTTATAGTATATCCAGAGAGATTTTAAGTTATAAAGAAATAGTTAGGAGAATGTTGTTGAAGTAATACAAGTGTAGGAATACAATCTACAGAGAAGAAAACTCCTCTTTCAGCCCTTGATTTTGGCAGAAAAATTTACAGGCAATAAAAAGAGAAACCTATAACCGACTACCTTGACGATTTTCCCTGTGTTTAAAATCTTGTCCTAGGAATCACTGCATACTTTCCCCACTTATTTTAAGTCATAAACAACCACAGTCTTATTAGACATGTATAATAGCCTACAACTAATTCCAGAGAAGATTTAATTGATAAGTTACTTCAAGCAAAAAGCCTGAAATGTCCTTC
The DNA here is from genome assembly GCF_002007445.2 of Ailuropoda melanoleuca. Taxonomy (NCBI): domain Eukaryota; kingdom Metazoa; phylum Chordata; class Mammalia; order Carnivora; family Ursidae; genus Ailuropoda; species Ailuropoda melanoleuca. The sequence goes on from NC_048222.1 coordinate 122,468,121, forward strand.
TGTCAGAAAAGGATGTGATCACCATGGTAGAATTATTGTACTGTCCCTGACCAACTTATCTGAAGAGCCCCCCATTGCCTAACTGTTCTGTGCCTATATTCTGGTTGAAACCTGGAGGTGAAATCTTGACTTCCTACCATGTGATGCCCACATCACAAATTACTCTTCCTTTCACAAACCCATCCTTCACCAAGATTCCAACCAGCCATATATCCTTTACCATTTCCTTTATCCTCAGATGTTCTGGATTAGAAAACTCAGACTCTACTGTCCACAGTATTGGATTCTCCAAGATTTATCTACCTTCCTCTAACTAAACATGAACAAATGTCATCTTCCACATGCAGAAAAAAATGTCACTTTTTGCCATTCCTTTCCAATAGTCATCTCAAGGCTTCTCTTCTTTATTCACCCTAGACATCTGCTTACCTGAATCACTCTCCCTCAATATCCTCAACTCCCTCGCTCCCCTGTCATTTTATAGTATAGTTTGTGGTTTTCTGCGAGCTGAAAGGACAAATCACACCAATGGGAATTCTGACCAAAGCTTTGCCCCTTCCTTCGCATCTCTTTCACAACCCTCCATCCTACCGAACCTTCTACCACATCGAATCATAGTAGGTACTGAGACCATCAGCAGTGAGCTATGTCATCAATTCCCTGACCCCAATATAAATCCACCTTCCCTTTCTCACTGTAGCATAGCTCTTGGTTGACTGTGTAAACTCTATACCCAAACAGCCCGAATGCACAACCTGGTGTGTTGCCAGCTGGTGACTATGGGTAAGCTACCTAGCCCTTCTGTGTTTCAGTTTCTTCATCTGTAAAATGCTGATAGTTATAGTAATTACTTCTATGGATGTTAAAAATACTAAGTTAATTAATATATTAAAAGTTATTAGAAACATGTCTCAGGTAGAAAAGATAATCTAGCTCATACAAGTAGGTTAGTAAGAAAAAAACCATCTGAAGGTCAAATGAAATATAACCCAGAGTCTAGAAACCCTGAGTGTACATCTAATTAAAAGAACAAAGTCTGGTGAAGACTCAGTAGACCAGGTTTTTATATATGCATGGAGGTGGCCTCCAAAAGCAACAAGAGGGTTTCACTGGGCACCTAGGGCACCTATAGCCCCAGTAGGCAGAATAGAAAGAATTAAATTTTTGGACGATAATAGCATCATTTAAATGTGTAAAAGATTACATGGCATTGACTTTTTTCAGAGAAATTAAAATATGTCTAATATTTAGGGAATTAAAGAACTATATGTAGCAACTCCAGGAGCCAGAAATTTAAGGCTACATCAAGGGCATCTTTCAAGGCAGTTCTGCCCAATTTACCCTGTGGGAGCAGGGGCAGGTTATATTGGATAATCTTGTGATATTAGTGGCCAGTTGAGAAACCATCAAGATTACCAAGACCTCCCTTGAAGGATGTGGTCTTTTGGGACTTTCAGATAACTGCAATGTTGCCTATCGAAGAACATCCTAAGGAAGATTGTGGTCACTGACTCAGATCTTATGACAGCAAGGTGAAGACACTGTCAGAAGATATTGGTCACCTATAGAGCAAGGCCTCCAGTACCTATACCAGTTAGCCCATGTTCTGTATAGTTAAAAGGATAGGGTGGAGTTTCTTCAGGTTGAGGAAAAAAATGCCCTTTGGAAATGAAAAAAAAATGGAAAAATAAACTTTCATAAGAGCAAGTCTTCAGTAGCCAAGCTCAGGAAATTTATATTACTCATCCTCGCCCTACCCTCTCCAAAATGATTTTGGTCACAATCATGGACAACCTTCCGAGAATCAACAACTCACTGACAAACTATAATGATGTGGTATTGATTGATTAGCAGTACTATGTTTTCTCATTTACAAAAGTTGCTTGTGTCTTAAATTCAGTGAGTTCCTAGTACTTCAGTTAAACCCCTCTATACCCAGAAATTGTTCTAAAATTTATAATGTTTTAGAATTGAATAAAAGCAGTAAGTCAGTTAAAGTAAACATTCAAAGGAATTTTGGTGTGAGCTAGTTGAGGCTTTCAATTTATGTTAATCCCCTTGTGACTTAATCGGACTTAAAGACTCTGGGAAACAAACTGAGGGCTTCAGAGGGGAGGCGGGTGGTGGATTGGGATGGGTATTAAGGAGGGCACATATTGCATGGTGCACTGGGTGTTATATGCAAATAATGAATCATGGAACATTGCATCAAAAACTGGGAATGTACTGTATGGTGACTAATATAACAAAATAAAAATTAAAAAATAAATAAAATGTTCTTTGCTTATCCTAAAAAAAAAAAAAAAAATAGGACTTAAAATTTAATCAGCCAACCAAAAATCTATGCCTAGTCTGTAGAGTTCTCTCTTTGGAGCTGAGTTACAGTAATCATTGAAAGAAAAAAAAAAACTGAAGGATACACTTATTCCTTCTATTTATTTCATAGCAATATAAATCAAAAGCTTGATTCAAAGTTCTGGTCACATAACTTTGTAAATGCTTCACCATGAAAGGAAAAATACTATGGTAATGAAACTTATGGACTGTGAAGGCAGACTGAACAGATTTAAATTCCTGTTCTTTTGTTTTCTTAAAGATTTATTTATTTGTTTGAGAAAGAGAGCCTGTGCATGAGAGAGCAGGGGAAAGGGGGAGGGTGGAGAGAGAGACTCTTAAGCAGACTCCACCTTGAGTGCAGAGCCTGAGGCAAGGCTTGATCTCAGGACCCTGAGACCATGACCTGAGCCAAAACCAAGAGTTGGACAAACGGAGTTACCCAGATGCTCCTAAATTCCTGTTTTACCGTATTAGCCGTGTGAGCTCAAGTACTTGAGTCTCCTATGTCTCAGCTACCACCTATGTGAAACAAGGATGAAAACAGAATCTACCATAGTACTGATGTGATGATGCAGTTAGTTAGTGTATGTAAAAGTATTTACAACAATGTCTGCTATATACATGTTTTGACAATATTATTTGTGTTGACTTTGTATTTTCTTTTCCACTGAAGTTATTCTGTAACTGTGTGCATTCTATGGAGAAGAGTAAAAAAATAAAAAAATAAAAATAAAAAAAAGAAAGCAAAAAATCCCCAAAATTCTGTTAATGCAACATGTTTTTTTCACCAAATATATTCAGTTATAAGAGCTCTGAAATTTAAAAATGTGTTTCTTTATAAACAACTGAACTTTTATGAATTTTTGTGTTATTCTTTGATGAGTTAGATTTATTCAATGAACTGGAAAAGGGGGAAATTTTCAAAGACTATAATAATGAGAAAGCAGAGATGATTCAGTGACAACCACCAAAAAGTTCATTTCCAACTGCTGATTCCTAAAAAAAAAAGGATTTGCTAAATTCAGAGATGATATTCAAACAGAAGCTTCAACAACAACAAAACTTAAAAGTTAAACCTGTAGGGGTCCCTCTGTGGCTCAGTCGATTAAGTGTCTGCCTTCAGCACAAGTCATGATCCAGGGGTCCTGGGATCAAGCCCCCACATTGGGCTCCCTACTCAGTGGGGAGTCTGCTTCTCCCTTTCCCTCTGAAGCTTCCCCCAGCTGTGCTCCAGCTCATTCTCTCTGTCTCTGAAATGCATAAATAAAAAAAAACTCAAAAAAAAAGTTAAATCTGTATTTGGCAGACAATAATAATTTATGAATTATAAACTAGACTTAATCATGTGTTTACATAAATAATGGGAGACCAAAGCCAAACAGAACTACATTACCTTGCCGCAAAAATTCAACCCACCTGCTTCATTTGGCTTCATCCTCTGTTCTGTACTTGATTTGATATCGGCTATAATTAGCACTTAGAGATTATGTAGAAAATGTAAAATAATGATAAAGTTTTAAGTGCTTTACAATATTGTAGGAAACAATTGCTATGGTAAATTTTTATGACAATGAATTTCATGAGTTTATAATAAAGTAGTGCGTTTCTTTAAAAAATACATTTTAAAAGAAAACAAAACAAAGCATCTTCCAATGCAATACATGAGCACATAAAAATGCCTTCTTATTTAAAGATAGTTAATGCGGCTTTTAATTTCATCTCTGTCCTTTTGTCTTATCATTCACAGACACTCCTGACAGAGTTTGCCCTGGTAATAGCTGACTGTTCTTTTTGATATAATCACTCCTTTCTCCTATGGACAGGCCAATATCTTTTGTGATTAGCAAGGGACAGCCCTGTCTATCTCGATTAGTCATGGATACTTAGCAGTTCACTACATGCATCACCACTAATTGCAGCAAAAGTATTCATCTGGCCTTTTTTCCTTTTTATGTTTTCTTTTTCCCCCAAACAAAACAGGTGAGAAAGTCTATCTCTGTAGCCTGTAATTGTTAAAATTTGTGATGCTTCTTCATTATCATTATTGAAAAAATTTGTATATAACTATGAATTATCTTAGGTGCTTTTCATGAAAATCAGGCCTCATAAATTAAGCAGTTCACGTAGTCCCTAAATTTAAACTGTGAGTGTTTTTCAAGATATTGGCTACAGCAATAATGAATTAAGGAGTACTGTGTCATGGGTGGAGATGCATGTTTAAGTAAGTGCTTCAGAATTTTTAACTGGCGTTTGTGTCTGAAGTCCCATTTGCCTATTCAATATTTACAATGAAACTAGGAACTAGAGCGGAATTTAAAAATTTTGAACATATTTAACAATAATAACATATAATATTAATTAATTATGATAACTCTTGGAGAATACTGCCCCATAAACCCAAACTAAGTGTTCATTTTTAGGCTCTCTTATTACATTTCTTGCAAAATATTATTTTTATAGAACAATAATAATTATTAAACACAAAACCTTAATAATTTAGGAATTAATACAGTATACAGGATATACATAATGTTCTTTGAAGAATTTGTTCAATCAATATTATCAATATTATTCTCTCAATTTCTAACTCCATTTTCTATTATTTGAACAAATGTAACAGAAAGTGAATAATGACTCTAGTACATCAATTAAATGTTGGAAGTTCAACATGAAATACTTGATTACTACACCTGGAAAAAAAATAACTAAAGTTAAGATCAGGACTGTGACTTCCACTGAAGTCAACTTCACATCGTAGATAATAAAATAATTACCACAGGGAAATGCAGCACAACAAGTTAATTGCAATGTAAGAACTGAAAGCCTTTTAATATCTAAAAGTCAGCTAAATATCAGGAATGGTGTCTTTTGGAATCACTGAGATGGATGAATAAAGATGCCAGGGTTAAGGGTCAGGGTCGGGGTAGCTGGGAAGAGCACAGCATCGAGCACAGCGTCAAGCACAGGAAACTAGTACTTACTCTCCAGGTGTTTTACCTATAGAGCCCCATTCTATTCTCAAAACCACACTGTAATTTGACTATTATCAGTCCATGTGATGCATAAGCCTCAGCATAACTAAATAGCTTACATGTGGTCACAACTAGGCAGTCATGGAACTAGGTTACAAGTTCATGTCTTTGGAACTCTAAGATCCTTGTTCCTTTTACTACAGTAGGGCTCGCCAAGCCCAAGGCTAGAAGCCAGGCTGGACACAAACTTGGACAAGGAGAAAAGAGACAAAGCTGAGTAAAAATGAAATGCAAATCAGAACTGAAGCTATGAAAATGAACTTTAAAAATTAAAAACAAACAATGAGGAAAGATGAGAAAAACACAAGATTTGGGATTTTTTTTTCAGAATTCTAAGTTTATGTACCCTTACAAAATCAGGTAATCAGAAAACTATCCCTTCCCAGATATACTGTTTTTAAAAGTTCCAAGGATTACAACGAAAAAATGTGTTTGAAATTCTCAAAACAATTTTTAATAGCCAGCAAAAAGAGCAATTCAGTTTTCTGTGAAAAAACAGAGTTAAATTTAAACACATGTAAATGTGATATAAATAAAACCAAGAAAGAAAATCACAAACTCTTAAATATTCTATGTTGAAAATATCTGGTGGAAAAATTCAATAATTGAGTAAATACAAATGTTGTGTTGCCACAGTAATAGTCACCACCTTGTTTGTACTCTATCTTCTTTAGCCACATGGAAAACTCTATTGATTCATTTTTCTGTGAAAGGGAAGGAAGAATTGCTTTATAATTAAACCCTACTTCCATAACTAAAATGAAATTATTACTTTTTACCTTTTTAAATCATAATACAAACAGACACTTGAAAGAAAAACAACAACATTTTACTTTAAAGGGCAAGTCTAAAATATATATACAACAATAGGGGTGCCTGGGTGGCTCAGTCAGTGAAGTGTCTGGCTTCTGCTCAGGTCATGATTTCAGGGTCCTGCAATCAGGCCACATCAGGCTCCCTGCTCAGTGGGGAGCCTGCATCTACCTCTCCTTCTGCTGCTCCCCCTGCTTGACCTCTCTTTCTCCTTCTCTCTCTCTCTCTCTGTCAAATAAATAAATAAAATCTTTAAAAATAAAATAAAATATATGTACAACCAACAGCCACATAAAAGTTTTCCTAAAAAGATTTCCTAAAGTTCAAGGATATATTTTCTCTGGGTGGATTTTAAACTAATCATATTTAACTAATCATATTAACACTGTAATGCAGGACTGTGCAATGTAAAAGAATATTTTATAAAATAAGGAACAAAGGACATGGGGACACCCTATTTGCGTAATATATAACTGCCTTGGAATGACAAGAACAAAGAGTAGAGGGTGAAAATAACAATATCCACTGAAATTAGTTTGTTTCCTTTCTCACTCCATTGTGAATTTTTTAATGGTTTATTGGTAGGTATATACTGATGAAAACCAAAATAGATTTAGCAGCCTGGGATAATGCCAACCTCACATATTCTCATAAAGTAAGTTTATAGTTTTTTGTTTTGTTTGTTTGTTTTGAGAGAGAGAGAGCGGCAAAGGAAGAGAGAGAATCTTAAGCAGGCTCCATGCCCAATGAGGAGCCTGATGAGGTTTGATCTCAAGACCCATGATCATGACCTGAGCTGAAATCAAGACTTGAGAACTTAACAGACTGAGCCACCCAGGTGCCCCACAGTTCACAGTGTCATAGTGCACCGATGACATTAGCTAGAGACTGAAGAGGTAGCTCATCCACGGAGACTGTAGAAATGAGTGTGTCTAGTGTGGTTTTGCTACATCAACAAAACTCCAAGCTTAAATCATGAGGTTACATAAACATATTAAGAGAAGTAATCAGATATTGGTAACAAGGTTGCATTGGATCCAGAAAATTACAAATTTAAATCCCTACATTGCTACCCATAAATCTATTGCATGAGGCATACTTTATGTACAATAATGTGCACCTATATAAAGTATAAAATTAGATGAGTTTTGGTGGATACACCTCTGAAAACATCTGCACGATCAAGATACAGAACATTTTCAGCATTTTGAGAAAGAGATAACGTCCTTTTGCAGTCCATCCTTCCTTCTCCTCTATCCATGTCCAAAGGCAACATCAGCTTTTAGTCATTCTAAATACATTTGTATTTTTAAAAATCGTATATATATGGAATTGTATAGTACGTGTTCTTTTGTGTCTGCCTTCTGTTACTCAGCATAGAGAATTTAGATCTATCACTTTTGTTGCAATTATCAGTATTTTGATCATTTTAATTGATGACTGGTATTCCAGTGTTTGGATATACCACATATGTTTTACCTTTCTATGGACATTTGAGTTATATACAGGTTTTGGTTATTACTAGTTTAGCTGCTGTCTCCATCGGAGTGTGAATCTTTGTGGGGTCATATAGATTAATTTCTCTTGGGGAAATATCGAAGAATTGGTATTTTGTCTGCTAGGTGTATGTTTCACAATTTGCAGGAAAGGGTGAATAGTTTTCTACAGTTTTCCCACCAACAGTGTATGAGAGCTCTGGTTGCTCCACACCTGAAACAGCGCTTGGATTTTTCAGTCTTTTTAATTTTGACCCTTCCAATGTGTGTGTAGTGATTTTTCTTGTGATTTTAATTTACATTTTCCTGCTGATGAATGATATTGAGCTTTTCTCGTATGCTCATCTATTTGTATATTTTCTTTTTTGAAGTGTCTACTCACATCTTTGGGCCATTCTATAGACTTGATTTCCTATTGTTGAGTTGTAAGAGTTCTTTATATATTCTACAAACAAATCTTTGTCGAGTATATATTTGGAGAATGTATTTGAGAATATGTTTGGGAAATACACAACTCGGTAGCTTGCCTTTTAGTTTTCTTAGTATTGGCATTCAAACAGCCAAAGATTTGAATTTTGATTAAGTCCAATGTATCTGTTTCTTTTATGGTTCATATTTTGGTGCCCTATCAAAGATTTTCTTCTATGTTTTATTCTAGAAATTTTATAATTTAGCTTTTACCTTTAGCTTTATATTCCTTTCAAGTTAATTGCTTTTTATGATGTAAGATAGTTGTTAACAACATTTCCTTCCCTACTCCCCCAGGGTTGTGTTTAGTTGTTCCAGCAACATTTGCTGGAAAGAATTTCAAATTTACCCATTGAATTCTCTTGACACTTATGTAAAAAATCAACTTGCCATATACAGGTGGGTCTTTTACTAGGTTCTCTATCCTGTTTCATTAATCCATTTGTCTTCCTTACAGCACTACTCCGCTGTCTTGCATTGTTCTCTGAATGTTGAAAGAGGGTTGCTAAAAACTTTTGCTACTTTTGTGGAATTGCCTATATTTAACTCTAATTTGTGTATTTTGAGGCTCTTTTATTTGGCCTATAATCATTTGTAGTTGTTACATTTTCTCATGCATGGTATTGTATTTTAATTAGCTAAAACAGATCTCTGTCCTACAAAGGGTATTTTTTTTAGAAGCACTGAGAGTTTGTCAAACACAAATGGGCAGGTTCTATTTTCCTGAAATAAGGATATAGTATAATATTTTATTTGTCTATTTGTTTTCACATAGTGACTGCCAAAGTTATTCACCACTTGATAATACTATACTGGTGGTGGCAGAAAATGTGGACTGACTAGCATCAACTCTCCTGGAAGGGAAGAAGCAAAGATGTATTTTTTTTTAAAGATTTTATTTATTTATTCGACAGAGATAGAGACAGCCAGCAAGAGAGGGAACACAAGCAGGGGGAGTGGGAGAGGAAGAAGCAGGCTCATAGTGGAAGAGCCTGATGTGGGGCTCGATCCCATAACACCAGGATCACGCCCTGAGCCGAAGGCAGACACTTAACCGCTGTGCCACCCAGGCGCCCCAGCAAAGATGTATTTTAACCTTCTCTCCAGAATGCAGCAGTAGAGACATCCATCTAGCATGGAATAGAGTGGCCATACCACAAGGCCCAGATCAGGGAAGAATGAAAAACTGAAGAGAACTGTTTGCCTTGTTTTAGAACTGAATGAAAAGGAAGAGAAATATGTCATCATGTGAATCATCTTGCAGGGGATTAGTTTCATTCTGGGAAGTGACTGAAGTTGTAAACTGAAAGAACTGATCACCAAGCTTGTGGCCTTTATGTCTAAGGTCTATTAAGTTAGTTATTCCAAGTAACAACAGGCAGAGGATATATTCGCGTTACCATATCATAATCTCCTGAAAGAGTTTCACGTCTTGAAAGACAGATTTGATTCTGTGATAAATCACCCCTTGAGCCAAAATTCACCCATTTGCCGAGTGTGCATTCCATTGGAGAGACTCCACTACCACAAGATCCTGATCCACTTCACCATAGAAGCAGCATGCTGTTGATGATAGTCTCTCCTGAAATCTGAACGTATCACCTCACGTTGGCTCCAGACATGCCCTTTGCTGACCGTCCTGGAAGGGCCAAACACGTTGTGGAGGTGACTGAGAGCAATAATCAAAATTATTTTAACATAAATGTCTTTGGCCAGTATGGCTGAAATCCCCTTTCTTTGAGCCGTATATGGAGAGAGTATCTGCTTATCTTCTAATTCTCACCACCGCTGGTACAAATGCTGGCCGAGCACCTGAGGCTACTGCTTTAGCAAAATTGTCACCACAGCTTGTGCTCTTCATATATGGAACACTCAGTTTGAACCAGCCCGACATTGCTATAGGCAGTGAATAGAAATAGACCCAGACAAGAATAGATGCTTTGAGCTTAGATATGTCTAAGTAAGATAGGAGATCCTTACATTTTTGAATGGGAAGTGCTGAGGGTCAATGTAAGGTACAAGAGAGATTCTGAGACTAAATCTGCTTTTACCTATAGATGAGGAGTTTGATAATTATGTTAATTACATATACGCTAAATTATGAAGCAGAACACTTTTGTTGCATAGATGAACAGATACATAGTTAATTCCTTGCAAGTATGAGATTGATACAACTTAGAGAAAGTAAGATGATAAATGGAATTGTCATTTGTAAAAATAGGGGGTTGTAGAAAAAAAGTGATAAAAATAGAATTAAATATGTGTTTTGAATTATAATAAATAAGTCTTCTAAAAAGCATCTTCTTCCGAACCAAAACAAATTTATATGCATTAAAAACCTGCTTAGGCAAGTAAGTCTTATCCTGAATCCCTTTCTTTAATTGTTCAGGAAATACTGCTTTGCTATCCATCTGCTGATCTAGTGATGCGTTTATTCAAACTATAGTACTTTTTAAAGTTTGCACACAACACTTACCGGCTTGAATTTTAATACTTTGTTCACTTACATTTGGCTTCATTTTTTTCAAGACATAAGAAATGTTATCAAACCACTTGGACCTTTCAGAAGATACCAGAGAGTATAAGGCCATGTTATTAGGGTCTGGTCTTCTATTCTGGTGCTAAGAAGGCAGAGTGCAAATGGGTTTCCTTTTGCTTCACAACCCAAATAAACCCACTCACATGGCCTACGGAGAGGGAGTGATAATTCATGTTATCCTCTTTTATTTAAGTTACCTTAATTAATCAAATATATTCATAAATAGTTCAACAAATATTTATTGAGCTTCTTCTATAAGCCAGACACTGAACTACATGTCAGGGATATTAGTAATGAATCTGTGATCACATTCTCATGATGGAAGACAACTATAAACAAGAAAACACATGTGTGTGTGATACATATACATATATAAGTACCAAAAATATAATGGTCAACTGGGGAAGGATAAGGAGGTGAGGGAAGATGTCCCTGAAGAGATGACCCCTGAGGCCCTGAGGGTGAGAACCAGTGAGCCTTGCAAAGACTCAGAGGTGAAACATTTTGGGCAACAGTAACAGTAGGAGCAAAGTCAGGAAGGAAGGGAAGAGCTTGGCACATTCAAGGAGGCGATGGAGACAGCATGTCTTAAATATTTTGAGTAAGTACATGAGATGGGGTCAGAGAGGTAGAACAAGATTATAAAGGCTTCGTAGGAAACAAAAAGGGGTTCAGGTAGTGTTTCAGCAGCAGCATAACACGATCTGTTTATTTGTTTGTTTTTAAGAATCATTAAGGAGAATGGTTGGTGTATGTCAGGAGGCAGAAGTTGGAAGACAATTGCAGTGCTCTAGGTAACAGGAGTACGTGACGGTGATGGTGATGAAGACAAGTGAATAATTTAGAGATTGATTTTGTAGGTAAATTGATACTTTTACTTCAAGTTTTTATTAAATTACACTAGTTAACATACAGGGCAATATTAGTTTCAGGTGTAGAATTTAGTGATTCCTCACTTACATACAACACCCAGGGCTCATCACAACAAGTAGCCTCCTAATATCCATCACCCATTTAGCCCTTCGCTCTGCCCATCTCCCACCCCGCAGCCCTCAGTTTGTTCTCTATACTTAAGAGTCTATTTTCTGGTTTGCAACCACCCCGCCCCTTATTTGTTTTGTTTCTTAAAGTGCACATAAAAGTGAACTCAAATGGTATTTGTCCCTCTCTGACTGCCTTACACTTTTTAAGGATGAAAGAAAGAGGTCAAAATGAGATCAATTCCTAGGATTTGGCATAAGCTGTGGGTGGAGAGTGGAGACCTTTACTGGGATTTGAACATAGTATAGGAAAAGGCTGTGAGGCACTGGGAATACAACAGCTTATTTTGGACATAATTAAGTTGGAAAATGTATATTATATATACATGTGGAGATGGCAAGAAAGTATTTAGTTATTTGAGGTAGGGTCTTCAAATGAACATTTATAGATGGCGTTTAGGTCATAAAACTGGAAGGTGTTACCTAAGGAGAGAGTTTACTTATTGGAGCAAAGAATGTCCAGGAACAATACTTGGGAATCTCCAACATTCAGACTTTCTGTTGCTCCATTGTACTGAAAGTAATCAGCGGCATATTTGCTGGAAAAGATAAAAATCATTACTAAATCACATATTTACATAGTTTCATCTTTAATCACACATGTCTATTGAATTTTAGAATCTTAATCTCCTCCTTATGAAATTGGGGTTGATATCTCTGTTTTTAAGGAATATTTAAATCTTGCTTAAGGTATTCTAAGCTTAGATATTGGAAAATAATATAATACATATGTATATGCCTGTGTATTAAGGATTTACTTATAGATTCTTGTTGTTTTCACCATATTAAAATAAAACAACTGTGATAGTGACCGATTTTGGGTTTAGATAGGAAATTTTAAGAGACACAAGCTGGAGACATCTATTCTCCACAGTAAGATATGGGACAATGAAATGTTTTAATTTAATTGGTAAACTCATTTCTAAATCAGAAATTTTAAGAGACACAAGCTGGAGACATCTATTCTCCACAGTAAGATATGGGACAATGAAATGTTTCAATTTAATTGGTAAACTCATTTCTAAATCAGATTAACAGAAATCATACTTCATACTCTCTCATTTGGTCTGTAGGGGAGATAAATCTATGAAGAGTTAAGCCTCTTCCAACTCCTCCATTTAGATGTAAGAGCCTTGAGTGAAGGGAACAAGTGAGAAGCTGCCTTGCTCTGAAGATAGAGACCCTGGTTTGGTACAAAGGTTGGAAGGAGCACATGAAAGGCTGGTTTCCTAATCAGAGAGTGGCCTGCTACAGGATATAAGATCATTTTTCAGATCCTGAGAAATCACACTTAAAGTCTCAGCATGTACAGGAAGGTTCATCTGGTCCTATCTTGCTTAAGCCTATTATTACCAGTGTAATTATTAATAGCATCCCTTTCACTCAGAGTGTCTGGATTTTGAAAAATAATATAGTTACCTGATGACCTGCACAACCCCCCACCTAAGAAGAACCCAAGCCACGCAAAACAGTGTCCATCAGAGCCAATTCCTGATAAGGAGGTCGGCAATATTACATCCACGCTAATCACACTGTTAGAAGATTAACCCTTTCTTCTCCTTTTGGTCATTGTGTCCCCCACTTCCCTCCCCCCCCCAATTGGCCTATAGAATTTTAAGGTATTTGGTATGCATGGTGCTAAATTTATGTTCTGTGAACTGATAAGGGGAATTTAAAAGAAGGTGATTGCAAATTATATGAGCCAGCCCAGAAGCCATTGCGCTCTGCCCTTGCACAGACGGGAAACTGAATCGTTTTAGTTGATTTACCTTAGGCCATATATCTCGTTAGTGTCAAAGTTAGAATGTGGAATGTAAGTCTCTGATTCCCAAGTCTGTGCTTCCAATCATTCTGTTCTCCAGTTATCTAGCTTGCAGTCTGGTGGGGAGGCTGGCTCCGACACCACTCCAATGCCACATGTCACACAGGCCATCTGTAGCAGAGGTGCAAAGTAACTCCCGGCAGAAAGGACTTCTCACTAGGACATTTCAAGCAACAACGCCTCAAGTGTATCACCAGTTGACTAGTCATAAGGGACAGATGGAAGTGGGGGAAGAAAAGGAGCATTTCAAACTAAGGAAATAACACGATTAGACTTGCGGAGGCATAAAAGTGCAGGGCAGGTTGAGGAAATAGTGACTAAGTGTTGGTGAAATTTAGAGTGTGTGATACTTGGCCTTAAAAAGGAACCTGGAAGAAGAGAGTGAAGTGATTTTAGCAACCAAACTAAGGATTTTTGTATTTAATTTCGGTGCATACATTTGAAATTTTTATAAAGATGATTTTGCAGCATTCTGAAGGGTAGCTTGGGGAGATGGATTCTTGGGTATAAATTGAGAAACTATCGTATGAAGTGTGAACATCACCTGACCCAGCAGTTAGATAGAACAAAACAGATTTAGGAGATATTTTGTTATACCACCTAATAATAAAATAAAATACAATCAGCAAGCACTGAATCAAAGAGTTAGTATAAACATTCTATTTGGACAAAGGTCCACTGGGGTTTTAACCCTGTTCAAAATTTTGGAAAGGCAAATGCTCTCTAGAGAAAAGTGGGCTTGAGCTATTTCTCCTAACTGCTTTTTTGCTGGAAAGTTGTCTACATATCCTTTGATTTTAAGGGAGGTTCAAGAAAGAATACGCTTCCAACTAGAGGAATAAGAGAAGATAATAGAATTGATCCTTGATATTCATAACAGAATTCTTAGTGACTTCTTTACTTTGCTGGTCCCTTTTGCTTTTTCTTCACATCTTGCCTGGTACAGGCAATTTTGCTTTCTTTTTACAGTCATATTTTACCAGGAAAGAGGAGTTTTACTGTTTTGGCTCTTTTTTTTTTTTAATAGATTATATTTGTTTATTTGTCAGAGAGAGAGAAAGTGAGCACAAGCAGGGGGAGCAGCAGGCAGAGGGAGAAGCAGGCTTCCCGCTGAGCCAGGAGCCTGATGTGGGGCTCAATCCCAGGACCCTGGGATCATGACCTGAGCCGAAGGCAGACGCTTAACTAACTGAGCCACCCAGGTGCCCCACAGGAAAGAGTTTTTATCACCTAACAAGAAACACTGCATGCTTGGGGATGGGTGGGGCTGCAGAGCTGCGTTGAGGTGTGGATGTAGGCTGTCCTCTGCACGCCTTCATTATCTAAGAGGCTCTCTGGTCTTGTTGTGAACCTCTATTTGCTACCCTGTGGCTACTCTACCCTGCAACAGCATCTCAAATTTTCCTTAGGTATCCGTCTCCGCAGCGTGTATTTTGGAGAGCTGACCTCAATGCCAATTTCCAGGACAGAGCTATGAGTGGTGCATATCAATCGCCCTATCATATTTTTTTGGTTCAGAGAGACTGATAGTAATATTCTAACTCTTAAGTTTAGCTGGAACTGTAAGATCCCTTCTCTGATTGACTTGGTATGAGTATGTGAGGCTGAGAACTGCTATCGCCACTTTGGAAATGCTTAGATCTGCACTGTGGAGCCTGAGCAGGGAGCCATCTAGAGGAAGCAAAAAAGAGAAAAGGCTGAAACAATGTATATAAACCAGTACATATTTTTTTTTTAATTTATTCTTTGAAGGAGGGAAAAAACTACAGTGTAAGCCCAGGTATCAGTCTTCAGAGCTTGTGCTATTAATAACAATGTAATAATGCTCTTTGGGGCTCCTGGGTGGCACAGCGGTTAAGCGTCTGCCTTCGGCTCAGGGCGTGATCCCGGTGTTATGGGATAGAGCCCCACATCAGGCTCCTCCACTATGAGCCTGCTTCTTCCTCTCCCACTCCCCCTGCTTGTGTTCCCTCTCTCACTAGCTGTCTCTATCTCTGTCAAGTAAATAAATAAAATCTTTAAAAAAAAATAAAAAAAAATAATGCTCTTTCAAGGAGTTTGACTATTTTTCTCCTGTCTAGATAGATAAGAAGACAAACCCTGGAGTGCATCATTGATCCAGCAAAGAAAGTTTAGAATTTGAGAAATCACAGCTGTCTTAGTTGGGTCCACATGGTATGTGAGGCATTTACTCAACTCCTCCATTGTAGCCGTAGTGCAAAAATCAGCTGCGGACACTGCAGAAATAAGTGGGTGTGGCTGTGTTTCAATAAAGCTTTCTTTACAGACAGGTGAGTTATCAATATAAAAATTTAAATTTCATATATTTCAGAATATTATTCTACTTTTGATTTTTTCCCAGCCATTAAAAAATGTAGAAAAAAATCACTCTTGGCACAAGGTCCTTACAAAAACAAGCAGTGGGCCAAATTGGGTCCCCTGGCCATCATTTGCTGGTCACTGATCCAGCCAGTCACCTTGGTTTTCAACTGAGAAAAGCATTTCTGTCATATGTGGTATTTTGCTGCATACTGAGAAATTTCTCATAGAAACTAGATTTCAGAGATGAACAACGTAGTCCATATGCCTGGAGGACAAGAAGACTTTTCAAGAATGCTGATAATTAATGACATCTTGAGCGGTAAAGAAGAGGAAAGGTCACTATTTCATTTTCAGCACATTCTTGAGAGCATTGCCAACAGTGTCCGCTTAGTCAGAGACTGTACCCACCAGCGATGACTGTCCATCTTTCCTTTTTGGTTTGCTTTGTTTTCTGTGTGTACATTCAGCTGATTTTCTGGGAATGTAAACTACTGAAATCAATTTAATGATCAACCATTATTATCCCCTTCTTTACTCTTCCTACCATCTTCCGACTCTCTGCTTTCCTGCAAGGAAGACGTCAGGGCGTTTTTATTGTATTGCTATTTACTCTTCAGCTCAATAGTTTTTTCAAAGCAGACACATCATTGACATTTAGCGGTATTAATCTCTGCCAGTGCAATATGCCTAATTGGTTTTAATGAAATACAGAAGGAGAACTTTGTGGGAAAATTGGAAACAAGCTGCAGTGAACTGAGATCTCTGCTTTCAGATATTTGCTTAAGTCAATGGCATTGACCAACAAAACAGAGTGCCTCCAAGTAGCATTTAGTCCTCTAGAAATTGTTAAGGTTGTATGTTATTGAAAACAGGGATAGCAATCATTTCCATTTTGAATTTGTTTATTTGAGAAGGATTCTGAATGTTAAGTCCAGCCTTAAGATAAACATTCTGTTAATAATTTCTCTAATAAAAACCTCTTATATCAACATAAAGATGACCACTAACTACCAATGAAGGCATATAAAAAATATTCAATGGCCGAAGGAAATCAGACAATGGTCCCAATGAAAATCAGACTATAAACCTTCAAATCATGTACATGGCGTATCTTGCACACCCCTTTCCTTTATTTGTCATGAGATTTGTATTTATAGGGGATTGTTAAGTTTATATTCACCAGGAGTTTATTACATTATTTAAAAATCATCTGATTTAAAAAAAAGTGAAAGTTCAGAGAATGTAAAGTTATGTCCACATAAACCACTTTTATAGGCTTAGTTGGCAGGTGTCTGAAAAATCTGAAAGACAATAGGACAGATTCTGAATCACCTCAGAAGAAACATGGCTTAGTAAACCAGCAATTGAGTGTAACTGTGGGGAATCTGTATTCCAAAGCTATTTTTCTATTGCTTCAGTGAATCTAATTCCCACTTTGTGTGCATTGGGAACTGGCTGACCTGGGCACATAGCTATACCACCAGAATTGCAGACAAAATAATGCAGATGACCAAGTAATGTTACCTTTCAACACCCAAGATCCTAACCCCTCAGCCATGCAGACAGTATAAAGGCTGCTGTTAGCCCGCATTCCAAAAATGCTTCAACTAAGTCTGGAATGATGGGCCAGAAAGGTTGAGAACAAGTAGTTTGATTTTTTTAGAGATAAAGTAACATATTTTCCTATACAACTAACCAGAAGAGAAATCCAAATAACAACTCTGTAAATAAAATAGTTTAACTATATAGCATATTCTTTATTCTAATTTCATTTTATACTTAACTTATTTTATTTTTCCTCTACAATTTATGCATATTTTTAAATACTCAACATTTATTAGACTGATAGATTCATTGATTCACAGAGCATTGAAGTTAACTTATATACTCATCATGAAAAACAATTAGTCATACTCTCCTCATGTTTTTCCTCACCACAAAAGATTCTAAAACCTACTCGATACCAAGATCCTGACTTTTCTTCTTGGCATTCTTAAGGCTTGGTCTTCATAAAAGAAGTATCTGGGAGTGACTGAGGAGAACTTACAAGGTCATTTACACATTTGCCTAAAGAGAATAGGATGCCATATGGGCAGTCTATAGGCCTTATGGTCAAGCTAATAAATCTATGGATTGCAGGTTCTCATGTGACTCAAGCACTCTCTGTTCTGATATTGCTGAAGAGGACCTTTCCTTCAGAGGACTTGGTCACTGCCATTGAAGAGTCTGATCCAACTAAATGACTATAATTTGACATGGTTATCCCCTTTGTACCCCAGTGTAATTCTTCCAAATTCCCATCCCATCATCCTTACAGTACAAGTTCAATTTCTACTTTTATCTATTACACTCTTGCTGGAGCAGGTATTTCATTATCTTATGCATAGGACTAATACTTCACCAAGAAGTGGCCTAGAAAATCCACAAAAGTTTACACCACAAAAATTGGTCAGTTTTGCTATTCCTTAGCCCAGATCAACAAGTTAGTAAAACCAGCAGCTGTGATGGAATTCTGACTTTAGAGTACTGGAATATGGAATAAGAATAAAAATAAGAGTATGCCATCAAATTGGTCATTTTGACTTTTGGAAATCATCTAGAAACAATTTACACAGTTGCAGTTACTATATCATACCTAATTGTAATTCTCCTTTATATGTATATGATACTTTATACTTTCAAATTTTTTTCACATATATTATCTTATTTGATTTCTACATCAGTTTCCATTGCATTTGTTCCTTTAGGGAGAGATGTCTTCAAACACTATAAAGGTTTTAATCATGTGGTAAAAATATGCTAAGAATCTCTAATGAAATCTATTGTGAATGTGAATATAAATGCATTTGACAATTGCAAAATCAGTTGGTACACTAAAATATAGTTTACATTTCCCAGGCTTTTTTGCATCTTAGAATTTTTAATCTCCCAAGAGTATCATTCTTTTATAAAAATGGCCAGAATGTTCATGCCAACAACACTTAAATCTACACCTCAATGCCTAAACTAAAAATAAATTTGCATTTTGAGAGGAATAAAATGATCGTTAAATGTTTAGTGTAAATATCCAAAAATGACTCATTTTGTTCACTTAAGAATCTGATTACTCATGTACTGTCAATTCCAGAATATTTTATGAACATTTGGGCTGTTTGTGAACTAAAATAAAATTGCTGGAAATTGAAGGGGCTTTGGAGATTATTTCAAACTAACCACTCATTTAGCAGAAAGGGAAACAAAGAGATGAGGCGACTTGCCCAAAGTTACATGATCATCAAGTGATATAGCTGAAATTTGAACACAGATCTTACTGACTCACAAGACCCTAGTCACCAAGTATGGCAAAATTTTCACGTGGACTTTAACATAATAACCCGATATGTGCCTCATGACAACTCCTTTTTTCTAGAACAACAACAAAAAGGTTAAACCATCTCCATGGTAAGCGTTTACCTAGTTGCTGGTTGGATGTTGTATCTGGACCTTAAAAGTCCACCTTCCTGCTTTGCTCTTCTCTGACTGCTTCAGAAATCTGGGATATATAAGCATCCTCTATAAAATATCATTTTACCTTATTAACAGACTGTTCACCGTAGAAGTAATTAAGTTTTGAAACGTTTTACCAAGCAGGTACTATGGAAAATAGAAAGCTAAACAAGACAAGGGTTCTGACTCTACAAAAACTTATTAACTCAAAACATAAGGGGTTCCATGGCAATGACTCAGATGTTCCAAGGACAGAGGGAGTTGGGGAGTGGAGTGATCCTCTCTCCTTCTTTTCTCTCTTTAACCTCCAAATACCTCCATTACATTAACATAAATAAAAAGTAGAAAAGTATTTTTTCATTAGCTCCTACTTTTCTCAGATTGGAAGATGAAGTGACAAATGCCTTTCACTTGGAAAATAAGAACAAAAGGCAACCTGGGCATCTTATTGCACAAATACCATTATTTCATGTTTTATGACTGAGTCTGAGACTTATTTGTAGCTTCTGAGTTGCAACATTTCTCACTTTACCTTCACATTTTGAACTAGTGTAACATAGGTTCTGGAATTTCTGACCCAGGTTTCTATTCAGAAAATTCAGTCTTCCAGTATGGGCCAGAACACCTGTGCTGGCTGGTATTGGCTCATTTGCACCACAGCTTACTCTTAAAAAATTTTGCTTCCTATTGTCAGCTGGGATCCCACTATGCCCCACTATAGTGTCACCCTCTATTCTATCTGCCTGAACCTCATTACAAAATTAAATGTCCTCTTTATACCCATATTTGTCTTTATCCATATGTAGGCTTATTGTGCTTTTTGAAGATTGTCCATGGGACCATGTGAATAACCACAAGGGGCAGCCTCTCACAGAACACACCTGGAAGTAGAGTCAGAGATAAGGAGTCGGGTACAGGTTTATATGATAGATGATCTTATGAAGCAGGAGAAAAGGAAGAGGTAGACTTGACGTGCAAGAAAGAAAACCCTAGATAAGGATGTGTGTTGAGATTACTACCAAGAGATGGGTTGGCTTGACTTTCTGAAACCTTCTAAGAAGCATAGAAATATTGTCATCCATAATTGTTCACTTAAAAGATGGCAGAGGAGATTAGTTAGGTTCTTGTGCTGCCAAGGAATTCTCCAAATCAAAAATGGAAAGACTCCCAACCAGCTTTACATGGGTCAGTGTGAGGTGAATCTGAACTTACAGAAAACCATCTACCATAGTTACATCTAAAATCAGGGCTGGTCAGGGGACTGTGAGGCAGGGCACAGAGCTGTTGTTGCATCATCTTTCCTGGGCCTGGTTTTTCTTCTTGCCTAGTGGATCTTATTGCCAAAGGGCCCACTATACCTTATATATAAGCCTGCTTGTGACATGACACCGGGCAAACCTAATACCTACTTAACTACTTTTGCAAATATAGCTAAAGTAACAGGTGATGGTAAGGTCTAGAGATTCCACCAAATGCCTGTAAGAATGATAATTCAAAAATGTGTTTAAAGAAGAGAAATAATGGTTATTTATTTTTAAACCTGTAAAAACCATGAATTGAGCATGAATAAACTATATGAGAATGATAGGAGATAGCAAACATTCTATCTTAGCAGTTAGTCAACAGAACGGTCAATGCATTCGCTGTATCTCAACTGAAGCCATAGGTGATAAAAAGAAAGGAAAAGGAGGAAGGTTGATTTGGAGAATAAATCTAGTTAATTCAAAAAGATTCCCTGAAGGAATTAAGTCTTTAATTGTTAGAGAAAAAGGCGTTGTCAGAAAAAGGGGCTTGTTAGTTTATATGTTTAATTTTGAAAGAGACAAGAACATAAAAGCACTAAATAGCTATTATTATTATCATTTACCATAAGACCACTGAGCTTCAGAAAGGTAAAATGATGTACACAAGGTAACAGAATCAGTGTGGCAGAGATGTCTAAGCCCAACTTTGCCGGGCTGTAAAGCCAATCAGTGTTCCCTCCACTACCCCACACGGCAGCTCAAGCCTTCCAGTGGTTACTCTTGTTACAGTGTGTTCTATGACTATAAAAAAACACTCAGTTTAAAAAAATATATCCCATTGAAATAGTTTCAATTGTTTCAAAATTATTGAATAATTTCAATGTTTTATAAAAGAAGCTCAAAGTTTTTACCTTTGGATATAATAACTATAAAGGCAGGAATTTAATTATGCCATAGTGATACATAAATATTCCTTGTTAAACTAATATGGGATAAAATTTTAAAGACATAAAAATGAGGGTGCCTGTCTGGCTCATTCAGTAGAGCATGTGACTCTTGATCTTGGGTTGTGAGTTCAAGCCCCATGTTGGGTGCAGGGATTACTTAAAAATAAAATCTTTTTAAATAAATAAATACATAAAAATGAGATACGTATGAATTGGATATTTAAGTATTCTAAAAATATATGAAATCTTGTGTAGAG
This sequence comes from Ailuropoda melanoleuca, assembly GCF_002007445.2. NCBI lineage: Eukaryota > Metazoa > Chordata > Mammalia > Carnivora > Ursidae > Ailuropoda > Ailuropoda melanoleuca. The sequence goes on from NC_048222.1 coordinate 122,489,924, forward strand.
GCTGCTTTCAGACAACAGGCTTGAGCAATGGAAACTTGGTAAAGGCTCAAGGCCAAGGCTGAATACAGACAGACCCATCAGGCAACCCACCTCAAAATATCCACAGGCCCTACTAACCAATGAGCTACTTACAACCAGGCAGCTACCAAAAAAGGGAAAATTTCATACCTCTCCCTACCTCATCTTCCCCCTTTAAAAACAGCCCCACCCACTGCCTCTTTGCAGATGTCTCTCCGCAGACGTCTTTCCTTAGCTGTTCTGCCCACCACTCTCTTGCAGTATTCAATACATTTCTGCCTCTTTTGTTCTGCCTTAGATGAATTCTTTCCACTGGCTTCTGCCCAATCCTTCCCCTACATTTGGGTACCCGTATCTGATCAAGAGAAATGCCACACTTTGTATATTTCTAATAATTTTAATAATTTCAGTCATAATGTCTAAAATAACTTGAAATAAAATTATAATATTTGTAATATATATTATGTCTGGCATATTTTGTGTGTGCTCTTATAATACTAGGAAGGAATATTTTTAAGATGAGGTTCCTGTCAAAGAGGTCAATATGCTTTGAATGAAAAGAAAAACTTTGGGAGACTATACAAAATAGATCAAAGTGGAAAAGCAATAGAACAAGAGAGCTATGGTAATCTGCAAAAAAAAAAAAATCTGCCAACATTCTGAATACTAAGAGTGTAAAACAGTTAATGGTGGAAAGAAAAAGAAATTGTAAGTCCCGTGATGGTAAGTTAAAGATCTAGGATTGGTGACTAGGAAAAAAAAAAAATTCCAAGAAAGGAACTGAGTTATCAGAAATATAGACAGAAATCTATGATTAGTTCAACATCTGCTACCAAAAGAGGTAAGCTTGTTTATGTCACTACTTTAGACTTGCCACTCCACATACACTTAATTAGATAAATTAAATAAATATTACAAAAAAAAAAAAAAAAAGCTAGGCATCCCAACTCGGACAAAGTAGGGATTCTGATGTGTCTGAACATGTTCCCTGAACTGGTAATTGAGATAAAAGAAGCCGATTTGCATGATCGATTTTAGCAATAGGCAGGAAATAGTTTTATTCAAGTGGAGAGTGGAGGAAATGATAGTACCCTGCCAACGTTCAATACCTTCTCCTCTTTCTGACCCTATGGATTTGTGTCTGAACCAGAGGCACAGCTAAAGTAAAGCAAACTTTTCTCCCCAAGGAAAGCTGAGAATCAGGGACACAAATTGGACAAGGGTGCTCCTCTATAAAGAACACATTTGGCTTTGACCCCAGGGCATGTACTCACAAGGATGAAGTTTTGAACAGTGTGTTAGGATTAGTAACAGAAAACCAGACAAATAATGGATCAAAGAAATTTCCATCAAACAAAAATAAACATAAAAAGGTGGGCAGTTGTTGGTGGCGTTTCAACTGCTCTGAGATGCCACCCGTGACCCAGGAACTTCACGTTTTGCTTCACCATCCTCAATGTATAGCTCTCCATCTGCATGCCTTTTGCCTCATGGTCACAGAGAGAATGCTGCATCACATCCGTGTTCAATTTCAATCAACCATTTCACCAAGAAAGAAAAAACATCCCAGGAACCCCTTACCTACCACCATCACCACCAGATGGCTTTCCTCCATTTGGGGACAGAACTGTGGCACAGGTTCACATCATGCTGCGAGGAAGGTTTTCCAATCTCTGTCACAGAAAGAGACAAGAGATAAGCCTTCAGTTACATCAGTTAATCACTTAATAAAAATTTTTTATTGAGTGTATGGCAGGATTAGGATGTTTGAATTGTTCTAATATTGAAAGTTTGCTGTTTTATTTTCATAGTCATACTAGGAGAATGAAATGAGAATGCATTCCTCTCTTCCTGAAATTTAATTTTGAAACTCTCAAAGAAAGTCAAAGTCATTTTCAATTGCTAATGATTCAGATCTGGGTTCGATGAGCCTTCAAGGCTATCATGAAAGAACAAGACGACAATTGAGTTTGAGAAGAAATGAAATGTGAGAGTTCCTCTGAAAGAAACTAGAAAGGAGAAAGATTTCTCTAAAAGTAAATGGAGGGCAGAGAAGTAAGAGAGGAGGGAAAAGGTTTGAATTGAAACCTAGGAACTGATCACGGGAAAGTTTCCAAGGGAAGGGCCTATGCTGGGGAAATAATGGGCAGATGTAAAAATAATGGCAAACATAAAACAGGACCTATAGTTCTCATAAATCATCTGGAAACTGACTTACCCAGAGACTGTCCAACTTTCATTTAGGAAATCATTTCATAGGATTATTACTAATCAAATAAAAACTATCAAAGTGAAAATAAAAATGTGTTAAAGGAAATGCAAGGCAATGTAAAAAAAAAAAAATCCAATAAGAAGCTGAAAAGAGGCTCTGAATAAGAGAACAGAGGGTTCTCTGAAGGAAGAATAATTTATCACAAAACGTCCAGAGTAGAAAAGAGAGGAAAATGAGTTTTCTAAATTGTAATGAATTACATTGTTTGGTATGGAATTAGGATAAAGGAAACAGCACTAAAACAAAACAAAACAAAATAATGAACTTGGATAATCACCTCTTATTTGAGGTTTTCAATTAAAAAAAAAGCACAACTCCATTCTCTAGAGTTAATATTTCTATCTATTCTAATTAGGGTTAAAATGGTTCTCTGGAATTTACAACATATTTTTACAGACTATGAAATTTCAAGATTTTCAGGTACTGAGCTTCTCTTTATTCCTTTTACTTTTAAAAATTCTCACTTTCTCTTATGTGTTCCTTTAGTTTTGCGTATAAAATAAATTATATTTATGCCAAAACCTGAGTAGCAAGATTGTCCTTTCTTTTAAATAATATTTTCACCTATGGACATTTCAAATACATGATTTTTGTAAGCGTCTGAAATCTTTAAGTCATTTATTCATTTTCAACCGTCACTTCTACTTTCCTCTTAAGATGTCATGATTCATCTGAGAATGTTCTCATCCTCGAAGTCTGAGCCTACTTGTTTCTTTCAGCCTTTGCTCTCATTAGGTGTTTTGAGTGGAGGCAGGGTGTCATTAGGTGTTTACTGGGCCCTAAAATTTTCTCTAAGATTGGTGGTTTTTTTTTAATTTTATTTATAAGGCAAATTATTATATCGTACTCCATTACATCTTTTTTAGGCAAATATTGGGAGAAAACAACTGCTTTTTTTTCTTAATCCTCTAGTCTTATAGATCTCACCATATCATTGAGTCTGCTACTTCTATTTTTACACTTTTTATTTAGCACTCAACCTGCTGTTTCCTGTTTTCCAATGCTCATGCTCAGTACCAGAAACAGAGAAAGAGAGGCCAGACAGCAGGAATAGCATACATGTGCATGTGTGCAGGCATGCACATATACACATGCATATCAGGAACTCTTGAAAGAAGGCAATGTTAATAAAACTGGAAAAGTCACACAGATGGAAAACTAAATTTGTATCATCTGGTCCATCTGCTGGTCAGTCAATAATATCCAGGTTTTCTGAACATTTCTACTGATGGAGATGACAGTATTTTCCTTATTTTTGACTCTAAAAATATTTCTCCTTGCACACCAATATATAGAACCTAATATTTCTATACAGAGATTATTTCCTCACTCCCAATTGTAAAACCTCTTTACTTCCCTAAAATCTCTTCCATTATTAATACCATTAAAGTGTTCACTGTTTCAAAGGATTGAAACCATGATTCATTTATTTCAACCCCTTCTCCCTCAGATGTCTTGTGTCTATGCATTTCTTTTTTAATTCTTGCCATCATATATTTGGTTTCCCTCCTAAACACTTTATTGTTGAACTATAGCTGAAGCTGGTGGACTGTAGTTAACTTCTTCCACTACTGATTTATATACCACAATCAATTCATTCACTTTGATTCCTACACTGACTTCAATTCAGCTTTCAAACTAAACTGAAACTCCTAATCATGGACACTAAGTTGATTGCACCTTAGCTTCCTTTGTATCTATTCCTTTGTATTTACATATTTTCTATACCACAATTGATTCTTTACCTACATGCACCTTAGAAGGGCATCACAAATACTGAAACAAATAAATCAAATTCTGACTCCCTATTTATTACAGAGGATTATCCTTCCACTTCTCCATTAAATTTTATTATCTACTTTTACAAAGTCACTTCTTTCATAAAGCTTTCTCAAATTAATGCTAATTCCTTGGGTTAATACAACTGCCTAACAAACTGTATTATTATAGTGACCAGAATAATTGGTTGTTATATACTGAAGTTAAAGACAACACTTACACAGAGTGAAGGCTTATCTTATCATGAATTGTAATTCTTTTTACATTTTTATCCACAAAACCATTTGGTTATATGAGAAATGCCAATTACAGCCTTTGAATGTGCGTTCATATATCTGTGCACATGTTTAAGTTTCAGAAATCTTGCATTTCACATCAGGAGGCCAGACTCAACAGATGCTTCCATATGCTAATACCTCTCTTTAAGGCAGAAGGTGTTAATTAAACGAATAATTCATATTAAGAATGCTTATAATTTAAAAAATCACAATGAATTAATCTGTTGTGTTCTCTGTGTGATGGCTGCTAGCCCCGTTGAGGCCTTTAGTCACAACATACATGCTGACACTTCCAGTGTCACATGTCTAAATGTGTACAAGTAGAACAGTAAATACATTATTCACTACTCCCTCTCCATGACAGGCTGCAAATTTGCCACAGAAGTAAACCTCATGAAAAATTTATAGGAGACGATTATAAGAAGCATAATAGAGGAGTACACTATTCCCAGTTAAGCCCAGGTAGTATTGACCTAGATCCTTCAACATGTGTTATAGCAGCAAAACCCACTGGACTTAAGACTTACAAGATTTGGGCAGGGAAAGAGACATACTTCAAAATCTACTCTGGGGCCCAGTGAGATCTTTGAATAAAAGGATCAACTTCCTTGTTGAAACATTCCTACCACTCCATTTCAAGTGTCCTGGCCAAGCTCAAACTCAGATTAGGATTCCCAGGAAATAAAGCTGTTGCAAAAGTGGGAAAGAATGAGCTATGATTTTAGAAAATCAAATCTGTATTTTAGAAAAATAAAGTTGAAAACTTCAAGAAACAGTGCAATTTGTCATAAGCAAGCATGGAATAAAAAATGGCAGGGAAATGAACCACAAGAGACTATGGACTCCGGGAAACAAATGAGGGTTTTTTTGGGGGGTGGGGGAGGATGGGCTAGCCCAGTGAAGGGTATTAAGGAGGGCATGTATTGCATGGAGCACTGGGTATTATACACAAACAATGAATAATGGAACACTACATCAAAAACAAATGATGTACTGTATGGTGACTAACATAACATAATAAAAAAAATGGCAGGTCTGCAAAAACAGTGCAGGAAAGTGACTTTAGTGAATATCAAACAGAGGAGATTCTCTTGGGTAAGAGGTGAATAGAGAGAATGCATTTTTAGGAATTCCTGTTACCCAGATCATAAGCAGGGTGAGGGGTATGGAGGTGGAACTGATCAGAGTGACTAAACTTTGCTCTAGCTCAGACCCTTCTCTTGTCAATACAGAAGTCAAATACTCCATTTTTCCAGTCTCCTTCCATGTACTTATCCATTCCAGTTTTCAAACTGACTCTAGAACCATTTTTCTTAAAAATAACTGCATTATTATTTTCTTCTTAAATCGCCTCTTGATACTTCCTTATTGCTAGCAAGAATAAGTCAATCACTCTTAATTTTGTATTTATGATTATTCATATTTGGTCCCAAAGAATATAGGCTCTGGTGAGAGATTACCGCTGCTCAAATCCAGATTGCAAAGTGGAGTCTAAATATGTGACCTTGAGATCCATCTCTAAGGGTTTTGTAATATTGTGAAGATTAAATGAGCTAACATATAAAGCATTTATAGCAATTCCTGATGCACAGTATTCAACAAGAAAAGTTAGCCATACACCTTGGGCCCCTAAACATCCATGTAGTCTTCCTATTGAACCTTCTAGGCCTCATCATTTCTATGGGCTTTCCATAATTCTTAACCACATTAACCATCGTAGGTTGTAAACGTGACAATTTTTCTGCTAGCCTATGAGGTAGAGTTCATGACTATTTCATTTTTTCATCCCCTGATCCTATTTCATTCATACAGTCAAGGCTTAATAAATATTTAACAATAAGCATTGAAAAGAATTTTTAAAAAAATAAAGAAGGTTCAAAACCATGCAGTTAGATAAATTCAGAGCTGATGCAGCTTAATTAATCTCTGTCAGCCTGTAGGAATGCCTCTACTGATAACACCACAGGTTTCTGAATTGAGTCTATCGTCATCAAAATTGTGATCCAAACACAAAGAGGAAGAATAGTTACAATGCCAGATGGTAGAATTAATGTGAATAAATTATATTATAAACCAGAATAACCGACTCAAGACAAAAGAAAATCAATGTAACATGGTTACACTGATATGCAATGTACCTGCATTTAAGGATTTTTTAAAAATACACCCAAGGGAGAGATTTAGCTTCAAATACATTAATGGAAAAAACTATGGGAATTTAGTTGACCACAAACAATATATGCTTGATCTCATTAGAGAAAGACCTTAGGGACACAACAAAGTCCCTACAACAAGGAAGTAAATATCCATTATATTAATAATTGATCTCTAGTCTACAGAATCATCTTGGAAACAAATGGTAAACTGGAATGAGTTTAGATTTAAATCTTTCAAGAATCTGGAACATATTGTAACAGCAGCAAAAGATTTTCTTTTCTCTGAGTAGCCTCTTTATATTTTTATAGGGTATTACTATTATTGTTATTGATATGACAGCTTTAATGGTAGTATTTGAGATATCAATTTTTTACATTAATTTTATTATACACCAAAAATGTGTGATTACTGATTTCTCTTGGGTTATACCTCGGTGTAATAGGTTTTCTACAGAAACTTTCCTTTACGCCAATGGTAATATTATTTATTTTCCTAGAAACATTTTTTTTTTTTTTTTAGAGAGACAGCCAGTGAGAGAGGCACAACCAGGAGGAGTGGGAGAGGAAGAAACAGGCTTCCCAGTGGAGCAGGGAGACCCCTGTGGGGATCGATCCCAGGACTCTGGGATCACGCCCTGGGCCAAAGGCAGATGCTTAACAACTGAGCCACCCAGGTGCCCCTCCAAGAAACAATTTAAGTCTAAAAAATTTTCAACTTATAAATGCAGACTGCTTTCCTTGACTATCATACTACACAAAAATTTAGAAAGCATAAGGTTCAAAGTCTTAAAATGGCTACTGAACCCAAATTAAGCTGTTATTTTCTTAGGAGGTATTTGCACATATAATCAAGGATGAAATCTAATTACATATTCTAAATGAGCTATACTGATAATATTCCATTATTAAATCAGTATTCTGAGTTTATTGGAGTTTTTCATTCAACCATCTGTTGTGAAAATAAAAACAAAAGAGAACAATGCTTCATTTGTGATTCCGAACTGTTTGTTTAATCTACATATCTTTTGTACCCTTTGGTACTAGCACTCTATAACACTACACTACCTACCAGAATAACCTCTGGATTAGACCATGAATGAGCTTCATTTACTGCAGTATATCCAGGTAATTATAGGCACAAAACATGGATGAGTATTTATTGACTGTATAAGGAAAGGGAAGTAACGAAGAATATCTTCTGTTAGTCTCTCCAAATTTACTCCCCACTCTTTTCTACTGCTTTTTACCTGGTCCCCTCTGACTATGAGATCAGTCGATAGTGATCTCTGGGGAGTCATTTGGGGAAGAAAAGGGAGCTATTTCCGGAAAGTCATTCTCCTGGGTCCCTCCTGGGAGTCGGCCTCTAGCTGGCTGTGTTCCCTTGACTTGTCTTTACAAGGGATGGGCTCTACACAACTTTCTCTCTTTGGCATTCTGACTTTTTGGACTAAGAATTAATGGTCTAAATTTGATGGTGCTTGCCATTTATGTCGGTAGCATTGAGTTCATTTTCTCTTAGAGATATAGTTATATAGAAAATGGAAAATTGAACTAAGAATAAAATAATCCTGGTTTTGGAAGCAAGACAGATTATGTTAGGTCTCCTTATATGCAAATGTAACAACATGTACACACTGGGATAAAATTTGATTGACACTGAAATTGTCAATGTGAGATGCTTTATACAGGGAATTTGCTGTATATATGTATCCCCTAGGAATAAAGGTAAGCATTGGCAGGAGATAGCTGATCTGGGATTTTGGATTTTGTCCATCTTCCTCTCTCAATAACACAACTAACATCTGGTAAAATTTGGCAGAAATGAAGTGAATATATGCACAAGGGACAATTGATATTGGCTGTGGGGGAGGAACAAGCTAACAAAGAAACCTCAAACAGCAAGAACAGATGTACTTCCCATTGGCAAAATCCCTAATGGAGAAAGCAAAGTCCCTGCACTGGGAGATGTTCTGGTTTGGTCCCCCTAGTTAGAGAGAAACTAGGAGTGATAGAAAAATGAATGAAAGACTGATTAGAGAAGTCTAAACATGATATAATGCAAAAACATTCCATTGGTCTTATCAGATATTCAAAGTAGACATGGTCTTATATACTCCAGGTTTATCCTATTTGTCAGATGGGGTTGAGTGATTTACAGATTATGACTCTAAAGTCAAAAGTTGTTAAGCTTTTCTGTAAAGGGCCAGAGAGTAAAAATATTAGGCTTTGTGAGCCAAGAGACCAAATCAAGGTACTTATGAGAGAAAAACAACTTTCACAGATTTTCAATTGATTTAATTCAAAATATACGAATAATAACAACAATAATTGAGTAAAATTTTTGTAATAAAACTCATGAGAAGAATGGAATTCTTTTTTGGGAAGGGGAAACATTTTGATTAATCGGGATTCAAAGTTAATTCTCTGTCATCATGGTAGAAACATGGTCTTATCCTCCTAAGTCTTTCCTTGTCTCTCTGAAAGTTCACCCTGGGACTAAAACCAAAATGTGTTTGTCGCATCTCTCTGGTTTGCACTTCTAGACTGCCCTCATGGTGGGTAACTTTTCAAACGGGAAAGCAGGTTAAAACACAGCTTCTGTGTTAAGACTCAGTTTCAATTACAGCTGGACTACTCATAGGCTGTATAATCTTAGACTACTTACCTAACCTCTCAAAGTTTCTATTTCCTCATCTAAAAAATATAGCATCTACTCTACAGATCTGTTGTTAAATGAGCCAACTAATGCAAATATTTAGAACAGTGCATAGCATATTACAAAGCAGTCAATATAAATGTTATTCTTCTGATATTTTTCAACCATATAAAAATGTAAAACCATTCTTAGCTCAAAATGCATACAAAAACAGCCATAGGGCCAGAATCAGCCCACAGGCTAGAGCTTGTGGACTCCTGCTTCAAGTGATATTTAACACCATCTGTCTTACTCCCTGCTTTTTAGACATAGAGACCTGTTTAACTTTCATCCTCCCGGTGCAATTGAGATTCAACAGCAGGATATAAGTAATACTTCCCCAACCACATGGAGGTTGCATCAGTTTTTTTCATCAGAATAATTTTAATCTAAATTCTGTTCAGAGACTTTGAAATAAAAACTCTGTTTTTTCTACTGTCATCCATTGCCATTCACCAAATATAACCACCCTTCTTATCTTTCCTATCACTCTCTTCCTCCTATTAGTCCACACATCCAGCTCCTTGGTTTATTTTCCTATCTTAATGTGAACCCTCTTTCCCAAATTAAATAAATTCCAGAAAGCCAATAACCCTACTTTTTTTCTGCAGTAGCCCACTGCCATTTCCAGATTATTGAATCACACTGTTCCTCAAAAATTATTCCTTCTTTAATGTCCTTACAGTCAGCCTATTCTACTCTCTGTTGAACTCCTACACATTCTTTACTGACTTTGTTGCCCAGTTTACTATACTGTTCACCACTCCAACACTGCAGATTTCTTGAAGGACCTTCGGTTCCTCACATCTGACTCATATAACAAAGTAGCTCCACAGATCCTTAACTGTCCTTCCCTCCGTTCAACTTTATCCCTTGACTTATGAACATCCCAACTCTGAAACATACTCCCAATTTCACTAACTTGCATTATTCCTTATTAAAAGTATTTATTCAGTGATACAACAAAGTTCTTCAGAGCCCTATGTAAATGTATGGTTAAGGTCTTACCCTAATCTGGAGGAAGTGATACCTAAGCTGACTTGAGAAACATGAGTAAAGGTTACTCCTGTTAAGAGGTGACAGAAAATAAGGAGAATTTCAGAAAGAGAGAAACATATATAAATGCTGAAGCAAGAAAGAGAAGCCAGTATAGCTGAGTCACAGAAGTTGTATGTATGGAGGAGGTTGTAAATGTCTGTGAGATTTGGCTTTAGATGAGGACAGAGACCAAAGTTGATTAGATTTCAAAAATGTCCAGTTATGTTCCTGAAAGACCATTTGGCTTCAGTGTGAATTGGAGAACATGCATTGAGAAAACAAAAAGATATTTCAGTAGAGAAGGGGAAGAATGCAGTAGCTTAGACTCAAGGCAGAAAGTGGTGGGGGGAATTTATGGCAGTAGGAATAAGAATAGTGGAGAGATCTGAGAAAATATTTATAAGGAAAAATCATGGGAGTAGGCAATTCAGTGGATGTGAGGAGTGAAGAGGAATGAGATATAAGCCTGACAAGCAGATTTATGGCTTGAGCTAATAGGTAAATAAATAACGGCATCATGTATTGGAGGTATGGTACGATAAAAGGGGAGCATCTCTGGGAGCAAGAGAGCAACTGGTCACATTTTAAAGTCAATATTAGAAACTAAAATAGAGAGTTTAGAAGGATGGGCTGGGGAAATACATTAGATGGTCTTCAGGATATAGATGATAGTTGAAACAAATACAAAGCTCAAGTCAGACATCATCATAAATCCTGGTTCCTATCCTCTCTGCTTTTCATATGCAGCTGATTACTAAGTCCAATCAGCTCCATTCCCTAAATATTTCTTTTCTCCATCCTTTTACTTTCATCAGACTTCAGGTGCCCTGGTATGGGCATCTGTCAGGCCTCTACTGGGCTATCAGAATCACACCTCACTCAGATTTGTCCCTGTTCAATCTACCTCTCGACGCGGCCATCAAAGAGATCAATCACACAATTAAATTAGCTATATTCCTCACCTGCTCACAATTCTTCAATTGCCTCCGTTTCCATGAAACGTGAAATTTATATTCCTTGTACAGCATGTTCTGCCCTGTGTGATCTAGACCTCGGTACTTACCCAAACATTCCAAGCTCCTTCAGCTCTGTAATTGTGTCTGTTATCCATGTTGCCTCTTCTGCCTGGAGGACATCTTTCCAATCTTAAAGCCTCAGCAAGAAAAAAAAGCATTTTCTGGTTAAACAAAGGTGCTTCTTTTGTGGTCCCACTGACCTTTGCACTTCTCCTTGTTGGTGCCTTTGTACGCTTTTCAGTCCACCCAGTGCAATAATACTTTGAAGGCAAAGTCTGTATCTTCGCATTTTTGGATCTATAATACCTAGTATAGTCTGTGAGTAGGCATTCAAAAAATTGGTTTTAAATGAATGGAAACTCACATTTTAACATGGATATCTTTCTTTTTAAATTTCACATCAATATCTAATAGCATAGCAAGTTATATTGTGAGCTCCATTTTTTGGAAAATTATCATTATTTCTATGTGAAATTTAATTTATAAGAGTTAAAACATAACGACCTAATTTATTTTAAGGCTGTGAATTCCATAAGACCTTTCTAACTTTAGATGGACTAACTTTAAATGACATACTCTCTATGGAGATAGAATATTGTATACTTTCTCTAAATTGCTGAAATATGTAGTACCTGAGAAGAAGAAGGAAAATGCCACATAGGAACACAATATGGAGAGATTTCAAAAGAAAATCACAGATGGGTATAGGTAACATCTCATATTATACTGGTGTGAATGGATTTCACAGTCTACATTTTAATTATATTGTGCACTTCACTAATGGCTCTGTCCCCAGAGGGCCTCCTGGGAATTATCTGGCAGATTTTATTTGGCCCTGAGTGAGTTTTAATGTAGTGAAAAGGTAGTGAATTCACAGTGCTACCTATTTGGAGTTAACAGAGAGAGTGAGAATATAACATTCTCCTCTGATGGACGTTGGACACACTCGACGTGTCACCCTTGCAAGTAAGTAATTCAATCTCCCATCTCTCGGTCTTCATCGGCAGCATGTATTTTCAAATTGGATTGGTTTAAAGAAATGCTTGGCACACCAAAAGAGCTTTTATGGGTCCTCTCCTGAGTTTTTAGGAAGAACATACTACAGAGATACATATGTGTTAGAGTTATTGTTTCATGAGAAAAGGTTATTTGAACCTTGATCTTTTATATTAAAAGAAACTGGTACTAAAATGAATTTGCAACTGAGTTTAATCTCAGAAGGGGGCAGTTGAATCATATGAAATTGCTAATTGTTGACAATTTTTGAACTATGCAATGGCAACTTCATATGGTTCAATCTAAATATTTCTAGAGAAAAATTACAATAGTAGCAATCTTATTAGCTTGTCTGGCCTAACAACTTATATTAAAAATACTATTTAAACTTCATATTACTAAAACAGCAGAGAAAACCAAGTACACATCCCAACTAGAAACAACTTTGATGTTTGTGAGGAGTGTCAAATATTTCCAAACTATTCAAATATATTTTAAAGGTAAATCATCCTCCCTCAACTAAAAAGGGTGATTAATATGTTTTTTTGAATCTTAAATACTGTATTCTTGAACTTCAATATATTTAAGAGGCAAATACCATGAACTTTTACAAACCTAGGAGAGTTCCTCTATGTTTCAGGGAAATTTCTTCTTCTAGCATTTGGATAAACAGCATGATGAAAATAAAAGCATCATGCTTGGCAACTTATCTTAATCTTATAGATAAGATGAACTAAAAAGGAGATAAAAAAAATTCTCTTTTTTGGTGGTTATTTCTAAAGAAAGCAAAGGTCAATTTCAATCACCTGGCCACTTAAAATCCTCTCTGTTTCCACTGAGTCACTTTAAATACTGCAAGTTAGAAGAGCTTTTCAATAAATAAAAATATTAGAATGAAATCTTCCTAAATCTAATTTGTTAGCATCCTCTATCAAAATATTATTGTGATTTATCAATTTTGTTAGCTTTGTAACAGTGAGAATAGCTGTACAGAGAAAACTGGCATAGACATTTTCAAAGAACAAAAATCTGAAAGAGAATTGGATTCTTCGTTGTTTCTGTCACAGAAGATTCAAATTATTATCTGTATTCATTGACACAATTACACATGTATTTTCTCTTGTAATAACAGGATGGGAGGATTTCAGACTAATTGTAGGGTGAGCAAATTTCATTCTCTTTTCAAATAAATAGTGGCATCAAGAGCACATGTGTTCTTGCAGGAGAAGTTTCACGTATGCATTGTCTGGAGAACTGTATAGCCCATCCAACAACGGCAGATTGCTGACCCCATGCTGCAGAGCCTGTTTCTAAGTCATCAGCAATATTTCCTCCCAGTCCTGAACAAAGGCACAGCTCCAAATAATAACCACGCATAGACTATAAGGGAAGAGAGAGAGAAAAAAAAATGTAAAAATAAATCCTAAAATCAAAGGTTCCTAGTTCTTCCGTGTTTCACTGATTAGGTGGGATTTGGGTAAGGTAGTTTAGGGTTGTTTTTTCCTCCCTGCCTTTCCAGTTCTATAATCACAATGGCCCTCTAGTGGGATGCTAAATTAAGAGGCATTTTGTTTGTAATGTTAGCAGCTAGATGGAAACAGTCACAGAGAAATGTTTTATTACGGTGAGGAAAGGACTCTTTTAATAAGACTCTTAGGAGACTGAGTTTTAATGATGCTTAACACAATGTTTTAAACCACACACCACATCTACATGTTATTTCTTGTTAAATGCTGGTTATTAAACAGCAGGCTGGCTCCAGATTGCCTGCAGAGGGTAGTTAGGGTTGGTTGATACATCTCTGACAATTTGAATAGTTGATGGAGTGACAAGTGCTGTTTGCATTTAAAGGATTTTACGTTTTAACATCTGCACAGCACAACAGTATATATTATTACCCAGTGTACTTCTGCACAATATGTTGAAGGGTTAAAACCAATTAAGCACAATTGTAAGTTTCAATTTCTTCTAGAATTCTGTGCCCTCATCCAAACTTAACATGCTTAAGCCGGAATGATTTCCCTCACTACTTAACCCAGGGATCTCTGCAGCGAATTGCTGCTCAAAACTGCAGACCAGAGAACAAGTAAGGGAAATGAAGAACAGAATGTGCCCCAAGGAAAGATGTAAGCAATAAAGCAATATGTGTTTATAACTAGGTTTTTTAACCATTTAAAAGCTTAGCATTTTAAAATTCAAAAGAAAGAGAACACTGTTTTGTAGTACCTGCAGTTTCCCCCCTGTTAATCTCCCAGCTTTCTTGCTCCAGTCTTCTCCCACCCAAGGAGAACCAGTTATCATGTGGGTGAGAGATACTGCTTGATGCCAAGGAACCAAAGTGTGCAGTTTTCAGATGTTAATTCTCAGCATTAAGTGAGCTTATTTCTACATAGCCTGTAGCCTGCTTTCTCTTTACATCTTTTATTTTTGGATCCTGCTTCAAACGTGTTCTCTTTTTGAATTGCTGATTTCCTTGTAACAGGTGGGCAGGAGAACAGGGCTGTCTGCTACTTGGGCAGGTCCTCATTGTGGGGATGCTTAGAGGTGGGATCACTAGGGTAAGTCATCCCTTCTGTAGGCTTTGGAGAAAAAAGATGATCTCACTTACTTCTTTTCTCCTTTAGGTTTTCCTTCTCTGTCTCTTCTCACCATTGCCACTATAAGACATCAAAAGATAGGAATCTGAAGTGAGCCGAGGTGCAAAAGAGGCCTACATGCAGTACAAGTCAGTGATTTCCAGTGAGAGGTTAGTGATGGCTCTTTTCATATTCTCTAGGGTCAGAGGGGGTGGGAGACTGCTCGTTAGAAAGGCTTGAGTGTTAACTTTATCAAAAAGAGGAAATAGGACTAAAAATTTGAGCAACACTATCCTAGACCACAGTGAGTGAATTTTAAAATCTGAATATCACCGTGGAAATGCCATGAGTAAGGATGTGATGCATTACTGGGAAGAAATTCTGTGAACAATTGGCTTAACTCCAAAGGAGGGAGAAGATAAGTTCTGTGCTTGTCCATGGTCCAGGTCACTTCACCAAGATTGGGAGTTTCATGGGGTTCAGGATTAAACCAAGTACATATGCCTAAACTCTCCAAACACTTTGGCATTTCTTCCTACTGAGAACCTCATGGGTGTGGTAGGGTGCTGATTGAGGACCAAGTTTGGATGGCTCTGTCTTCTCCATAAACATGCAAAACCAACCATAACCTCAATCGGTATCATTGGATGTGTCCTTACGCAATATGGAATTATGTGTTAAGATATGCTATTGCACATTTCAATTACAGTGAGTCATGGGTGCTGCCATCTAAACATATAAGATTCAAACCAAGCTCTAAATTCTAATGTTGTGTTTAAAGCCACTGGAAAGTACAATACGAACTAAAAAAAAACAATTACAATCTTACCTTTACAACTGATTTTCAGTTTGATATTATGCAAGTCCTTAATCTATTTGAGGTCAAGTAGATTCACTCCTGAAATGAGAATAATAATAACTGCGTTATATACATTGTGGAGTAAATGTGAGAATTAAAATCAAAATGACATGAAGTATAAGAATATGCTTTATAAAGCTAAGTGAAGTGCTACTTAAAAATATGAATTATAGTTGTCGATATAACCAAATATTAATTGCAAATATCCAAAACATGAAAGATTCTCACTTTTTCTTGAGTGTTATAGGGCCTGAGATAATGCAGTCCTTATTTATGGTTTCTTCATTGGGGTAAAGAAAACACATTCTGATTGCTGAATATTGGAGGCACTTGGAAGCTCCAAAATGGTAGGCAAAGGGAGGCCAAAGAAGTTACACATGATGCCATTCTGATACATACGGCATATACCAATGACAAATCTGTTTCCTAATTAATTCTTCTAACACTCTCTCATGTTTAATAGCTATATCGTCATTACCATGCAACCTGAACTCATGTTCAGTCTTCCATCCATGTTCTGTTTAAAAGCATGGTGATTAAGAGATTACAACTGTCCAAATTCTGGTGTGCTACTTACTACAGGTTGCATCATCTGTTGGCTAACTGGTAACTACTCTAGTCCTTTGTTTTCTGTCTTGAAAATGGGTATGATATAAATACTAACCTATAGGGTTAATGTAAGATTCATATGAGTCGACATATATATTAAGTGCTTCATAAATATAAGCATTTATTATTAGTACCTTAGTAAAAGGCACATAGTTTCTTAGGAAAATTTGCATCAACATGGATAGAACTGGAGGAGATTATGCTAAGTGAAATAAGTCAATCAGAGAAAGACAATTATCATATGATTTTACTTATTTGTGGAACATGAGGAATAGCAGGGAGATCATCGGGAGAAAGAAGGGAAAAATGAAGGGGGGGGAAACAGAGGGGGTAATGAATAATGAGAGACTATGGACTCCAGGAAACAAACTGGGGGTTTTAGAGGGGAGGAATGTGGGGGGATGGGCTAGCCCGGTGGAGTGTATTAAGGAGGGCACATATTGCATGGAGCACTGGGCTATATGCAAACAATGAATCATGGAACACTACATCAAAAGCTAATGATGTACTGTATGGTAACTAACATATCATAAAAAAAAAGACAAAAAAAATTAAGAAGCCATTATTGGTTCTTGTTTCTTTATAACTGAAAGCTGTGGGTTCTTCCTTCAAGGTATATCCCAAGTCTCATGTCTAACACCCCCATAATTATCAGTCAGTTTGCCTTCCTGCTTCCTCTCTTACCAAACTATAATTTATTCCCGTCACTGCCAGAATGATCACCCTTTAGTCAAAATTATCCAGTGAGTTATTTCTTCCCAAAGGTTAAATCTCAATTCCATATTATTTTTTACAAATATAAATCATATGAATGTCTAACTGGGCATATTTTAACTGCTTTTTTAGGCTTTATTGAGATATAATTGACATGTAACATTCTGTAAGTTTAAGGTCTACAAAGTACTGATTTTGTATATGTATATATTACAAAATGGTTATCACAATAAGATTAGTTAAAACATTATCACCTGGCATAGTTACATATTTTTTTGTATGATGAGAACTTTAAATATCTACTCCCTTAACAACTTTTCAATATACAATATATTATTGTTAATTACAATCACCATGTTGGACATTGCAGCCCCAGAAGTTATTCATCTTATAACTGGAAGGCTTTACTCTTTGACCACCTTCACCCATTTTGCCCATCCCCCACACCTACCACTGACAACCACTAATCTGTTTTTTTTTTTAGATTCCACATATACGTGAAATCATACAAGACTTGTCTTTGTCCGACTTATTTCACTTAGCATAATGCCTCCAGAATTCATCCATTTTGTCACAAATGGCAAGATTTCCTTCTTTTTAAATGACTGAATATTACATGTCTGTGTGTGTGTGAAAATAATTACATTTTCTTTATCCATTCATACATAGCTGGATATTTAGGTTGTTTTCATGTCTTGACTATTATAAATGATCCTGCAAAGAACATAGAGGTACAGATGAAAGTAAGCATATTTGATCACAGCTATCTAGGGGCACCTGGGTGGCTTAGTTGGTTGAGCGTCTGCCTTCAGCTCAGGTCATGATCTCGGGGTCCTGGGATTGAGCCCTGCATCGGGCTCCCTGCTGAGCAGTGAGTCTGCTTCTCCTTCTCCCTCTGTGATCTCTCTCACTTTCACTTTCTCAAATAAATAAATAAAATCTTTTTAAAAAAAAGTATCTAAGAATACAAATATGTTACTTCAACATAAGAGATATTAGATACTACAAGATTTTTCAAAAGTTACAAGGAAAGATCATTCAAAATATTAAGATATTGGGGTGCCTGGGTGGCTCAGTTGAGCATCTGACTCTTGATTTCTGCTCAGGTCATGATCACAGGGCCATGAGATGAGCCTCTCCTTGGGGCTCCGAACTCAGCAGAGAGTCTGCTTGAGAGTCTCTCCTTCTCCCTCTGCCGCTTCACTTGCTCATACTCTTTCTCTCTCTCAAATAAATAAATAAATCTTTTAAAAATATAATAAGATATTGGATACACTAAGTATGTAATAGCCTTGCTGTTAGTACTCTGCTCTTAAATGGTGGAAGACTAGTCTTAGGTCTCCTCAGATTTCCATTACCCTCAATCCCATTTTATTTTATCATTTTTTTTCTGTGTAGGCTTACAATCTCTACATGACCAATCCCCGCTGCCATTCATATGTTTATTTTTTATTTAAATATTTCGATGCTCAGACAAGTCCTCACTTCCAGTAAATCTTCTTTGAATTCTTTATATTTCTATTTATCTTTTGGTTGGCTGGATTTTGTCACCATGAAGTCTTTATTTGCCAAAAAGAAGATCCCAAAGATTCTGTATTCTGATTGTTGCATGCCTAAGCCAATCTATCCATTGTTTTCATGGTTGAATGTCAACATGAGCAGTTACTAAATCCTTGAATCATAGACCCCATATCTATGGTTTAGTAATCTTTGAATAAAAGTTACATTATCTATATCAATACCATGTAATGTACAGCACTGAGAAGATTAAGACAAATCTTATAAAGTCTCCCACTTAGAAAACAAAAGATGAGAAAAAACACAAAGTAGTCATTCTTCTGGCACACAATAATATTTTGTTGGGCCCTGATAGCTCAGCAGAGACAGGAGTGCTTTGGGCAGCCAAATTGATGACCTCTGATCCAGCTCTCTGGGAATATCTCCCTTGTTCATTGTCCTGTATGGCCAGATGTGTGATGCACAGTACAGAGGTTTATCTTTTTGGGAGATGTACAGTTTTATCAACCCACGTTCTGTGGTATAAATGTTAAGGGTGGGGATTTTGCCTTAGGATTTAAACAGTCATAGAAAATGTTCAATCAGACTTTGACTGTCTTTGGCAGAAGCCCTCATATAATACCCAGTTAAGATTCCAGTGTATTTTCTTCCCATATGTCCACCACCAGATACATTGCCTAGAGACTGATTTTGGGTGTAGAAATATTTGGCTCTTGGCAATAGACTTTATCACTGGCATGGCGTCAGTCTTATGGTATCTGTATTGAAGAAGATTCTAATACCTCTGAGTAGGAAGGGAATGATTATCTGTTCCCTGTACCTTGCTTTGTGTAAATTACATTTTTACAATGAGAGAAGCCTTCTTCAGCCAGAGATGGCTTAATAGGGGTACTTGTAGATGGACTCTGGTAAAGGGAGGTAATATTGAGCTAACTGATCTTATCTCCTGCTAACTCCCCCAACTGTGACCCTGATTACATTAACTCTGGTTTGAGGTATAAAATTTTAGGGTCTCTGTTAAAATTTCCAGATAATCTTAGTAATTTTAGCATAATATTTCTTTCTTAGCATTTAACATAGTTTTAATTTGTTTACCTTCTTCCCTCAAATATAAAGCCCTTTGTACCTTCAGTATGAATTTGCCCCCTTCTTATAGGACTTTAATGAATGCTATATAAAATAACCAATACAGACTTATGTCATGATTTAAGTACTAACATAAAACAAGCCACTGTTTAACCAATTGTTTTGTTAAGGCATAATATATACTGATAACTTGTAAGCCTGAAAAAGGAAGGATCCTCAAGTGTTCTATCTGCTCTGTGTCCTAAGTTCAGCAAGGTGCATATTTTAGGATCTGTTACTTTCAGAATTCCATACAGTGCAGACTTTTAATCTTCTCTAACATTGTAACATCTTAATCCTACTGCTGTGAAAGACTAGATTTTTTGGAAAAATTTGCACTTGGCTACATTTATAGAAACATCTTTCTCTGATGATAAGATGGAATTTTAAGAAAGGTCTTCTCAAAACAGCTTAGCATAGATTTTGGTTCCTATATCCTACAAAGCAACTGAAAGGGGGAATGAGAACAAAAGATACTACTTTGCTCCCAGCCTCAACATATGCCCGAACATAATTCATGTCCCAAATAAGCAGGCAGATAACCAACCAAACAAATAAAAAGTGGCCATTCCAGTTTATTCAAAATTTGGGCTATCAAAAATGAACTGAGTCTTTGTCTTTATAAATTAAAAGCAGTCTCTAGACAAGATAAACCTTAAGTCAAGAATGGCTAAAACAGGGGCGCCTGGGTGGCACAGTGGTTAAGTGTCTGCCTTTGGCTCAGGGAGTGATCCTGGTGTTATGGGATCGAGCCCCACATCAGGCTCCTCTGCTATAAGCCTGCTTCTTCCTCTCCCACTCCCCCTGCTTGTGTTCCCTCTCTCGCTGGCTGTCTCTATCTCTGTCAAATAAATAAATAAAATCTTTAAAAAAAAAAAAAAGAATGGCTAAAACATGTACAGTACTGGATTCACTTCTGTATTACTTAGGAATGTTTTTCCTTCAAGTGACAGATAGCTGCTGATCACAGTAATTGAACAAATTTCTTCTCGTGGCAAGAAGTCCAAAGTAGGTGGTGACTGACACTCACGCAGCAGTATCCCATGCCCTGGCCATGTATGTGTACGTTACTCATATTCTCTTCCAAGTAGCAAGGCTGCTACAGCTAGAGTAATTGCACCCGTTTTCTACCAGGATGGGAAAAGAAAGAAAAAGAGTGAATTTCATTACCAGAAAGCAAAAACTCTCCCAGGGACATCACAGTTGACTGTGGCCCATATCTCATTGGTCAGAGCCACCTGACATGGCCTTGGGTAAAAAATCAGCAAGAAAGCAAGGGTTTTGGAATGATGGTTGGGTCAGGTTTAACAATGATGGGCTGGAGTCAGCTCCTGAATGTTTACAAAATCTGACTGGAAAACTTTCAGGAATCATGTGAACCAGTTGTTAAACAGAGCCATTATTAAAAATTAAATTACATAAACTTATCATTATACTATATTAAAACGGAAGTAATGAATGAATACTCATCTTTTCCTAATTATTGAATTACATTTTTCTGTTATGTATATTCTTGGGGCTGTTTATTTCAATCACATCTTTATAGAGGAAATGCTATTTTAAATGGTGTGCTTCTGTGTGTCTCTTCCCATCTTTGCATTCAGTGATGTCATACCGGTACCTTACTATTGAGCCTGGTGGGAGAATTTATACCACAGAAGTCAGAAAATGCTGCATACAAATTGGGTCCTTTAGTGTGTGTGTTTTGTGGATTGTCCAGAGCTTAAAAAGCAAAAGAGAAAATTTTCATAAACCAGATTAAATTTAAAAGTTTTCCCTGCCCCTAGCTGTTGCATTACAATTAAACTTAAAAGTGTGCCTGTGTCTACAGCTGTTACCTCTGTACAACTCAAAAATTTGAGAAATATACTTCTAATGTTCGAAAACTATGATCCAATCCAGCAAAGAAATCCCTTGTGTCATTGATGAAAGAACAAAGACTTAGGTCTTTGTTGTTTTACCTTCATCTTACTCATTAAAGTAAACCAGCATATCAACCAACAGTTAATCTTAGTAATTTTAGCATAATATTTCTTTCTTAGCATTTAACATAGTTTTAATTTGTTTACCTTCTTGACATTCTAGACAGAGCCTTCTTGACATTCTAGATCCTGAATACGCAGGACCAGAGAATCCGCCAACCTCAAGCTCTCTAAGCTTCAGCTGTATAATTGGAATGATGAAGAGTACCTACCTTTTAAGCTTATGTGAGGATAAAATTAGATAATAATGTAAAATCCATAGTATGATCAATGCTCAAGAAATGGTAATCTTATGCATAATAAGCTACATTTATTTTCCATTTTATTCTTTGGATTCAGTATCTCAACAAATTCTTTTATTCATTTTATAGATCTTTGAGTTACAGAATAGTAGGAATTCTATGCGCAAATAGGCATACCAGAAAAGAATATTTCAATACTAGCTCCTTCTTTCTCCATATGTAAGATTTTTAAATAAGAGTAATAAAGAAGTTATTTTTATTTTTATCCAATTAACCAAAACCCTTTTTGTATATCTAACATTATATTATTTCTTATTAAAATTGTTTATATAAACAAAATTCACACAAACTCACACAGTGTAAATATTTTCCACAATCTTATCTTACACATATACTCATTGTTAACATGTAGTTATATATATATATATGTGTGTGTGTGTGTGTGTGTGTGTGTGTGTGTGTAATTTAGGGGAAGGGGTGGGGCGGGACGGGGTAACTGGGTGATAGACATAAAGAAAGGCACGTGATGTAATGAGCATTGGGTATTATATAAGACTGCTGAATCACTGACCTTTACCTCTGAAACCAATAATACGTTATATGTTAATTACTTGAATTTAAATTTAAAAAACTGAAAAAGAAAAAAAAAAAAACATGTGGTTCTATATTAACTTTCTTTAAGGCAACTTATTACCCAAATGCTTTATCTAGGAAAACTGCTTTATAATGGTACATAATTGATTGTATTAGAAAATTAAAGAACTTTCTAAAATTTAATTGGAAGTATTTTGACAAGAAAGAAGGTAAATATTAAGTATTGTCTGCCACAAGTAGAAAACTTTAAGAAGTATGACATCTAAAATATCCCACAAAGATATAGGTGTCAGTCACCGTAGTTGTTGTGAAGTAGGGCAGGATAAAATAACCAATCCTATATATAAAGCATTTCAAATAAAGTTTCACTACCATAAATGCCATAGAGTTGGTTATACAAATTAGAGTCCTGTCCATGCCTAAGTGGAGTCAGATTAGGTAGGTATAATATAAGCCTAGTTGATGGCCTACAAGAGATGTCATAATATCTGTCTTTCTTAATATTGACAAAATTTTATCCTGGTGTGAAGAATGAATATATGAGTTATTTACAAATGTACCATTTTCATGGAAAGATAAGACCTACTTATCATTTATTCAACCCTCCTACATGCTAATACACATTGTCTCATCCCATTTTATCCTTATAATTATCACATTTTCATTGTTTCAGATAAAAAGATCTGAGCTTCAGAACAGTTAAATAAATGGTTTACTCAGAGTCACAGAATAAGCTGCAGAACTTGAAATCAACTTTTGCTTTCCCCATGCAAACTTATTCTAATATCTTGACAGTGAACAGCAAGGTCATATTTTCTTGAGACAAAAAAGTGTGTTCTACTTGCAGCTATTCTGCTGGAACAACAGTTAGCCATGTCCCTCACCATCCAACACTCTCTCTTGCTCCCAGCCTTGCTTTTCATGTTTTGTGTCTTTGTGATCTAAAAGTGGCTCTTCTTACCAAAACATCAATATACTAGATCAGAGTTCAGAAAATAGTATTTTCACTTTTAGTCATTTGATGTTGTTTAGTGTTAAAATCCTCCACTTAAGTACACACTATCTTGAGTGCAGAAAATATCTGATTTATTCTTTCTTTCTGGAAATTCCTCTGATTTTCTACAATATTCTCATCCTCTGTAAATTCCTTTCTATTTGTGCATTTTATTTGCTAACCTCACCTGGCAGGGAGACTTAGCTGGGGAGTCCAGTAGGACTGGAACAGAATGTATGTGGACCCAAAGATTAAATGTTTGAAGCTTATCCAAAAGAAAGCACTAAGGTCAAATGGAACGGTATGTGCAAAGTATGTTATTAGAGATGAGTTGTGCCGAGCCAGTGTTTGATCTTAAAGCAAATTTTTAGAGCTGTGATTTGTGATAAACCAGGAATCAAAAAGGGTGGAAGTGGAGTTGTCTTGATCAATTTTAGACACTAGTCCAGTAATTCTTGGAGGATTTAATCATTATTTCAAGCACTTGTTTCCTTGGGTGGATTGGTATCATTCAAAGGGGCCTAAAGATAATAAATTGGCATTGAATAAATGTTTAAAAAGTATGTCATGGAAAATCATGCATGATCTGCTCTGCACAGTCACATATTTCATCACTGGACATGAAAAGGCTTACTGATTTTTCTCCTGCCTTTTAAATGATGAAACTTGGCCTTCTCCATTATTCTTCTAACATTACATCTTTCTGCTCTTTTGGTGTTTCATGTCCCTTCCCAATAATCTAAAATTCCTTTTATTCAAGCCATTGAATCCCCACCGTGTACTTGTCCTGGATACTTCCACTGGGCTTTCATCCACCCATAATCCTTCCTCCTTCTGATCTTTCCCCATTTCCCTCCCTCCTGTTGACATCTCATCCTTTTCCACCTGGTTCCTTGGTGCAAAGAATGAAAGTCAA
Source organism: Ailuropoda melanoleuca (assembly GCF_002007445.2). Classification (NCBI taxonomy): domain Eukaryota; kingdom Metazoa; phylum Chordata; class Mammalia; order Carnivora; family Ursidae; genus Ailuropoda; species Ailuropoda melanoleuca. The sequence goes on from NC_048222.1 coordinate 122,514,301, forward strand.
TTCTGCGTATTTTGGACAACTAGAAGGTAATATGTCTTTCAATTTGACCACGTTTTCATAATCACTCGATCCTCATATACAATGGGGTATGGTCAATTTTATAAAATTTTAACAATTTTCTACATTCTCAAGTTTAGGTTTTGTTTGTGAGTATTTTTCTATCACCTTTGAATGTTAACCAAAAAATAAGGTAAAGATGATTTTGTTTAACTTATAAACAAGGAACAGTTTTAAAACCTATTTGATATTTCATTCAAAGAATCATATCACCTAGCAAATTATTATCCTTCGCTCTAAAGTTTCCATTGTCATAAGTCAAGTAACAATCAAAATTGACGGGGATCAGAACTTCAACTACAAATCAGACCCCTAATTGGTCTTTCCATTTCCTTTTTCAAACTTCATCTCACAAATTTCCTCTCCCTATTGCTGCCAAAATTGTCTTTCTAAACTATAATACAATCATGTCAAGCCTCTGTTTGTAATACATCAGCATTTCTACCTTTCCTAGGCAGTGGATGAAGGCTCCCTAGGGTGACAGCACAGATTTCCATGATGACATCCACAACTCCCGTCACATACTTCATCCTACCCATGCCCGATAACTATTTTTTATCAGTGTCTAAAACTGTGTTGGGCCCCTATGCTTTGCACTCCTTTATATCTGAGCCACCTTCCCCACTCTTTTCTGCCTACTAAAAATGTCCCCACTCTTCAAAATTTAGCACAAACCTCACCTCCACGCTCTTTCCTGTTTCCTTAGACCTATTGTTTCCTTTGTGTACTTAGTGTCAGATCCGTATCATGTTTTTATTGTAGTACTGAATACATAATAATTTTTAACTTCTACGGCACTTTTCCTTGGACTATAAACTTCTTGCGGGCAGAAAGTTTGTCAGAGTACCTTTGAATATTGATTATTCTGCTTAATAAACTTATTAAACTTAATAAACTTAAAGCATTTAACATAATAGAAGTTTACAGAATGAAGGTAGGGCAGGTGAAAAATAAATTTTGATTAATAAAGCATATGGAAATTAAGCAGACATTAAGAAAGAGTATCACCAATCAACAGAGCAAGATTTACTGTGAAGCTGTGCTCTTCCCCCCTAAACAGCCCCTTAAGGTAATGAAAATTCCTAGGAGTTCTCAGGTATTCTAGAAGGTCAAAGTGACAGAGTGCACCTGGCAAGCTCTTCAATGTGAGTATATAGTAGACTGCCCAAGGGACCAGAATCTCCAAAGCTGCACTAACATGCTATATTTTATTTTCTGTTTTAAATAGATGTTCATTTTTTTTAAACTAATTTTACACTAAAAAATTTATGCACCTTTTCTTTTTTGGTTGTGTTTGTTTGTTTGTTTAGTAGACTTCATGTCCAGAGTGGAGTCCAACAGGGGGCTTGAACTCAGGACCCTGAGATTAAGACCTGAGCTGAGATCAAGAGTCAGGTGCGTAACAGACTGAGCCACCGAGGCATCTCTTTATGTACATTTTCTTAAGAAGAATCCCCAAATTGTATAAGCTTCAAACTCCACAAAAACTCTATCCACTCCTGCCAATCAGACAGGAAAACACGAAAAGGAGACTGAGATAGGCCAAGAGGAAAGTTTCAGACATCTGTCCACAGATTTCTCCTCAATTTAAAAAAAAAAAAAATGCATCCGGAACTTAACAGAATAAAATTAAGATAAAACAGGTTGTGGGCTAAAACAATTCTATTCAGAATTCAGGTATGTGTTGCGAACTAGTTTTTATATAATGTCTTTGCCAACATGTTCCTTCTTACCTTGTTTAATTTTAAATTTATCTTTAAATATCCATCTTCCTAGTAGCCTGATGAACTCTCCCAAGGGAAAAGCCATTTGCCATTTACGTTTGTATTCAAGGGCAACCTTCAAATTATTTAACAACCAGTATAGTAACAAATTTACATATAAGTCAACAACTTTAAAACTGTATTCTCTTTATTTTCTCAATAAAATTAAACTATATTACCAAACACCGTCGAAGTGATATACACTACAGTGCTGATTTTTCATTAAATTATTCTAATGATTTCCAAAACAGTTGTTAGTTTTTAGAAATCATTGGCACTAGATTTGTTTGAAATGGCTGTCAGAATCATGATTTGACATAAGGGAAAAACATTAAATTTTCCGAAACTTCCTCATTAAATTGATAGACTTTAGATGATTTTATACTCTCAATTTATCTTAATGTCAACAGTATTATTCATAATTCCAAAACTCCTTTTTTTGTGGAACAGCAATTATGCTAAGGATCTTTATGCTCTTGGAGTAATAGTCGATATTTTAATATATTCAATGTATCTTTTATTTCAGGTATTTCTCAGGTATTGTTGTGATAACATTGTAAAACCAAGGACCCCCAAAAATCAATGTGTTATAAAAAATAGCATTTCTCTTTCACTTATGGGTCTGCAGCTCCACTAACATTTTGAGTCACTTAGAGTGGATTCTTCTGGGTACCTCTCTTTAGGTTACACATTATTGGGGCCTGGGTCCAAAGTGAAGGTTGGGTTCAGATCTGCTACATGTATCCATGTAGCAGTCTGGAATCAATCATTACTCAGGAAACCTTCTCACTGCACTGGAAGAAGCACAAGATAGTAGCAAGCAATGGAAGCCATAACATTGCCACTTCACCTACGTTTCCTTGGCCAAAGCAACTCATATGGCTGAGTGTATCATTAATAGATAGAGAAATACATCCCACCCCCTCTACTGGAAGCTACTGAAAACTTACACATCAAAAAACAAAGTTGTTAAAAAAAAAGGTGGGAGGGAGGGCCACACACCTGGCTGGCTTGCTTAGTCAGTAAAGCATGCTATGCTTAATCTCAGTTGTGAGTTCAAGCCCCACGTTGGGTGTAGAACTTACGTTAAAAAAAAGTTGTTTAATTCTATGATAAGGAGAAATGGAGACTTAAGAATACTATAGTTTACTACACAAACCCAGTTTCAAAAATAGTTCATTGAAATGTCAAATTTTATTAAGGCAAACCAATTTTGTTAGGTCAGATGAGAAAAGGTATATTGTGGAGAGGTGGCATATTATTATTTTTAGGAGTGTATGTTTTATTGCCCAAATTCCTGGTGTCAAATTCTTTTTCTGCCATTTAAGCTTTTAGATAATATCTCAATGCTTCAGTCCCCTCATCAGCAAAATAGTACTCAAATTAGCTAAAATACATTTTGAACAGATCCCGTCTCAGATTAAATGCTTTATAACATGCATTAACCCTCCTTTTAATTATTAAAATGAACATTGTTCATGAAATGATCAGCAGACACTAGGTTCATTTCAATGACCTTTTCCCACTAAATAAAAGTAAATTTCAACCAGATGGTGATAAGTGGAACCCATATCCTACGAATACCAGGTGTCTCATCACTCATCAGGTTCCTGACACTCTTCCCAAATCTCGTCCCAGAAGTAAATGAGCCCTGTTTGTGCAGCTGAGAGTACCATTCCAGAGGTGTTTCCATCTTTGCTTGCCTGCCTTCTTTCTAGGTTTTCTTTTGGAACTCAGAGTCTGAGAGCTGCAAAAGCTACAGTTGTCACAAGGAACCACATAAAGGCAACTCAGAGTTTAAAAAGGCAAGTGGGGGCGCCTGGGTGGCTCAGTCGTTAAACATCTGCCTGTGGCTCAGGGCATGATCCCCAGGTCCTGGGATCGAGCCCCTCATCGGTCTCCCTGCTCTGCTGGGAGCCTGTTTCTTCCTCTCACACTCCCCCTGCTTGTGTTCCCTCTCTCGCTGGCTGTCTCTCTCTCTGTCAAATAAATAAATAAAATATTAAAAGGGGCGCCTGGGTGGCACAGCGGTTAAGCGTCTGCCTTCGGCTCAGGGCGTGATCCCAGTGTTATGGGATCGAGCCCCACATCAGGCTCTTCCGCTGTGAGCCTGCTTCTTCCTCTCCCACTCCCCCTGCTTGTGTTCCCTCTCTCGCTGGCTGTCTCTATCTCTGTCAAATAAATAAATAAAATTAAAAAAAAATTTAAAAAAAAATATTAAAAAAAAAAAAAAGGCAAGTGGAAAGCCCCTAGCGAAGGAGAGGCAAGCATAGGCAATCAAGGGACAGTAATCCCCTTCGATGCCAGCACTGCTAATGGAATTTTGGTCTATGGAGCTCTGGCCAGAGGGCTGTGTGTAAGAATGTAGCAGCCTGGAAGGAAAATCCACAATGGTGCTCCAGTGATGGGGGTTTTAGGCAGGGCACCAATTAGCTCCATAAGTTGGGCTAATAAAGGTGGCTGGAAGGCAAGATTTGCAAAAGAAGGGTTAAGTGGTTTCTGCATAAACAGAATCTCGTTTCAGAGTTGAAGCAGAATCATGGGAGCCACCTGAGCCAGGTCTAAAACTTCAATTGCTTGATCATATAGTAGAGGTACATGTGAGAAGAGGCCCAGAGAACAACTGATAAAGGGGAAAGAGAGAAGAACAATATACGAACATTGTATTATTTGAATAATTATACACGGTGGTACTGGCACATACCAGTGAGATTTCAGCCCTGCTTTAACCCCCGCTATCCAGAGCAATGCCTGGTACATTGAAGATGTTTAGCAATGGCCTCCTAGGTTACTGTCACTTTGAAAAAATATAATGAAATCCCTCGAATCACAAATACCTTCTCATTTTAAAAATATAAACAACTATATCTATTCTATATATTTAACAGAGTTGTTATGAGTAAAGGGTGAGCTAATGGACACTAAAGAGAGTCATAGGAAATAAGGTAAGGTGTTCATTTACATTGAAGTGAGAGAAAAGAGGGAGAACAGTAGACGAGAGGGTGTGTGTGTGTTTGTATATATGTGTGTGTGAGAGAGAGAAAGAGAAACTTAGAAGTGCTGAAAAGAGGAGAATGAAGAAGAGGAAGAGAAGAGGAAGCTGCCTTTCTTCACCCCTAGAAATTTCATATAGATTCGTAGGGATTCAGGGATCTAACTGTCTATGTGATAGGTTTTTAATCTACAGGTATGGACAATCTCAGCTGACAGCTATGACAAATTTACAACAGAGTCAATTTGATGTAAAACTGTATGTTTGCAAAGTCCAAAGATTTAGGACAATGGTTTAGAATACGCAACTTTAACAAAAACACATCTGACTCACCTACCGGGATGGTAAAGAAATATAAATACTATGATCCACTTACCTCATAGCTTCATCTATGTAGTTATATCAAGTTAAGGACTTAGTAGAATGTATGACTCTGACATATGGTTTTATAATTTTCATTTCTTCATGTATCATGTATCATATTTACTTTTTAAATTTATTTATCTTGAATTAACTATATCCTAATTCTTAAAGATTAATTCTAATAGTAAAATTAGTCATACATACTAGCCCAGTTATCATTACTTTAATAAAATACCACAAAGATTAGAGGTTTAGAACAACCACCCTTTTAATATACTATATAATTTTGTGGAGTAGCAACTGATACAAGTTTTTCCTGGACAATTATTTGGCTCCACAGGTCAACAAGGGCAACTTGGTAGTATCCAGCTGACAACTAGGGGAGTCTGATGAGTCCAAGACAGCTTCACTCACATGTTTGGATCTTGGCAAGGCTGAATTCAACTGAGTCTCTCTATCACTCCACATAATCTTAGGACCTCTCCACATAGTCTTTTCAGATAGATAGCTGGACTTACACTGAAGCTTAGGGCTCTAACAGTGAGGATTCCACAAAATAGAAAGTGAAAGCTCAGTCTCCTAGGTCCTGGCCCAGAAATTGGCACATCACTTCTGCTATATTTTACTGATAAGGTGCTCACAGAGCCCACCAAGATTCAAGTGACGGGAACCAAGAACCCCCTTCTCAATGAGAGAAGTGTCAAAGAATTTACACTGTCTTAAACCCACTACCTAATTCCATCTGAAATTGTAATACCCCAGCCCATTTAATTCATAATGATTGGTTTTATATTTATAACATTTTAATATTTTTTTTGTCATTCTATCCTCCAATAACTGGTTGAAGGAGGCCTGTCTAAATATAAAAACAAATGAGTTCTTTGTTATCTGCTTTCTAATCCACCTAGCTCAGGCAATGCATGATCTTTTTAAAGTTGTTCTCTTTTTCTTAAAAAAAAAAAGAAAAACCAAAACAAACCCTAAGCATTTATATGAGATGAAAGTTGACACCTCTACAACTCTTTGTTTGGATTTGGAGTTGCATAGGGAAAAATAAGTACATTTTCTTTTGTCAGGCACAAACTGCAGAATATGAATTATGTTGATTCATAATAGATATGTCATTTCTAACCTTCCAGTCTTCACCGTCTGAAAAACAAATTCCACTAGTCATAAACATCCTCTTAACTGTACATATGCTCCACCTTAACCTTGTATCCCCTCCAGGTAATTCTCCATGCTGATTTGTTCTGGTCTGACATCTCCTTTGTGTGCTGGGATTTAAGTTAACCTTTCATACTTTTATAACAGATGCCGCATATACTCTAGTCAGGGATTTGGTTAATTGCTTCTCTGATGCAGAGACCATTCTCAGTTGCAAGGGATTTAAAAAGATTCAGGAAATCAACAACAGGTAAATTAGGAGAGGATCAGAGACTCCCCCAGTGGAAAAAAATGTAAATGTTAAAAGCTTGATCTAATCCTTAGGCTCATGCATATTTCTAAAATAGGATTTGTCAACTGCAAATGCAAAGTAGCTCCAATTTGATATTAGTGACTTTGTCTGTTTTATATGCTGAAACCCTAAAGCAGCAGAACTGACTGCCAAGTGTTGATGTAAAAGTATTGACAAAACAGAAGGCTTCACAGTGAGGACATCCTCTTATAAGGTTCAACACAGTGACTGTAGTTACAACTGCAGTCTTTGCATATCGCATCCCTGGTCCACTGGCCCGTTGGACTTGATCTCACCTTCCAGCCCTCCCAACAATTAAAAAAAGGCGGGGGAGGGTAAAGGGAGGGGAAGGAGTCAGTTAACGCTACCATATGTAGGAATACATTACCTGAAACAAATTATCTTTGCAAAACAAAGGAGGAAGAGAGAGAGCCATCATAAAATGAGCAGTTAAGTTGTTTCAAAGATTCAGGAATAATAAATAACCTCTGCGTCATATCTTTCCATTGAATCACACCTCAGCAGTGCATATAGGATTAATATGACTTTTTAGGAAATAACATGCTGTGGGTGGAATCTCTTCTCGATAAGTCATTAGGTAAGGAAGCCATATCCTTTTGTTAATTGTGAGTTCTGTCAAACCAGAAGATATACTGATCACCACAATGGATTTATCATTATTCTAACCTGCTGAAGAGGCTTAAAGAAATACTGAGATTTTACTGTCTTTACATAACCCAAATGCATGCTTTATGGGAGCTGGTATTAGTGACATAGAAGAGAGCCCCCTATAATAGGGTCTGTTTACCCTGGGGGCTGCCTAGACAACCGTGTGGGACACTAGTAGGGAATATTAACATTTTTAATTACATTTATTTTTAATTCATACTTTTAAAGTTTTGTATATGTTTCATAATATACTTTATATTTTATAGAGTCATACACATACGTACTTTGCAAAAATAGATGACAAATATAATGAAAAGGAATGCTCAATTTTTTTTAACCTATAGTTGTGTATGATATCAACTGTTTGGTGAACACTAACCTTGAAGAGTAGAATTATTCTTAGGGTAAACATGGTGTTCTGATTTTAACAAGAATGACAAAAGGACTAGTAGAATAAAAAGAATATAGGCTTTGAAGTCAGCCAGTCTAGAGTAAGAGTTCCATTTCCATCTTCTACAAAATAATATGATCTTAAACCAGTTATTGACATATCTATAAAATGAGAATAATAATAACAAGCTTCACAGAGATATTCTCAGAAAAAATAAAGACTACTTAAAATGCCTTAGTAGAATGCTGAATGCACATGAGTGGTCTGTCCATGTTGGTTCTGCTCTTTTCCCTCTCTTAGTTTCCTTGACAGTTTCCTTCCGCCACATGTGTGCTGTTCTGTATTTATGGCTACATTCTGTTGTTTCACTTGAATCTCTCTCACTATGGAATACAGACATTTTGTAGGTTTATTTTCTTAGTCCTTTTATGTGTAACGTATTCTTTGTTCAAAAAACAATAGATTTCTACAAGAGAAGTTATATTTCAGAACAACTAATATTGGAAAAGGTGGGGGAAAATAGTTTCTTTTTTTCTTTTCTCAACTGTCAGTTCATTGTTAACTCTTGCTTAGCCCACTGCCCACCATCCTCTTCCCACGCGAGAGGCTGGTGTTTTATCGCACCTGAAATGTATGTTTGCAATACGGGAACTGCTCCTCTTCACTCCTCAGTTTCCCCTCTGGCAGGAAACACTTCCTTTGCTCCATTTTCATCTCCCCTTGTAAGAGTTTTCAGATCAGCTTAGGCTCCAAAGTCCTCTCTCACAGGGGCTGAGGTTTTGTCGCAGTCACCCCATCTCGTCTTCTCTTGTAAACTTCTCTTTATATTAAAAATCAAGCAATCCCTCAGTTTTACCATAGCACTTCGCTCTCCTCTTCTTTGCTTTCCTTATCCCCATTCTTTGATCTGTCACTTATCTCCCGACCCAAATCCCCTCCCCGTCCCCTGCACCGCAAATCAGCAGCAACAGCAAATATTACAGCTCAATGTTGAACTATAGCTCCAAAGATTTAAATTTGATCTGCACCCTAAAACTATTTTCTTTCCTGCACACTGTTGAGTTACCATCTCATTATTATTACTAGCAAAACAAGTATGTGAGCCCTACAAGACATGTAGGCAAGAAAACATAGTCAATAAAAAAAACAAAACGAAAACATAGTCAATGACAGATTCTAATATGTACTTTATCATATTGTAATAGAAAACCTAAACGGAAAACATAAGACAGGAAATAGATCAAGACACGCTGCAATAAAGCCAGAGAGGATGGAGATGCACGTAAAGGACACTTTTAGAGGCTCCTTTGGGGAAAAAAAAAATTGTCATCTGCAAAAGCAAAGGAAAAAAAATCATTTGACTCCCAAATGGTAGATGCCGTCATGTCATATAGACGAAGCTGCAAATAGCTAATTTATTGTTCTAACAACCTCCCTTGCTGGAGATAGTCCAGTAATTGACTCCAGTTAATTGTTTCTACTTTTGATGCCTCTTTTTATATCTCTTTACATAAAGACATTTTAAATGATAGAGTTGAAATAATTATCCAAATATTTCATGAATAAAGTCTTCATTGATGTGCATTTATTTAGGAGGGACTAAATTATCCAATTTTAGCTACAAATATTGGTCAGATTCACCCAAACCTGTTTATATTTTATCTTCTGCAATTGTGTAACTAAATACCAACACTGCTTATCCTTTTTTAGTGTCCAAGTTTTAACTGTTGGGGACAGTGTAGCACTGGAAGTGACTGGATGCAATGAGCTGTGAAGGATTGCAGATAGGTAGGGGAGTAAGGGATAAACCCTTATGTAGGGTTTTCCTCCCATGAGTTAGGACTACCTTCCTCAGAAACATTTAGCTTTATCAATCATAATAAATAATAATAATAAATAAGAGAAGAAGACTCTAATATATTTCAATCCTAATGGCATAGTTTTGGAACAGTTCTGATGGCATAAATCTCCCTTTATGCTACAGATTCATGATTAAGAACACAGACTCTGGCAATCGACTGTGAGCCATGCTAGCTTTGTGACGTCATCAAGTTGTTTAACTTCTCTGCAGAGTTCTTGTGAGGGTTAAGTGAATTTATAGAGTAAAACTCTTAGAACGGTACAATCATCATTCAGAAATTATTTGGCTCTGTTTTCATTCCATCTTATAATAAAGATGGCACCACTTATAGGAGATTTCTACTTAGAAACTCAAGAAAATCGACCGCATACTCTGAATCACTACGGTGACATTGGTATGGATAATTCAAAATAAATATTAAGTGATAAGAACATTAAGTTTAGAAAATGAGCTATGCATACGATAATGAGCATTCCCCCAAACAATCTCAGGATTTATTAAGAGGACTGAAGATAATACTTTAAAATCAAGTTATCATTATAAATCATCACTCGATAAAAAGTCTTGAAATGTTGCGATAGGGCTATGACATTTCGATTTCTACCTCACAAAGACCAAGATGCCTCAGAGACATCAATATATCATCAATATATAGGTGGGCCAAGATACCCTATAAAGTTATTAATTTTATCTCCTTTTAACATAAAGGCATATAATGTACAAAATATAGAAGAAAAGAACACAGTCAAAATAATTTGTCACTTTGCCCATGTTCCAGTGAGAAGGTTCCCAGAGCATAGGTAAGAATATCCCAAGGCTCTTGGAACTTATATCCCTATTTTCATGATTAAGATCATTTAACGATCTTTACTCTTTCTAATCACAAATATGTAGTAAGAAGACCATTTAGGAAATTGCTGGATAAGCTTTTAAAAATGTAAATCTAATCCTGACGTTCTCCCTCTTAAATTGTTTTCTATATCCCTCAATCAATGACTTAAAAAAAAAACCTGGGTATCACACATTCCTCAGAGATAGAAAAGGGAAGAAAATAAAAAAAGGATGGATGGATGGAATAAAAGGTTAAGGGTGGATCTAGGACTGACCCTGAGGCACTACAGCATTTGGAGACCAGGCAAGGCAAGACTAGCAAGGGAGATGAAGGAGGAAGCAGTGAGGTAAAGGAAAAAGTAGGTGAATCTGTCTTTGAAGCCAAAAGAAGAAAAGAGTACTAAAGAGAAAGGAGCAGACAAGAGTGTCTAATTCTGCTGAGAGTTTGAATAACATAGAGATGTGACCACCGGCTCCGACACATGGAGATTGTTAGGACATCATCAAGAGCAGTGTAGGCAGTAGAGAGATTAGAGTAGATGAGAAAAAAAAAATGAGAGATGAGGCAGTACAAATGGTTGTAGAAATATCAGTAAGTTTGATACAGAAATAGGAAGATACTAATGGTTAGTACGTAGGTCAAAGGAGAGTATTTTTAAAGATTTTATTTATTGATTTGAGAGAGCACAAGCGGGGGCGGGGGGCAAAAGGAAAGGGGAAAGAAGACTCCCTGCTGAGCAGGGAGGCTGGCAAGGGGCTCTATCCCAGGACCCCAAGATCACGACCTGAACCAAAGGCAGACACTTAACCCACTGAGCCACCCAGGTGCCCCAAAAGAAAGTATTTGATTCTAAGCTCTATAATGGTCAGTGATTTTGTTTTGTGTACTATGCAGTGCTCCATGCCTACTATGATGCCTGGCACATGGTAGATGATCAAAGAATTTGTTGGATGAATGAATAATGAAATGTAAGGTATAAACTAGAACTCAGTTGAGGAATGGTGGATGGGATCCAATATAGAGAGAAGTTTATGGTTAGAGAGAGGGGAAAAAGCAACCATACCTGCCTTCATTGTGTGGAACTCTTATCATGATTTAGTACCGTGCCATCCCCATAGGTCCAAAACCAGAGAGTTTAGGATGGCCTAATTATTTTCTTCCACTAGCAAACTTCTACTTATTTTCTATTTCACCTTGTTTTGCCCCCTCAGAGAAACCCTTCCAGATCCCTATTTGTATTTGGAATCTTCTCTTTACTATGCTAAAATTGTTGTTTTTACTTGGCTGTCTTTCAAACTATTCAATAAGTGCCTTGATGGTAGAGACTATGCCCTACTTGACTTTTCATCCAGTGTCTAGCAAAATGTCTGGTATAAATCAGACATCAATACACATTTGATGAATAAATAATAAATGACATTCCTACTGGGAATATAACATGCTTTTCAGTCAGCACACACATTCTAGTCTTCTTCGCATTCTCTTTTATTTCTCATTACACAGTAATCCATGACTGGATGTTAATATTTTGGTTTATTAATTTCTAGTGGGTTGGTAAGCTTGATCGAATTCCTTACAGTTTAAGAGAATGAATAAATTACTCTTAAGGATTATGCAAATTTGGGAAGTAGGACCCTAATCCCAAGAGGCAGAGGCTCAGCCACTTTCACTGTATATCAACTTAACTAACATAGAGGGTAAAAGTAATAACTTATGATGTCATCTCACAAATGTTGAATAAAAATATTTTCTTGAGTGACTTAAACCCTTAAAATTAAAATTTTAAATTATACTTTATTACATTTCATATGAACATATAGTCTTCCTTTTAGCAATCATATAAAGCCAAACAATGAGACAATAGATGCTGTCACAATATAGGACAATTTTTTAAACTACCTTTTATTTAATGTCCAAATTAGATTTGTCCTAATTGAATAATAATAAAAAAAAACCTTGATGGTAAGTTCTCATCTCTAGTCTTTATTGTTACAAAAATTGTCACTAAGTGAATTAACTATAATATCTTTAACATTTATTCTTATATCCCATGACTTAAAGAAGCTACTTTGTTTTGAAATATTATTCATTTTTTTGGTAACTATGTTCCTCTGGTCTTTCATTCCTATTAATATTCAACATGAAATATGATGCCTTTAAATACCAATAACCGTCCCAGTTCATCCATAATTCATAAATCCCTTTTTAACATGTAATCCATAGGTATTGGTATTGCCCATTGATTCTGGAATTCAAATGAGATAGAACAGTGGTGAGTAGCACTGGAAAATAACTGTCAGTTTCTGCAGTCATAAAAATCAACTGTTTAGATGCTTCATATTAGCTCCATGTCAAGCAGGAAAAGCTATTAGAGGCACCCCATGGATCCAAATTCCATTTTATTTATTTTATTTACATTTTAACAATGTTTGATAAGGTAAAGCTCTTAAGAGATACTGTATCATTTGCAAGACGGGTCGCTGAATCTTAAGAAGAAACTAGTCCTAGTCCTACCCATGACAAATGTCATTCTCAAAAAATGAATTTTAAAAATATTTACAGCTGCCAGTCCAAATATATGGCTGTGTTCACAGAAATATGATTACTATTCCAAAGTGGAAAAATAATGCATGGATGAAATATTGTGTCTTTCTTAAATTAATCAAAGAGCAGAGAGGTATCCCTTTAAGGGTTAAGATGTTTTTATAAAGCTTTATTTAATTCTCCTAATAATGAATGAAGCTTTACTTCAATGTAGATAAAAATATTTCATTTCTAGAGATGCCTCAAGAAATTTAATTCACTTCTGTATTGCACATTATAATGTTAACAATTGCCAACTATATTTTGGATACGTTTAAGCTAAAGAAATACTTTTTCAGTCAGGACAATATCATGGCATATTCTCTAAGATATGTTGATTAATCGAATTCTGTAAATGGTAGGACTAAAAATGATATTTGTATTTTGTCCAAACTTTTAGTCTCACATTTCTTAAAATGCTGAGTGTATATTCTAAAAGGGAGTTAGGAGAATATCTTGTGAAAAGTGTGGGTTTTTCATCTCAGTGTGAGGGTGTCAAACAAGAACACAGACTGCTCTCTTCCTCACTTACTCTGCTCTAGTCACTTATATCTGTTTCTATCAGGTTTTGAAGAAGAAAACAGGACCACCATGATTATTACCAAACAAGGAATGTATTTAACTTTAATAATTATGGGAGATGCTTGCGTTCATCCTTTAATAAGCCACACTCATCGCCACCAGAGTGTCTCTCCCTTTTTCTGAAACTTCTTTTCTCCTCATTAGCTGGTTCATAAATTCATCCATGTCTCAACTAAAACGTCATCTCCTCAGCAAAGCCTGTCTGGCCATCCTTTCTAGTGAGGTATACTCCATAACTTAGTATCCCCTTACTACACTTTACTTTTATTCACAGGTCTTATCATTTTAAAGTAAACTTAATAGGGATGCCTGGGCGGCTCAGTCAGTTAAGCTTCCAGCTTTTGTTTTCTGCTCAGGTAGTGATTTCAGGGTTGTAGGATCAGGTCCTGCCTGGGTTTCTTGCTCAGCTCTCTCTCTCTCACTCTCTAAAATGGGTAAATACATCTTTTTAAAAAATAAAGCAAATTTAACGGGTAAGTTGTGCATTAATTATCTACAAGCTTGGTGGAGGCAGCCAGTTTGTTCACCTTATTCACCACTGTTTTCCTATAACCAAGAATAGCATTTGGGACATAAAAAGCACTAAAAAAAAATGGTGGTTGAAGGAAAGAATGAGTGAGTGACAAGAGTAATAGTAATAGTGACAAAGAAGTAAGATAGAGAAAAGAAACATTATGAAGCATGTTAAAACAGGATTCATTAAATCACTAGAAGATAGAAAACATAAAAGGAAAGATTAAAGATGACATGGAGGGGGCACCTGGGTGGCTCAGCCTGTTGAGTGACTGCCTTCAGCTCAAGTCATGATCCCAGCACCCTGGGATTGAGCCTGCATCAGGATCCCTGCTCAGTGGGGAGCCTGCTTCTCCCTCCCCCTCTGCCCCTCCCCTGCTTGTGCTCGCTCTCCCTCTTTCTCTGCCAAATGAATAAATAAAATCTTAAAAAAAAAAAGATGACATGGAGGAATTTCAGACCAAATGGAAAAATGAATTTTGTTTTCCATAAAATGCAAGGCCTTTTGTAATCTGGTCTATGCCTCTCTCTCAGTACTTCAACTCTTGTGAGCCTGACCCCACGCGCTTTGCACGAGTCCAAGAGAATTACAGTTCTTGGAAGCACCAAGCCACTATCCTCGTGCTGTTCCTTATGCACGGGGGATCATTATTTATTATTCACCACACCGTTAGTAACGACGTATGCTCTAAATGATGTGCTTACTCTTCTCACAATGACCACCATCTTGCTCAACAAGCAAACATGTCAGCTTTCAAATTCAAGTTCCAATATCATCTCCTGTTGAGAGGTTTTCCTATCGATAGCTGCCTTCCCCCTCAAGAGGAAGGGTACCCACTGTACGCTATTCAAACTCTATCATGGTGTCTTCACCAGTGGCCCATCCTAAACTTGTTCTGACCAGCCAAGTGGGAGTTTCTTAGTGGTAAAGATGTCCCTTTATTCATTGAATTAGGAGGATATACGGGAGAATATCAACTTTTAAATTAAAGGATGAATCTAGATTAATTAGTTTGATTAGAACAAAAAAGGAGCTGTAGTAGAAATAACTATCAATTTAGTGCAATAAGTGTGTTGATTTATTTTCTAGGTAGTATGCTGAGTGTAGAGGATGCAATGATGAATAAGATGAGATTTCTGTCCTAAGGAAGTGAAAAATCTGTGAAGAGAGCTATACCTGGAAATTGAAATTACAAACATAGAGTTTGTAAAAATTACATAAGAGTTAATGTGCATGATATAAAATTGTATCCAAGTTTCATATATTAAAATATACAGATTTAAGTTTTATAAATATAAAAGAAATAGTTGAATTTATGACATAGAATCAACCACATCAGAAGCACATATACAAAGCAAATCCCAAACTAACACAGCTTCCATTGGGATTTCAAGACTTTAATCTTCCCTTAGATTCTGCCACCTAGGTATGTGTGTGGAACACACAATCCAGTGAATAACTGATCAAAATGTAAATAACTGAAAAATGTATGACTTGAGAAACTGACCAAAAGTGATGGAAAAATATTATCAAACCAAAAACTCAACTAAAAGTCTGTAATGTATGCTCTGTCCATCTGTAAAAAATGCACAAATATTTTGAATATTTTAGTAATGTTCTCCTCTGCTACACTGCCCCCACCCCTCTCCCTGTGTTGTAATGAATAATCAGGTTAAATCAGATCATCAATACTCATGTCCTTGAACATAATTGATAAAATAGCTTTGATGTAATGTTCATTCAGTAAAAATTTTCTGGTTGACTAAAGGCATTGAAAGGGTAAGAAGAACATATCCACATCATGGAGAGGGAGAGAGCCAAAATTAGGTCATTGAGAATGGAGAGGGTAAAATAAACTTTGGAACTTGCCCTTAAGAAATGTGGCACAAGTGTGAATGAGAGGAGAACTTTAGCAATCTGAGGTGTCACTTGTCACACACACACACACACACACACACACATTGGATTTGTATGAAATGTCATAAGACTTATGTGGATGTTTTTCAAAAGCATATGAACAAGTTAAGGTAGTCCTAGGAAGATCAAATGACTGATTACTCACTAAGAGACCTCACATAATGACATTAACTTGGTAATTTTACAATGTCCAGATGTTGGTCTCAAGTATTGCTAAATCTAGGTGTCTCCAGTACCATAAAGCTGAGAATGGCTTCCAAAAATGACAGAAGGAATAAGGTAGGACCCAGCTGACTTTCTCAACAGCTAGACCAGTAAATAGAGTTTTAAGGCAGAGTCTCCTCATGGCTGTGCGTCTTGAAAAGAAAGTAATCAAAATAAGGAGAGACAGTTATATAAATCAGATTTCTAATTGCACCATATTCTGGGACCTAGTACTTCTAACTCTACAAGTAGATAGAATGACTCATTAACAACTTAGAGTTCCCCTCTCTCCCCACTCTCCCTCTCCATCTCTTTCTCTCTCTCTCTCCCTCTCTTTCCTCTCTGGAATTTATTTTGGCACTTTTTCCCTCTTTCATTAACCCATTCGGTCAAGACTATCTCTAATATGAGAACCATCTGCCTCTGCTCTTATCCAATCTGAGTTTTCCTATTTCTAAATTCTTGGAGGGAAGCGGTGGGGGTGGAACTTACAATCACACATCTACCACCTACATTTTCTATAATGTCCCATACTATTATATCAAGCTACTTTCAGATTTGTGATTGGTGTTGGTACACAGAAGCAGATGGAAGTTTCTCAAGCTCCTTTATAGCCTTTTGAGAATATCCACATTTCCACTTGTGATGCTAAAGATACTCTGAACATCTTGCATGTGACATTGATCTGATTATATCCTGATTCTGAAGGTATACAATCCAATAAGGAGAAATTAAATAAATATTGATGTAACCCTACTGATGTTAGTAAACTTCTCCCTTGCTAATCCTTTAGATAAAGATCATAGATAAAATCACCAATGACATCTTTTACCACCAAAATTATACTTATGTATAGTAATCTGGATACGTGAATAGATTTTAGGTTGAATTTTTCACAAAACTCAACTTTGTGTTCATTCGACTGTTGAAATAAATCCACATGATGTTAAATAACTCATCCTTCTCTGAATATCTGCAGTAAATGTTTTCAGAATTGAAGAAGTTAGAAATATAGGCATATTTACATGCTCACTGGTCAGAAAGACTACAAATACAAAATTTTAAAACAAAAACACTAAATGTAAGTATTTCTTTCTATTTAAACACTACTCCCATATTATTAAATCATAAAATCATACTCTTTTACATTTCTGTTTTTACACTTTACTTTTAAATTTAATGTTTTATTTGATTTTTACCACTAAAAAGAGTTTAGTATCTCTATTTACAGAAAAGTAAACATACTCACAGAAATTAAGTAATTTACCCCCAAATGATTCAGCTAACAGGTAGCAGACCAAACTGAGGACTGAAACCAGAACCCATGGAAACTGAATCAAACTCTAGAGCAATTTTCAATATACCAATAACAGTGTCATTTGCCTCTCTTTATCAGAAAGAAAAGTTATTTTTTAAAAAAATGTGTTGTACAAATGTTTACAAGCAGGAAAAGAAGTTGAATCTACATTCTTCTCCTTAACCCTGTTTCAAATATATAATGCCAAAACTCCTTCCTCTGTTATCTTCTGATCATGAAACAACCAGCAGTGAACCCTCCCTAGGATAATATTAAAATATAAAAGAAGACATTACAGTGATAATATTAGAATTATATTATAGTAAGGCCAGTGTTACTGGCAGAATTAAAGACCCCAAATGGATGAAAAACAAGAACGTTTACAATAAAACCCATGTTTTGAGCTCAATTTTGTGTTTTTAAAATGGCTGAGAGTTACAGTGAGCTTACTATGAGCAAAAGGTCTTATCTGTTCCTTTAGACCTAAGCTTGGAGTATCAAAAGTAAATAATGGCCTTGTAGTTTTCATGAAGCTTCTGCAACTCTCCCCCAAAGGCTACTGGTAATGACTTCTTGTCAAAAGGAATAGAGGAAACATTTTTTCAATCCCTCTGGAAGTAGTTCTGCATTGATTTCAGAGACGTAGTCATGCACCTGGCCAAGTTGGCAAGTGGACACACAGTCCCCTCCAGCCTCTGAGGCAAATCAGAACCTTAAATTACAGCGGCAGCCCAAACGCTCTCTTGTTCCCTTCAGATTTTCTAGTATCACTACTGCAGCAATATAGTTGATTTCACTGTCACAGATTTGGTGTGTTATGCTCAAATTATATACATAAGCATAGTATCACTTATATCTTAGCATTAAATCTCTAATATGTATAAACATATGTATTTTAATTCAGGCTTTCTGTTGTCAATGTTTTCTTGTGAAAAGTCATTCTTTGATTACAGAAAATTTTTATTCCAACAATCTATGACACCAGATGAAACCATTTCATTTTAGATCCTCAGACATTTTCAATTAACTGGTTAAAAATGGATTTGTGCAAACCTAGGTCCAGATTCTGGTCACTCCACTTACTGGCTATATAGATTTAGGAGCATTGATTAATATATCTAAGTCCCAGCAAGATGCTGGAAAAAATGATATACTTACTGGGAAATAATGATAACACTCATTTTGTAAATTTGTTAAAGGATATGATCCACAACAAACACTTATAGTTAGGGCACATAGTACACACACAGTAAATACTAGTTTTAGCTCGTTAGTTCTATTATCGATAGATATCTCAAATACATAAGATAATCTTATCTCCCTTGTACAATTTTTTTTGGAGTTGCTGTTTTTGTTTTTCTTGATTTGTTATGTTTGCTTAACATAACATATTTGACATAGGTTATTTCCATTTAAGTTGTTTTGAAATGAAAAGAACTATTAACATAATAAATAAAAACTACTTTGCCATATAGGCTTACCCTTTAGTGTTAAACTAAATGTAGAAGACTGAAAATTATAAGTATCTCTGCAGTAAGATAAATAATTCATAATTGTCAATAGGAAAATAAACATTTTGAGGGGCGCCTGGGTGGTTCAGCCAGTTAAGCACCTGCCTTCAGCTCAGGTCATGATCCCAGGGTCCTGGGACAGAGTCCCATGCCAGGCTCCTTGCTCAGTGGGGAGCCTGCTCCTCCCTCTGCCTGCTCTGCCTGCCACTCCCCCGCTTGTTCTCTCCCTCTCCCTCTCTCTGACAGATAAATAAATAAAATCTCTAAAAAATAACAAGAAGAAAAAAAAACATTTTGAAACATCATAAAAAGTAATACCTTATAATATCAACAGCACGTTTCTTTCCTCTCACCATATCTTCCCTGTGAAACACTTGATTTTCAGTTAAGATAATGATTATTGCTCATTTGGGTAGCTAATAGAGTCTCCTCATTTAGGCTACCGATACTTCCAAATGAGCTTTTAGAATGACGAGTAGTTCTCTGGAGTCACCCAGCACAGTTTGTCACCCATCCTGAGATAATATACAGTGGAGTCTGGAACTACTGCTTTGTGCAACTTTCAGTCTTCTGATGAAGTATGGGCTAGAGTGGCTGTAGGACCAGATCTGAATTACTGTTTATGCCCTACAGTTAAAAGAGAAAGATCTTTCTCATGGCCTAGACATGCATGTCCAATGTGATAGCGGGTAGCCACATGTTTCTATTTAAATTTGTTTTCATTCATTTAAATTAAATAAAAATTGGAATGTATTTCCTCAGTTGTACTAGCCACATTTCATATATGCTTAGTAGCCATAAATAGCCAGTGGCCACCATATTGGGTAACAAAAATATAGACCATTTACATCATTATAGAAAGGTATATTGGTCAGCAATGACCTAGACCTTGGAAGAACAAAAAGACAAGCAAAGCCTGAAGTCAAGTATTTATATACCATTTAGAAGGTGTAATGAGAGGTAACCAACACTCACTCCTTGTTCTTACATTTGTTCATATAATTTCCTTCCCAAATTAGTCCTGATTTCTTATTTGTTGTGTTGTTATTTGTAACTTTATAGATGTAAGTCAATGAATGTCATTTCCACTTGTAGAAGAATGACAATCATATGCTCCATGTATAGATTGCTTGGATTCAGAGGAAAATATTTGGTTATTTTATTTATATTTTACATCACATTGATGGTAAAACTCTTTCTTCCCCCTACTATGTTCTTGAATACGCTGTGGCTCCTCAAAATCCCACTGACTGAATCTCATTCCCGTTGGGAATAATGTAAGACAGTATCACTATATAAAACTGCCTACTTAAAATTTCACTTCCCTGAATGTCCCTCTTATAGGTTCACAAGATTTCATTCCCAATGCTTAATATTAATATCTTGTCCTTGTCGGTCTCTTATTGTTATAGTTATCAAGAGAATCCATAGGCTGTACAACTTTAGAGAAGAGTACATTTGAAACATGTTAAGCAATTGTCCGTCCCTAAATTCTGGTGATAAAGGCATCCTAGAGGAAGGGCTACGTTAAATGTTCAGATGATATTCTGCTTGCCAAAGAGAGCCAGCTGTTTATACTTGGCGGCATACCGCAACAGAATTATCTCATTTGCAAATCTTGGAATATGGAGATACAGATAAATGTTAGCACTATAAACCAGCAAATATAGAATGAGCTGTATTCTTAGTATTTGGAGGAAGATTTCATATTTCATATTTGTACATATGGAGCTTTAAAAACTTATTCGTAAACATGCCATCTGAGCAACATGGCACATAAGGCATTTTTAATATGGCCAAAGCTGTATTAAGATACTCCTTATATAATGTTATACAAACAAATATTTTAACATTCCACGTGTATAAAATGTTAATAAGGCGTTTAGCAGCAGAAAAAAAAGGTGTGTCTTCTGTGTTTTCATAATAAAATGAGTGTTTTCTGTCAATCAAGTGTCATAGCTAAGGACAATATTACTCTCCCTTAGAGACAAAAGGTCACATCAGAATTTCTTTGGTAAGTTCACATGGTTCACACATTTACATCTATGCCTTCACAAAAAAGTAAGTTCATCACTCAAAAGGAAAAAGTGTATTCATAAGAAATTTGTTTATGGGTCTGATAAAATGTCAAGAATTCAAAGGATTGGGTGATGACAATTTTGTTAAACATGAGATTTTATTTTAGCTCAAGCAATTTTTTTTCTACTTGAGAGAAAAAGACCCTTCATTTATAGTAAAATGTTATTATTTGTCCTTGAATGGAAAGAAATTTGGCCATCACTACTAATAGCTAAGCAAGGAAAAAAATCTGTTATTTTCCCCTCCATTGAAGAGAACCCATTCTGGATCTATTAATCAATTCATTCTTTCCCCTGAAATCAGAATGCTCTTTTTAAAAATACAAATCTGATCACATGGAATTCTTAATTAAAACACTACAATGGCTTCCATTGTCCATAGGAAAAACATCTAAACCTTTAAACCTTAACATGGTCTACAAAGTACTGCTTGATTAATCTTTCCTGCATCCATGCCTGCCATGACACTGTCACAGAGGCTCACAGGGCACCTAATACACAAAGGCACGATATAAATATTGAATGAATGGGTAAACAAGCATTATATTTTTTTTTCCTCAGGCAAGATGCAAGCAGAAAAAAAGAGATGGGTGGGTTATGTACATTAGCCTCATCACCCTATGTAACTTAGGAACACCTTTATCTCGTCATTCTCCATCTCCTTATCGTGTTTATTTTTCTTATAGCATAAAATATCTGACATATATTCTTTTATGAACATAAATTCCATTATGACAAAGATGTCATCTGGTTTATCTACTTATACAACCTCTAAAGGCTTAAAGAATTTGACACTGGAGTCCACGCATGATAAATTTCTGTTGAATTAAAAAATGAAGGAATTAACTCTGCTCCTTAAGCATTTACTTGGGTCATCTGTTAAATGATCCAAAAGCATTTTTCAAGGCCACTTTGCCTTCAGTCATTATCTTCCTTCCCATCTACCATTCTTCTCTCCATTTTTAAGTGATTCATTTATTTATTCATCGCAGAGATCCTTTTGTTCACTTCTCACTTAAAAAGAGCTTTATTGGCCCTCTTTGTCTCCACAATAAAGTTCATGATACTTAGCTTCATGACGTGGCCCTTGCTAACATTGCCAAGCTAACTTCCATCTTCATCCTACACCCTGCATGTTACAGCCACCCTGATCACCTCTCAGTTCTTCACCCACTGGTGTGTCTTTGCATAAACCGGTTCCTCTGGCTAACCCCTTTTATCTGGATAAATTCTTTTTTTTTTTTTTTTGAAGATTTGTGCTTTAAAGTAACTTCCTTGGGGAAGGCTTCTCTAGACCTCAAATACTGGGGGACTGCCCTGCTTTGTATTTCCCTGATGCTTCCTACTTTCTATATCATATAGTACTTACCCTTTCTATCATTTGATTGCTTACTTGTCTGTATTTCCCCAAGACAGTGAGACTTTTGATGGCATACGTGATCATTGTTTACACACAGTGGCTGTGCATAGAGTATTTGCTGAATGAGAACATGGAGGTAAACATCTCATAATTCTAAATTAGCTGCAAATCTCAGGCAGTTACTTTTTAGATGGACACTGGACAATTTTTCCTTAAGACCTAAAACAATACTGGGAACAATACGAACTTACAGGCTACCATAAACAGAGAGAGCATCATGATTGATCACCTGATTGACCTGTATTGACTGATGTGTAAAGAAGTTCAGCTTAGCTCGGGTCAAACTGGCATTGTCCAGAGAGGAACTGAACTCTTCACCAGCAAAACTGCTTGAAAAGACTAATTCTTTATTATCCTAAACTCACACACACAACTCTCCATAGAATATTATTTCCAAACCCAGTGTCACTTTTCTTACTTTTAGAAAGCTGCAAAAACTGCCATAAGGAGCAAGAAAATATAGGGGAAAATCCAGAATAACATATTATGAGAACTTGTGACGTTAATTTATTGATTAGACTCTGATTTTCTAGATTGCATGATCTTTGGGATAAAAGTCTTCACCATAAAGCACATTATATTGACACGTTACATTCCTTCTAAGATTGCAATGTTATATTCCTACACGTGTCAGAGTGGATAAGAATGGAATCATAGCATATCAAAATCTGTTTTTTAACTGCACACAACAATGTTAAACTCTACGTTCTTTTTTTAAGGTTATTTGGACAAACTGACATAGCATTAAGAGGGGCTGCATACATTTTTCTCAGCCACAACAGCAATGGGAAGACAAGTCTCCTCCTCTAATCTGACAATAACAATTTGTTATCATAAATCAAGAACTGCCTTAGGAAACAACTGGAAATGTTGAATAATTACTGGGAGAAAGAACAGTTCAGCGTCAAATGAGCCAAAACTCAAATATCCATTTTGAGGCAGATGTACATAAGTTTCCATGTAGACACCATCTGATATAGTCCCCTAGCACATTTTTAGTTTTAGGAGAGTTCTTTCCCTCTCTTGACCTCAATTTCCTCTTGAAAATGGGGATAATAATGTCTGCCTCACTGTTTTGTTTTTTTTGTGTGTGTGGAAATTTAATTAGATAGGAAACATAAAGTACTTAGCCCACTATTGGCATATATGAGCTCAGCAATAATTGGTTGATATGTTGTTTAGATATTTTTTATGGCTTCCCAATCAAGCATGCTAATTTAATTTTAAAATGACCCTTGATTTTCTAGTTATATGGGGAGAGAGGAAAGAGAAAGTGCAATAAGGAAGGAATAAGAGTATGTGGCAAGAGGGTGGAGGAATTGTAGGGACCCCAGAATGACTTGTCTATATACAAGATGTTTCACTGACCAAATGGGCTGAAAAAGCAAATGATGACTTTAAACAGGTTACTACAGAAAAGCAACCTTTTAGAGAACTAATTTGTCAATGATTAAGCTAACAGACCATATGAAGGGCTTGCTGTTCTTGAAATGTATTCATTTCTATTATCAAAGAACCATCTCTATTTGACTACCACAGTATCTTCTAGAATTTGTAACAAACATTAAATTAGATAACATGTAAAAATTCTGTGTAGCTACCTCCAAAGATGGTTCCCCCAATGAACCATACCTCCTCGGAGCTATTCCCTTACATAGTGACCCCACCTCCTTGGATGTAAGTCAGCTGTGACTCACTCTTGACAAAAGGAGTGCAGAGGAGGTGATGCTATGGTCATAATGACCAGAAGCTGAATCAGAAAAAGCCTTACAGCCTTAAATGGAGACTCTTGGAACACTTGTGGAATGCTCCTTCTCAGAAAAACTAAACCCATTATTTGAAGCCCAAACCACATGAAAAGGCCAATGAAGCAAGCCAGTTGAAATCCCCAGCTGAGTTTTACTTAACCCAATAGCCAACCTCAACTGTCAGTTTTGTGAATGAGCAATCTTGGAAGTCTAGCTCAGTTGAGCCTTACTTCTACTGCAGTTCCAGCCAGTATTTAATTGTAATTGCATGAGACATCTCAAGTAAGAATTGTCCATCTGAGCCCAAACAAGTCATAGAAACCAAGTAAAATAATAATAAATTATTGTTTAAACATCCTGAGTTTGGGGTTAGTTTTTATGCAGCAAAAGAGGAATGGATGCCTGTCGAAAACTCTTGGCACAGAGAAAAAGGTATTGATAAAATAAGTTCAGTTGAAAGAATCAGAAATTTATCAGAGTTTAATTTTGAATAAAGTGTTATTCAGTTGATGTCAGAAACTTCATAGAGATAAATCATATGGTATTACAATTCTAAGATGAACACAATTTAATTTCCCTAAAATTAAGATGCATCTTGCAATCAATGAGATTGTATAGTTGACATTTATTTTTCTTAGAAGTACTGGAAGATGCTTCTTATAATTGATGGCATCTTAGATCTTGGAATGCAATATATTGGATGGATAGTCTAAAAGACTCCCCCTTGGGCCAACTTCCTCAGAATTTCCTAGAGAGTTGGTTTAAGAAGGTTTCTAGTTTCACTAAATTAGAATATCTTGGGGGAGGATCCAAGCATTTGCATTTAAACTTTCCAGGTGATCCTTATGTATAATATTTTAAAACATCAATTCACATAGCAAAGTCTCTGTCTTAGACTAGAAAATTCAGTAACCAGAGCGCTTTACTTTAGCTCCCTCTTGATACATGTTCGTTAAGTTGTAAACGGCATTACTTTTGACACTTGTAGAGTCTTAAACTGAATTATTCAGTAAAGACTCTTCTTAAAAATATTCCTATATTTTCTATTAAAAACCTCCATAAAGTGTAATTTTTATTATATTTCTCAATGACAAATTCATCTTAAATATTAGAATATTGAATCTCCTCCTCCTTGCTAGATAGATTTTTATCTGTTATTTTTACGTCAGTGATCCAACGGCCTATATGCCATCTATTCTAAGCCATCTCAAATATGTATGTTCCATGAAATGTCAACATTCCTTTAATTCAAAAAGATTTAGATATTAGAATTATGAATGTCATATTTTAATTAATTAGATTCCCTGGGGAGAATATGAAAATAATTCTTAAGTTGAGATATACAAAATTCTAAAAGCTGGTATAAATCTGCACAAACATGTTTTCCAAATATTTAAAATTTTCTTTTCCATTCTATGAGGTTGGCATTACCTGATACTAAAACCAGACATAGAAACTACAAGAAAAGAAAATTATAGGCCAATATCCCTGATGAACATTTATGCAAAAATCCTCAACAAAATATTGGCAAACCAAATTCAACGATACTTTAAAAGGATCATACACCATGATCTAATGGGATTTTATTCAGGGACTC
The DNA here is from genome assembly GCF_002007445.2 of Ailuropoda melanoleuca. Lineage (NCBI taxonomy): Eukaryota > Metazoa > Chordata > Mammalia > Carnivora > Ursidae > Ailuropoda > Ailuropoda melanoleuca. The sequence continues at coordinate 122,540,136 of NC_048222.1, forward strand.
AAGGATGGTTAATATCCACATATCAATCAACATGATAACCATAGTCGAAAAACAAAGAATAAAAATCATATGATCATCTCAATAAATGTAGGAAAAACATTTAACAAAATTTAACATCCATATACGATAAAAACTCTCAATAAAATAGGGGTATAGAGAACATAATAAGGGCCATATATGACAAATCCACAGCTAGCATACTAAATAGTAAAAAGCTAAAATCTTTTCCTCTAACTTCAGGAACAAGAGTGCCAAAAGCCATCACTTTTATTCAGCATAGTATTGGAAGTCCTACTGCAGCAGTTAGGCAAAAAAGGAAACAAATGACATCCAAATTGGAAAAGACAAAATTGTCACTATTCACAGATGACATACTATATATAGAAAACCCTAAAGTTTTCACTCAAAAACTATTATAACAAATACATGAATTCCATAAAGTTGCTGGATACAAAATCAATATACAGAAATCTTTTGTGTTTCTGTACTTTAACAACTAATTGGCAGAAAGAGAAAGAACAATCCCATTTAAAATTGTATCAAAAACATAAACTACCTAAAAATAAATCTTATCAAGGAGGCCTAGATATTGAAAACCGCAGACATTAATACAAGAAATTGAATGAGACACAAATAAATGGAAAGATATTTCATGCTCATGGATTGGAAGAGTTAATATTGTTAAAATATCCATACTACCCAAAGCAATCTACACCCTCAATGCAACCCTTATCAAAATACCAATGGCATTTTTCACAGAACTAGAAAAAATAATCTTAAAATTTGTAGGGAACCACAGAAGACCCTGAATAGCCAAAGTAACCTTGAGAAAGAAGAACAAAGCTGGAGGTATCACCTTCCTTGATTTCAAACTATACTACAAAGCTGTGGTAAATAAAACAGTATGGTACTGACACAGAAACAATCACATAGCTCAATGAAACAAAACAGAGAGCCCAGAAATAAACCTATACTCATATGACCAGTTATGCTATGGCAAAAGAGGCAAGAATATACAAGAAGAAAAATACAGTCTCTTCCATAAATAGTGTTGGGGAAAAACTGGACAGCCACATGCAAAATGAAACTATATATATATATATATATATATTTTATCTGTCTCCTCAGGCAAAGACAATGAAAGCAAAAATAAACAAATGAGAGTACATCAAACCAAAATGCTTTTGCACGATGAAGGCAACCACCAACACAATGAAAAGGCATCCTACTGAAAAGGAGAATCTATTAACAAATGATATACCTGATAAGGGATTAACATCCAAAATATGTAAAGAACATGTATAACTCAATATCAAAAAGACACAGTCTGATTTAAAAATGAGCAGAGAACCTGAATTAATATTTTTCCAAAGAAGACATGCAGATGGTCAATAGGCACATGAAAAGATGTGCAACATCACTAACCAACAGGGAAATGCAAATCAAAACCACAATGAAATATCAACTCACATCTGTCAGAATGGCTATTATCAAAAAGACAAGAAATAACCACTGTTGGTGAGGATGTGAAAAAAAGGAAACCCTTGTGCACTATTCGTGGGGACTGTAAACTGTTGAGACCACTATGGAAAATAGTATGGAGGCTCTTCAAAATATTAAAAATAGAACTATCATACAATCCAGCAATTCCACTTCTAGGTATTTATTCAAAGAAAATAAAAACACTTATTTGAAATACATATTTACCTCTAAGTTCACTGAAGCATTATTTAAAATAGCCAAGATATGGAAGTAACCTAAATGTCCATCATGGCTGAATGGAAATGGATATATGCTATATCCATTATTTATAAATGATTTTTAAATTATTTATATATATGTATTATATATTTTTAAATTATTTTTTAAAATTATTTATATATATTACATATATTTATAGATATACATCTATCTATCTCTCTCTATATATATTTCTCAACCATAAAAAACAGTGAAATCCTGCCATTTGCAGAAATATGAATGGACCTAGAGGGTATTATGCTAAGTGAAATAAGTGAGACAAAATAAGACAAATACCATATGATTTCACTTATATGTGGAATCTATATGAACAAAACAAATAAGACAAAACAGAAACAGACTTATAGATAAAGAGAACAATCTGATGGTTGTCAAAGGGGAGAGAGGTGAGGAGATGGACAAAACAGGTGAAGGGGATTAAAAGGTAAAATCTTCCAGTTATAAAATAAATAAATCATGGGGACATAATGTACAACGTAGGGTATATAGTCAATAATATCGTTAACAATGCTGTATGATAACTGATGCTAACCAGACTTATTGTGGTGATTATTTTGTAATGTACATATATTTGGAATCACTACATTGTACATCGAAAACAAACACAATATTATATGTCAACTATTTTTCAATAAAAATATTTCAATGTTTGAATTGTGTAGAGAAGTGGACTTGTTTTACAAACATCTAACAGATTACCCTCATATACATAAATATATAAATGTGTGTGTATATATATATGTATATACATATACAATGCCTATTGCATAGCTCTTTAACTCTCTTCCCCTAGAAATGTAGAAATTGTTGAGTCATTTGTGAAATTAAATTTGACATTTCATATCCTGCTAGTCACATTGCTAGTTATTTGTGGCTCCTTTTTGTGCACTAAAATGCAGCTTGGAGGCAAATACACCATAAAGGTGCCATAGCCATCAGCAACCTTGGTAGTCAACCCTTCCAGTTGGTGAATAATTAAAACCACTAAAATAGCTTTATAGTAATGCAGTCATCTCTGTCCATTACATGCAGAATATGTTTTCTAGAATTTTATTTTTGATGACTTGTTTAAATTCTCACTTAGAGAATACGGGGACAAAAATATATGTTAATAAAGTTGTAGGGAGTGAATTCAGCTTCACATGGTGGTAGGAAAGGAGAGCAGATTGTATAACAATTATCTTTACCTTATGTCATTGTACACAGAACTGCATTTTGTATAGCAATTCAAATTTAATAGTTATTCAAGAAATGTTTATTCAGTAAGTTCTGTAAATAGAATAAAAGTCTACGTAAGTATGAATATGTGGCAATAGAAAGAATAAGCTTGGGGTAATAATATTTTTGAAGTTAAAAGATTTGCAATTTTATTTTTAATTAGAACCTATTTAAGTTAAGAAACAAAGGGATAAAGTTCACATTAGAAAATTGATATATCCAGGGATCAAAGTTCATCTGGAATTGCACATTCGAATATACCACAGAATATTTGGGATTTTGTACAAGTATTAATATAAGATAAATTACAAATATCCACTGTCTTTTTCTGACTATGGATTTGAATGCTACTGTTCTTTCCAAAAGCAATCATTTTTAAGCAATAGATGACATTTAAAATTCTTCCTTTCCACCAAATTTGGGTAACGTAAACTTTTTCTACATTACTTCACACCGCAAGAGAAGTCTGTTATCTACCAAACTAATGGCATTCCAAATCAAAAGAATTTCATTTGATGATAACCAACATTAACTGCCAGCTATTTGAACTGTCAAAGCCCAAGAACATTAAATCTCCCAGGAGTACGGAGCTGGGGTAATGAAAATGCTCCAAAAATTGGGCTTAATGATTAAAAATATCTGCTAAAAGAGTGTTTCAATCTTTTGAATCATAAAATATCAATAGGACATAAGGACAACCAAATAACTTTGTCCATCATACAACAATGTGTGTTCATCAATTATCTTTTGTATTTCTGCAGTTTTATTCTTTCTCCTTCTAGTCCAGGTAGTAGTGGGTGAAGTACTGGTACTCAAATAGGGGTTGTACTGGCAATTACAATAGTATAAGTAAGAACTATCATTTAGCGAACATTTACTATATGCTTAGTATTGGCTTAAATGAATCACTCCATCTGAGAGATTAAGGAAATTGCTTAAGGTTTTGTAGCTATTAAATGAGAGTGAGGTTATGAATTTCCAGTCTGTCTGACTGAAATTTTCACCTTTACCAAAATAAGTATTATGTAAGAAATATAACTTTGTCTATAAATGTTAAGAAATTTCACAAAATCACATTTTATTAATATTTAATCATGATCATATATTCTGGCTCATGTAGAACAATATATTTTATGATATGTGAGTAATTATTTTGTCAATATTCTTAATAGTGACCTATAGTTGCCCATGAAAGTATTCACCACATTGAATGTATTTTTAAGTTTTCACTCCTCGGGATTGTCAGGCAATGTGAATCAGGCCACTGTAGGAATTAGTATATACCTAGAATGGAGACTCCATCTAAAGGGCAGACTCCATCAGAGCAGGAAGAGAATAAAAAACTGAGATCCACAGTCAAGTGAATCAGTAATAGACTCTGAATCAGTAATACAGAAGTCAGAATCAAGGTTTCAAACAAGAGGCTACTTTATTTAGGAAAAGTCTAAAATATTAGTATTCAAACTTTTAAGACTTCAGATTCTCAGCCAATTTTCTAGACAAACTCTACATAATGCTTTGCTTAGTTGAGCAGATATCTAATAGATAAACGTGGCCCACAAATATGTTTACCTACCAAGGATCTAACATCTGATGAGGAATAGTAGGAGAGGCCAAATGAAACCAAAAAAGGGTCAGATAAAACAGAGAACCAAGAGTCTGACTCTCTGCAGATGCATGGCTGACACACAAGATAATGTATATTTTCAATTCAAAAAGCATGATTCAGTAAGATGTGTCCAAACAAGCTAAATTATTGAAGAGAACTGCAAAGTCTGCATATGAAAAGATGCACATGAACCTTGAAAATGCTTTTGTTGCATTATTTAGAATAGTTATAAATGTCAGGTTACTGCTGGTGGTACTGTTCTTAAGAGTGGCATTTGCAAAATAATATTTGCCAAAGTTCATGTCACTATTTCTGTGAAAACCATAGGCAAATTCCTTTTACACAAAGTCGTATGTTCCCTTAATGAAGATACTATAACTGATACTAGTATAACTACTGTTTTAGTTGTTCTTATATAATAGGCTTGAATTACTATATGCCTAAGATGTCTTAAATACATATATCAGCTGTTTATGAATGATATGATTGTCTCGTAAGGGAAGTACTTTAATTAAAACTGTTTGACAAACTACCAAAAGTCACTGTAAATGTTCATGGAGTAGCCCATTAAACATTCAAAAAGGTCATTTGTTCAAAATATTTTAATATTGCTTTTCTATTAAAAAATGTTCAAGATGTGTCTAATACATTATACTTTCCTTATTCTACTATTCATGGACAAAAAATTTTAATGACTCATAGATTATTATTATTATTAGATATACTATTATTATTTTGTAATTTATATTAGAATTAAGAAATTTCTGCACAGAGAAGCATATATTTACATAATTTAGTTTTGAAAAATAATAGCGAGGAATAAAAATCCTGCATGATGAAATTTATTTATATTGTTGGAAAAGATGGGAATGGTGAAATAATATTTAACAAATGAATAGATGGGTTCAAATAGACAGAAAATGGTGGTGCCAGATTCAAATGTTCATTACTAAAGGATATGTTGAAATAGAGAAAAAAATCTATATATTTGCAAAAACTAGTATTTTTAGCACTCATGATAATTTAGTGAATTTAGAAGTGGTATTATGTAAGATATTAATGTTGTGAATTTAATTTTTATAAAAAGCAAACTTTTTACATTTTGATATCATTGTAAACTCCCATGCATTTTTCAGAGATAACACAGAGAGATTCCATTTACACTTACACATTTACTCCCAATGGTAACATCCTGCAGAACTATAATACAATATTATAACCAGGATACTGACATTGAAACAGTCAAGACACAGAGCATTCCTTTCACCACTGGGATCTCTCACATTGCCCTTTTATAGCCACACCCACTTCCCTCTCACCAAGCACACTCCCTCCCACCCTCCAGTTTCCTTAATTCCTGGCAACAGATAATGTGTTCTCCATTTCTATAATTTTGTCATTCCCAAGTGTTGTATAAATATCATCATTCTGTGTATAACCTTTTGGGATCGGCTTATTTCACTCAGCAAAACTCTCAGAAGACTCACTGAGGATGTTGTATTTTTTTAACAGTTCATTCCTGTTTATTGCTGGGAAATATCCTAAATATGAATGTATCATAGTCTGGTTAACTATTCACCTACTGGAGGACCTTTGGGTTGGTTCCAGTTTGAGGCTATTATGAATAAAGTTTCTAGAAGCATTTGTGCCAAGTTTTTTGTGTGACCATAAGTTTTCATTTATCTGGGATAAATGCCTAGGAGTATAATTGATAGGTCATATAGAAATTTCATGGTTAGTTTTTAAAGAAATTACCGAGCTAGTTTCCGGGTTGCCTGTTCCATTTTATATTCTCTCCAGTAATGTTGAGCGATGATCCACTTTCTTCTCCACATCCTCACCAGTATTTGATGTTGTCATCACTTTTTTCTTTTGGCCATTCTGACTAGCGTATAGTGAGATCTCATTGTGGTTTTGAATTCCATTTCCCTAATGGCTAATGATGTTGAATATCTTTTCTTGTGTTAATTTGCAATCTGTATGTCCTCTTCAGTGAAATGTTTATGTCTTTCCCCATTTTCCAATTAGGTTGCTTTATTTTTAACTGTTGGGTTTTGAGAGTTTTTATATATTCTACATACCAGGCCTTTGTTGAATATGTGGCTTGCAAATATTTTCTTACAGTATGCAGCTAGTCTTTTCATTATCTCTTCATGCTCACAACAGGATCTTTTACAGAGAAAAAAAATTTTAATTTCATCTAACTTGTCAAATTTATTCATGTAGAGTCATTCATAGTATTCTCTTGATGTCTGCAGATATCCTGTATTTCATTCTAGTTTTATTATTTTGTGTATTTTATTTACTTTTTGTCATTTTTGCTTGTCAATTTCATTGATCTTTTCAAAAACCCTTTTTTCTTTCATTGATTTTCTTTATTGTTTTTCTGTTTTGAGGTCATTGATTTCTGCTGTAATTATTATTTCCTTCTTTCTACTTGCTTTGGGCTTATTTTTCTCTTATGTTCTTGGTTCTTTAGGTGAAAACATTGATTATTGATTTGACTTTTCCTCTTTTATAATGTAGGCATCTAATACAATAATTTTCCTCTAAGCACTGTTCTAGTTGTATCCAAAAGTTTTGATATGTTGGGTTTTCATTCAGTTCAAAGTGTTTTGGGATTTTGTTGAGAAAAATTTTCTTAAGACATTCTCCTTAAACCTTGGATTATTTAGAAATGTGTTGCTTCATTTCCAAATAAATGGAAATTTTCCTGTTATCTATTTATTACTGATAGCTAGTTTTATTCTATTGTGATTGGTGAAAATATTCTGCTTGATTTCACTTCTGTCAAACATGTTGAGATGTGCTTTATGGCCCAGGATTTGGCCTATTTTAATATATGTTCTGTGGGAACTTGAAAACAATGTATATTCTGCTCTTGTTGGTCAGAGTATTCTCTCAATGCTGATTAGATCCTTTTGGTTGATGGTCCCCATATAGTCCCTATAGTTACATGAAAAAAAACCTAAAACTTTCCATATTCTGAAAAGATAATTTATTTTTACTTCGAAATGTATTGTTTTATTTGTATCATACCTCAGAAATAATATTTCAAGAAAATAGCAGTACCGATTTGCATAGTAAAACTTCACAAAAAAATTATTTACCTAGTAAATTTTAAACTATACACATTATTTGACTCATCAATTCCACTTTTAGAAATCCACCCATAAATAAATTTTCAAAAGTTTACAAAGACAATTGGACAAGAACGTCCATTACAACACTGATTATAAAAGCAAAAATAATAACCTTAATTTTTATCAAGACAGAATTGGTTAGGGGTGCCTGGGTGGCTCAGTCAGTTAAGCATCTGATGCTTGTTTTCAGCTCCAGTCATGATCTCAGGGTAATGAGATCGAGCCCCGCCTCAGGCTCCACACTCAGCAAGGAGTATGCTTGAGATTCTCTCTCACCCTCTCCCTCTGCCCCTTCTCCCTCTTTTCACATACTTGAGTGCTCTCTCTTTCTCTAAAAATAATAAAATTTTTGAAAAAAAAGACAGAATTGGTTAAATAAAATACTTTAGACCCATGTCATGAAATATCATACAACAGGTAAAAAGAAAGAGGCAAAACCATGAGTAAATATTTAACTACATTAAGTGACAAAGGATAAAGAATAAAAAAAGAATATGCATTATGAGCCCATGTGCATTAATGAGGATAAACATGAAGAAAAATGACAAGGATAAATGTGCATATTTAAATATGTTTGAATATCAATAAAGGACCGCAAAAATACAAAAAAATAAAGTGTGTTAATAGTATTTATGTCTAAAATGTGATGGTAGGTGAAAGTACACTTTCATTCTTCATTTTTTTATGTTTCAGTACTGACTGACTCTCCAAAGTGCATTTATTACTTTATGATTAAAAACTGGGTTACAATAAATAAATAAAATATGCATATGCTTTGACACAGCAATTTTGTTTCTAGTAATTTATCCTAAAGAAATGATTAAGGATGTGCATAAAGATTTATGTATATAATGTTCATTGTAGCATTGTTTATTATAACAAAAATGGAAAATAGCCAATCCTGCAAAATGAGTATAGTTAAATAAATTACAGTACATCCATTTTATGAATATCATGTATTCATTAAAATGATGCTGTGGAAGTTTTCTCCTAACATGATGTATCACCCTTTCTTAAGAAGTGTAAGAAAAGGGGGTAGTTACAAAATAGTATGTATGGTAGGCCCACATTTTGATTAAATATAAGCATTTTTTCAGCTGTCTGTATGTCAAATTCTTAACTGATTGCTTTTTTTTAGTTGGTCTTGGTTGGTTTTTATGTTTTTCTTTGTGCATTTATGTAATTTTTAACATTTCTGCAAAAATATGCATTGCTTTTAAAAACACAAAATGTTACAAAAATAATTTATATCATATTTAAAATATGAGAAATTTTCCTGCACGAGAAAATAAAAGGCTAACAAGTTTAGTGTAAAGTTTATAAATATGTCCTGGTCTAGATTTTTATTAGTAACACCAAAAAGGGTAATTTACTACACTGAAACAGAGGAAGAAGAAACCAAATCAAACATCTGTTAGGATAAAGTTGTATAAAATCAAGCTCACTGGAAAAGACTGAGAATTGAGTCTGAATGAAGGCAAATATCTAATCTTAAAATACATAATAACTTAGTAAAAATTAACTTTACTTTTATTATTGTTATGTCACTTTGCTTGGTTTCAAAATAAATATTTACAATAATTGCCATATGCTAAGTGTTGGCTGTATGGTTTTTATATAATTCTTAAAACGTTCCTACGATAGACCTTACTATCCACTTTTGGGGATATTTTGCTGATACTGAATGGAATATCATAGAGGCTTTAAAGATTGCTCAAATATATGCAGTTAGTAAACAGTAGAGCTGGAATATAATCAGGTTTCTTTGATTCCAAACTCAATATACTTTCTTTTATCTCCCCAGCCTAAGAAGGTATCATACTACTTGTATTAAACAGACCTGATGCTCAGATATGTTCTGGACATTGGGACTCTTGAAGAAATAAATCCAGGTAATGAATAGGTATGTCCCAAGGGAAACTGGGATTATAAACCCAGGATAATTATAGAACAAAATAGAATTTGGGGAAAAGCTTTATTTGGAGGAGTATAGGCAAAATCTCTAAAATTTAAGAGTAACTAAAGAATATTTTTGAGTCTTCATAGAATAATCTGCCTAATCCCTTTTCTTCTAAGCTGAAAATTTTAAGAATGTTAGTCAAGGACTTCTTTGGGCAAATCAATTATTTAGCAATTTCAGTTTTTTCTCACTCAAAGGAGAGCAATGGTGAGGACAATAGAAAAGCTCTGTCATGGGGACCCCTGTTTTTTGGCTCACAGGAGCTTGGTAGACCCCTGAAAGAATCCAATGTCAGCCAAAGTGGCACCTTGATAAAGGCAGCAGTAGAGTCGATGAAGGTTTCAGTATTGGAATTAGTATTGATGCTATGCAGCAGTACCAAGGAAGTATCTGGGCTGGTGAAGATGGTAGGAAAAGCCCCAAGAGAAGCTTACTGGTTGTATGAACGACTGTCTGTGACAGGATTCTAGGAAAGGAGGCAGAGCAATCCATGTCATAATAAACAGAGCATAAAAGGGAAGGGGAGCAGCATAGAGGATGGGCCCATTTACTAAATCTTAAAGTAAATCCCTTCTACTCAAAAAGGAATTAAAACCATCAGAAGTGTGATAGAATTGTCCGAAGGCCACAATACCAGCTATGGAAAACATGAGAACATAAACCAATATGTTTTTTCCATAAGAATATAAAATATCATAGATTTTTATTGTTTGTAATATATAATTAAATTAAAAATGTAAGTAGTTTATCATAATCAAATGATCTCTACCTCATTGGTGATTAGTAAACCTGTCTGTATGAATATATTTAGTAATTTTGAAATTTCATAGCTTTGTAAGTTTTTGTATCCTTTTAGAAATTTTAGGATATTTTCCCCCTAATAACTATGACTATATGAAGTCATTGATAGGAAAAAAAAAAAAAAAGTCAACCGCCCCTCCTTTTTCACCAGTTTCCAATTATTCAGTTCCTAAACTTAACCAAGAGGCTCCTTCCATTTCTCTCTTTTGCTCCCTCTGTTTTTCCCTGCCACTATCTCTTGCCTTCCCTGAGTCAAATATTCCAGGAAAAATCAAAACAAGAATCAGCAGTGTCCTTGGGTTGAAAGGAATAAAAACAACAGTGCATTAACAACAACTCTATAAAAACATCAAGGAGGGAGTAAAAAGCAATCATGTTATATCTGTCTTAATATTATGAATTCCTAATCATCAGCAAACAATACTGTGCAGGATGAGATTAGCCAGGGAACAAGATAGAGGAGAAAAGTCCATGGACAAAGCCATCAAGACCTTGTAAAGAGGGCTGAAAATCAACAGCCAGAAAGACTAGAGAAGAATTAAGAGAAAGAGAGGATAAATGTTTCAAGGAGGAGAGAGTGATTAAGTAGGTCAAATGCTGTTGATGGATAAAGTAAGTGAGAATTGGCAGTTGGAATTAGAGATACAGTGGTTAATGGTGACCTTAAGTTCTTTGAGTCATATGGGAAAAAAATAGAATGGAGGATCCAAGATAGAATGGAAGGGGAGAGGTTAGAAGGCTAGAAAACTCTTTTGAGGAGCCTTACTGTCAATTGTAGAAGATAAATAGAATATTAGCTGTAAACAAAAGTGTAATGAACCAAGAATTCTTTTCCAATGGGAGATATAATAGCGTGTTTATATGCTAATGGGAATGATCCAACAGAGAGGGAAATCTGAGGATGAGAGAAGAGAGGGGAGAATTGTAACTGAGTAGACAAGAGGGCTGGGATCTACTGCACAAGAATAGTACCTGGTGTAGGCAAGGAGCACACACAACACATCTGTAGTATCAAAAGAAAAGTAGAGGATATGGGCAGAGATATGGTAAGTTGGGTAGCTACCTTGGTGGAAGTCTTCCTCTAACGGTTTCCATTTTCTGAGAACTATGAGATAAAATCTGAGAGTAATGATGATGGAGGCAGTATTGGGAAACTTAAGGAGAGAGAAGACATGAAATAGTACTTAGGACCGTAGGACTGGGAAGTGACTTGGGAAATAGAGAGTGATCACTGCAAAGCTTTACAGGCCTCTTGAGGTATATTACTACAGATGTAAATTGAGATGTGTGTTTATCTGTTGTGCAGGGACAAGCACCAAGAAAGAACAGAGTTGTATTTAACCAGGGCCAAGGTATAACCAGGAGAGTAAGACCAAGTAAGAGAGGGACAGGGGAGCTGCCAGTACCTGCAAAGGCCTAGCTATCATGGCTGACCCCGGGAGTAAGGCTGGGTTAGGAGGAAAGGACACAAAGAAGGTGAGAAGCATTGAAAGGTGGTGGATAAATCGATATCAGGTATTTTGTTAAGGTGTTTGGATTGTAGAAAATGGCATACTAGAGAGAATAAACAGAAAAAGCAAAGAGGTGGTCTCAGAGTGGGAAAAAAATGTTTGTCAATTTATTGAAAATCAGAGACATGATGAAAACAGTGCTTATATTTCTCTCAGCTGATGGACTTAACCATAAAAAATTCCCGCTTTAATATTTGCATCCCAAGTATCTTAAAATTAACAAAATAATCCCCTTTTGGTGGATCTGACAATATTTTATGAGATGTTTCATAAAATAACCTGAGAGGATTCAAATGCCTAAGCTATAGCATCTTATGCTTACAACTGCACCAACAAACATATTAACCAAACAACACTGAGGTACCTTTTTTTACCTGTCACTCTCTCTGTGTGGCTGAAGTCAATAAGGCTTTTCTCTATAGGTGAATTTACATCTTTTAATCTGGTCTTTAATTGGAATTTAAAAATTCCTTTTCTATTGAATTGCTATTTAATCTAATCCAGTTATTTTAAAGATATATTCCTTCACCGTGCATTATAGCTTTGAAATTTATTAGTATCCAGATTCGCTGAGGTGCACCTTCTCTGTTAAGTGAACGTAAGGAGGATTAGTGCACAGGAGGTGAGGCTCACTTGTGCAAATCACGTGCACTTCCAAGCTCAAAGCATTTAAGTATGCCAAACTGAAAGTTTAGCTAATTCTTGATGGAAGGACATTTCAATTTTAACATTGGTCCACCTTGGCCAGACAGGGAAAATACATACAAATATATTTGCCTACCTTATGACTATATCTAAGGTTGTAGAACTTGTGTGTAAGAAGGAAGAAGATAATTAATCTTATAAACACTTAGATGGTCGTGATTAGGCAATCTGTGAATTATGAGGCAAGAGTGGTTTTCCTTTTAAACTCAGCGACATTCAGGTATTCAAAATGATAAGGAAAACTTGGAAATCTATGTTGCCAGGTAGCCCTTGGTTGATGCCAACCAAGTACCAATTACTGACGATCTGTCAGAGTCATAGCCATACTGTCATGAACCAGACCACAGTGAGTAAATTACATCCTTTCATTCACAGGTTCAGTAGTATTTCAGTCTCCTGCAAAAACCTTGTTAACAGCCTTCCTTGACAACTGGTAAGAGATACTTAATTACTAATAGCAAAATTCAAGTATTGCCTCTGCATTCTGTAGGCTACCTTCTCCAGTCCTCACCTCCATCAAACAAAATTGTCTAGTCTCAGTAGTATAAGACAATAAGGCTTACGGACAAAGAAATGTGCAATCCAGCTATATCATTTGTCAGGCCAGATGTACTCACACACGTGAGTCCTTTCTTATAGGTTTCTGAGGCCTCAATCTACAATAATAAATTCATCAGTAATAAAGTGTATCAATGAGAAAATGGTAAGGTTTGTTGGTCCATATCCCATAAACTGTAAGACAAGCAAAAGGCCCAGTAAGAAATCATATCATATTTTCAACACATATTTATTGACCTAGCTATGCTAAGCATGCGTTAGAGGGTAGGAAATCTTAAAAGTAATAAGGGAGGTGAATTACAAATAATATGCAAGAAGAAAATGATGCCTGCTAAATGAAAGTATTGCAGAAAGTTTACTAAAAAGAATTGAAAGAATTTATACAAGAGCCAGTAGTGTAAACGAGGGTGGGGGAAGGAGAAATTAGTGGAAAGCTTAGATGCAGGGAGTCTAGCTACTGTGTTTGGACAACAGTAACGTTCACTGTGGCAGGGCACTGGGACTTCCTACAAAATGGCAGGAAATCAAGTTAGAAAGGTAGATTGGGCTGTATATATATGCACAGACCAGGAGTTCTCAAAGCAGCATCCAGAAACCTTTGGGAGTCAGTGAGATTATTCCAGGGAATCTTCAAGGACAAAATGATTTCCATAACAATATTAAGGTATCATTTGCTTTTCTTACTTCCATTCTTTCTTGAGTGTACACTGGTGAGTTCTAGAGGACACATACTATGTGGTATTTCAACCGATGGAATGCGGAGCAGACATGAGAAATCAGTGGTCTCCTATAAATCCAGACATTAACGAAATTAGTACAGAGACTGTAGAACAATGAGATTCCTCTCACTGTTTTTTGTTTGTTTGTTTTTGTTTGTTTGGGGGAAATATAGTCATTTTTTTGTAAAAATATTATTGTTAACTTGTGATATATGTTTATTGTTTTTATTTTTAAATGTATTCAACTTATTTTATAATTTATGTTTTGATTTCTAAATATGGTAAAGATGAGTCTATGCAACCTATATTAAAACAGTACTTTGAGATTTTCAAATGATTTTTAAGACTATAAAGTGGTCCCTAGACCAAACGTTCGAAACATGCTGGTATAGATGAAAGAATTTGGACTTCCTCCCTAAAGATGGGGTGAAGAGCAAGTGGTCATTAAAGCTGATTGAAAATGAGAGGACACTGTCAAGAGTCTGGAGCTCTACCATCCTTACCTGCTATACTTCACTACAAAATCTGTTTTGTAGCATTTATAAATTTGCCCGTTTAATTTTGTAAATAATTTTCCTTCTGTGTTAAAGAGCATACAGCATTGGTATTAGGCACCTCTTGCATCCCAACTCAAAACCTCTCGGTACTTCTTATTCCAACTGCCCTTGTCAACACTAGTCCCGCGCAGGTTTCAACTCTTTGGCTGGGCACCATCAGCCTTGACCCATCTGCACCACCTGGTACACTCTTCCCCCACCCCCTGGCTTCTCTGAACCAGTGTGGGATGCCCACAGGAACCCACTTCACACTCACACTGTGCCCTTCCCAGAAAGGTTAGCCACTACCATTGAACAATGAATAACGAGGACCAGTAAGTAAACATTTCCACCTTTTTCCCCCCTGAGTGGAAACTTTTGAAACAGGTTTCATAAGTGTTCTCAAAGGTGCCAGGGAAACCCATCAGGGCTGACAACTTGATAACCCATCTTTGGCTTTTCCTCCTTCCTGGTTTTACCTCCTCTCTATTCCTCACTTCTGTTTCCAGGCATGATGTTTGCTAATGAAAACAAGTCTTCGCTTCAGTCTCTGGGGGAAACCCAAGCTAAGATAATATTCAGCCAATTTTTTTGGGGGGAGGGGGGCTAAATATCCATTTTCCTGTCACACTAATTCAATTCCAATCTGTTTCCTGTTAGTAAAAACTGAAAAGTGCCATGGAAAGTATATATTTGTAAAACAAGAGAAGCAAATGTGAAATGCATCTTTGACAAACAAATGCTCTCTGTACATTTTTGCTTCCATGTTTTAAATGAAGACAAATAATAAGTTCATAATACAGTAGTTCAGCCATAAAATGGATCCATCGGTCAAATTAAGCTTCTGTTGGGTACTGGAAAAAAATTAAAATAAAAAGAAGTACCCGATGAACCAGGAAAATAAAATATTTTAAGCTTTTAAGATCTTTCTCCTCATCAAGTCTGAAGAATAATGGTCAAGAATCTAATTTAACATTTTCCAGTGCCCTAGAATTCTGCATACTTTTTCAGTCCTTAGCAGAAGCCTTTCTCCCATGAATTCAATTTCATGCCATCCCATTAATATCATGTAGTGACATCTCATAGGTCATCATTAACTTCCAGAAGCTTCTCTGGCAAAAAGTCCTCGTCTCAGAATTTCCCAGGGCTTTGGCCCCGTGTGAGTATGCTGAACATACTTAGAAGAAAAAAACCTATCCCAGTTGTATTAATAAGTCAGAGACTACGACCCTATCATTTAACACATCCTACTTAGTAATTATTAAATAACTATTGAGGGAAGTTTGATCCCCTTTTAGTAACCCACCTCACTCAAGAGTGTTGGCTTTATGGTCAAGGCTGACATAATTTTAAATATAATCACTGTTTCAGTAAGAATTATTATTCCATTTGCTTATTCTACTTGCTCATTACATATAAATCTCACTACCTATTACTTAAATATGCAATTATGTGAAACATAATAGAAAATAAGCCTCAAATTTGTCATTTCTAATTATCTGAAAATGTCAATGTGCTTCGAAATTTTTTCCCTGTTTAAGTATAGATTTTGTAGATTCGCTGGTAAATATCAAACCAGCATGCAAAATCATTCAAATAACATCCCCTCTTTGAAAGCTTACTTGATCATATCTACCACTCTAGGTACAGGTAGATTTTAATACTTCTGTTCTCCTCTTTAACATATGAAACTGCATCACATGTCATTACACATAATGATTAGCACATCTGTCTGTCTCTTTAAGCAGACATCATGCCGTATATCCTTTCGCATGTTCGGTGGGCAGCCCAGTGCCTAAGGAACAGAAAATATTAAAAAAGTGAATATGTGAATAAATGGCTGAAAGAATACATCAAATAATACAGGAATGACGATACGAATGAGGTAACAAATAAACAAATAATTGAAACAAGTGTTTTAATAGAGTTCCAGTCAGAATTCCAGAAGCACAAAATGGAAAAGTCCAGACCAATTAAGAAGGTTTTTTTTTTTCTTTTCTTCCAGTTTCCATTTTAGTGTTTAAATTGTTTCTGATTTAGTGGAAATGAAAAGAGATTTTTCACTGAGCTAATTTTTCTGTTTTAATGTTCTTTCTGACTTTAATTAAATATCCTCCATAAGCTTGTCTTTTGCCTTCTCTCTCTCCCAGAAGTGAAGCAGTGAATGCTCAACTCACAGGCTTCACAAAGATTTCACAGCTCTATTTTTAATGCTCGCAGTAGAGTTGGAGACATACATTAAGGATTTTTTTAAGTCTTATTATTATTAATTCCAACAAACTGTTACAGAGAAAGAATTGTTCCGATCAGAATTATCCTAATTAATTTTACATAATCAGG
The DNA here is from genome assembly GCF_002007445.2 of Ailuropoda melanoleuca. Lineage (NCBI taxonomy): Eukaryota > Metazoa > Chordata > Mammalia > Carnivora > Ursidae > Ailuropoda > Ailuropoda melanoleuca. Next base: position 122,556,997 of record NC_048222.1, read on the forward strand.
GATTTGCCTTCACTGCAGCTTTATGCGTTCTTACAATTTGTCATTCTCTGCTGGATGCCAAATCCGTACCTTTGTGCTTTTACTTTTTCAGCAGTGATATGCTGTAGTCTAGATGCTGAGACTTAGAGCTTTGGAAGTAGGTATATAGAAGATAAAAAGAGAATTATAGTTTCTTAATTAAAATTGCTATTTAGAAGTGGCACAAAGTTTTGTTTGCTGATCTTTGTTATTTTGGGGGGGGGGCTCTTTTTCTGGTACCCAAAGGTCAGTTACAGTGTGTTTTGTTGGCATGGCATGAGGTAAGCCACAGTATGTGACAGCTTTGGTGAAGTTTACTTTTCTGTAATTGGACTTAAGAATTTCCTTTTGGCCATTTATCTAGAACTATTTCACTTTCTTAGAGCTTTTGAAATCATCAATCTTATATATATCACTTGGATAGCTAGCTTGACAGTTTTGATGGGCCATTATTGTAGTTTAGATTTTATTTTTGGAAGATTTCATTTGACATTTCAGACTTATTATGCTACCTTGAAAGCTGGAGTTCCATAGGGCTCTGCCTTTGATCTCAGGTCATCATTAGTTAATGCCAATGATCCACAGCATCCCCCTCGTGTGAACGTGAACTCAAAAAACTGGTGAAGTACCATCTCATTGTGGCTCTTTTTTCATTAGTAATTATATTGGGCAGTTTGAGAGCAGTCTATACGTATTATAGAAATTCTCCCAATGTAATTTCATTAATTACCAAGATGAATAATAATCAGAGATTCAGTGGTGTTTGATTAAGGATAAATAATGAAGTTATGATTAAAGTGATACTTCCTTTCCATAAAAATTGAAAGGACATAAAGGAAATGCAGACTCCAGAGTCCCTGGTTTCATTTCTTTCCTCCTTTGCTACCACTGAAAAGAATTTTTATAGCTGCATTAATCCAAGACTGAGTGTGACTGTAATTAATACCATTATTTAAAAAAGGCCATTTTTAGGTTTATTTTGCTTTCAGCAAAGCTTCTGTAAAGAATATATTAAAGAAAAATGAGGCAAATGGTCATTCTAACAAACATTCACAATGCTATATGTGAAGAACAAGTATTCACAAATAGCATTTCTGTAAAAAGAATTCTGCTTTAATGTTTTGAAAAGATCAAGTGGTTCACGAAAAATTATTTATACACTTTGTAATGGTATAAAGCATTGCATGTGATATATGAAACATATAATAATGTAAGTCATTATTATTAAGAAGTAATTTTTCATATTTGTTTATTTACAAGCAAGAAAAAATATTCTGAATTACAGTTTTATATCCTGGCATGCAGAAATAATTGTCCCTCAATTTTCCTTATTCTTTCACTCATGAAATTCTGAACATTCAGAGCACTTCCACCTAAACAACTAAGAACAATCTCGTTTAGGCTGATAGGTAGGAGGATGCTTTCCTAAAACTACTTGATTCTACATCATAGCATTGTTAGCTTTCTTGTGGTGGTATCTTCTATGTATTACATTTTTTTTTATTCTCTCCAAACACCTTGAAATCACAACATACCGCTGGCATTTCTTCCATCTACTATGTAAATAATCATTATTCTATCCACCAACCTGTAATAATGCTTATGATTCCCATTACAATGCCAAATGATTATAATGCCATCAGACACTGATAGGCCAATGCATTTCATCCTCAGGACACTACACTATTTCTTTCAAGTTGCCTTAAACCTCAGTAAAAACTTCCCTTTACATCTTTAATTTCACTGTCAAATTTGCATTTTATTTTATTTTATTTTACTTTATTTTACTCTATGTCTTTCTGTATTGTCATTTCGGGTCAGGGGCATTTTTCAGAGAACAAAGTAAATGGCAAGAGCTGTAGTGGAGAAATATTGCATCAGAGAATGCTCTGCAGTATCCAGAAGAATGCTGTTTGGCTGAGAGCATTTGTAGCACAGTCCTCCAATGCTCGCAAGCCAAAAGGCTAATGTTGGCCTGCTGTAACAGCTCTCTTGGCTGAGAATGTGTGATAACATTTAACACACGCACGGGAAGTGCATATGTGTGTGTGTGTGTGTGTGTGTGTGAACAAGGTACCATAATAGAAGTATGTGTTGATGTATAAAATCATGTTTTATTAATCTATTGTACAGACAAATAAGTAATAAATCAGAGATGCATGAAGTGAAGTTAATCTAGTTATGTGTGTAATACCCAACAAGTTTGAAGAGCCCAAAGGAATTGAAATGGTAAGAAAATAGCACATATCTTTCTCTCCTTCTGTTCTCAAATACAATTTTTTATGTGCTAATTAACTACTGGGGGACTATATTTTCCTTCTATTTTCTTTTGATCATGTGAACTGAGAAGGCGTTTTACAGAAATATACTGATGTTAACAGAATCCCATTACAACAAAACAATATGTGTGACCACATGAGATTGCTTTAAAAGGATTTGTTCCATTGTTGTCAGAAACATCTTTATATTCAGCTTTAAGGTGTAAAAGCAGATTTAGAAAATTTAATCAATAATATGTATTATAGAAGTTACCTATAGGTATCATAATGATGTTGTACATTTCTGTTTCAATTAACTTCAGGAGAAATAAATTAGGTTTGATTATATACAAAATCTACTGGAATGAGAACCTCCCACCCGGGATACAGAGCATTACTCTGCTGAAAACATCGGATATACCTTTGGCTGCTCATTTTAAGCCCTAATGAAGACATGTCCTTCGATATTAGGCCAAAATTCCGTTTTCAAATATTTACCTTCAAATGTATACGTTGTAGCTTCTAAGCAACAGGAAATTGCTGGCTTCCCATTCTACTTTCTTTCCTCCCTTCTTCATCTAACTGAACAGTTCTTCCTTGTGGGAAATCCTTTCTTCACGACCAACACAAGGCTAAGCAGATGAGCCAGTCTACAGCTACCACAGAGCGCCATCTTCCTGATCTCATCGACGGTTAAGAGAAGAGACAAGTCAAGGCATCGGAGTTCTCGCTTGGACTTTTGCTTGATCATTTGAGAAAGAAGATTTCCCTCTTTACTAGGAGAGTTGACATAAGGATAATGGAAACCTAGAGCTAGCAGTGGCCTGATATCTTTGCCATGACACGGGCGGAGACTGCCTAACAATGACTCCAAAGCATCAGAAAGCATCAGAGGAAAGCATCAGAAATAATTAGTTCTGGTTATTTACCCAGGAAAATGAGAGGAGTAGCCTCCTAGCATTGTTTGAAACCCCGAAACCAGTGGTGCCTGAGTAAGGTTTACTCCTTGGACAACCTCCCCTGCAACCAATTATATGAGATGAAAAACCTCCTTTGGCCCTTTTTAGTTTAAATGCATTTTTGTCACTTGCAACTCAACAATTTGTTAACACATTTGCATGTGCACACACAGACGCACACATATTTAACACTTGACATGTTGAACGTACAGGATGGCACATCTTATCTTGAAAGTGTTGGGAGTTAACTTTTAAAAATAGAGAGATGTTCTTGAATCTTCGCCTGAGATAATGAAGGGATATCTTAGGAAAACAAGTAACACGATACACAGATACACACTAGATGTTTCTTGGAAGAAACCATCTAGTACCATTTTTCTGTTGAAGCTCAAGCCCTGATTGTGATGCTCAACTGTTTCCAAAGTAGCCTCCAATCCCAGAATTTTCTTGTTGACAGAAGTCCACCCTAGAGCTAACTTCACCAAACTCCTTTGCTCCTATCACATGCTCAGCCTGACCAATGAGTCAGTGGCAGAGAATAATTGTGTGTAGCTTCTTCCCATTCTGATACAAAACTGACCCATAAAACAAGTTTGTTTTTTAATTCTCGGAGTTGTGGATGAAATCTTAATATGTCACCTTACTATCAGAATGCTGATATCTAAGTTCCCTTTTTTAACCACATAGGCAAAGTTGGGAGTTATATACAGGCTGACTGTAGAAAACAGCAGGAGGAAGAAAGAGGTTTCCTCTTAGTCTTACCTTAATCTTTAGGTAAACACAAACTAAAATACCCTTTGGAAAAATGCATAAGTATTTTCCTATTTAAGTAAAGAATGGTTTGTTATTTTTGCTTTCAGAAAATTCAAAGAAAATAATGTAATCCTTACTAAGTGGAGGGGAAAGAACTTAGGAAAGAACTTAGATTCTAAGACAAAGTGTAATCCATCAGGTATATGGCAAAAGCTAGAAAGAGGAGAGGACTCTCGTTTAAAAATTAAAACAATAATTCCTTGGTGTAGCTATATTCTCAAGAATCCACCCACATCCACCTACATTTACCATTTTAATGCCTGCTTAACATCCTTCCAACTTCCACCAGCTGCATTTCTTTGCTGTGGGCTTTCTCTGGCCAGTGCCCTGCTTGTGTTAGTAGCAGGCAGCCAGAGGTTCTGGGGAATTTATGACTTAACCCCAACAGTCCTCTACCAGTGACTGACAGGAGTTGGTATATAAATACCTCGCTTCCTTATACTTCAAGTGAAAAAAAAAATGAGATGTGTATTCTATATACTGCTTCTCCTAACTCCTCAGGGTTAATTTACAGTTACCCACATGTATTATTAATTGTTAATGTACCCTTTATTGCCTCCTGCTCTTCCTTATCTAAATTTGACACCTCTACTGCTGCTCTCTAGAATTACCTCTCAGCCAACAAGCCCATCCCAAATCCTTGTCCCTTGTTCGCCTTATTAGGATCCCAAACCAAGACACCTGCAAATATTAAGCTTTATCTTAGACCCCATCCCATTTATAGCAGATTAAAAATGCCGTGGAGTGGTAAGATCTAAGACCCTTCTGAATTTGGACCAAATTATTCATCATCATCATTAATATTATTTGATCTAAAAGCATCTGTTTTATAACTCACTATTTCCTATTTCCTTGTTCACCATTTTTATCTACATCGTATTCCTTCTTCTGGACATGGTTTCACTTTTCCCATAGTGTAGCATTTGATATATATTTTGGTAAGAGTTTGTTTACATTCATACCTCACAGCGGTTTTTTCTCTAGAATGTTCTTTGCCATTTCCTTAATAAATCTTTATCTAGATATAAAATTCAGCTAATTACTAGATACAAAATTTTCAGTTGCATATTAGATTCTCTCCTCATTTAAATTTTTTCACTGTCATTTGTGTCTTTTAGTATTAGTGTACAAAGTTTATTCTTTGTAAATGTTTTTTATGTTTGCTTTTAAACAACATAATTTTTCTCAAATAGTCTGTATTTCATTAAAGTGTATCTAAATGTAAATTTCTTTTTATTCTTTCTGGCTAGGATTCACCATGATTGATGAATGTGAGAAATCAAGATTTTCTTCAACTCTAGAAAGTTTGCAGGAATTACGTCTTTCATATTATCTTTTTCCTACTCTTTGTATTCACTTTCTGTTACTGAGAAATATGTTGGCCTACCTTACTCATTCTTCCATATTTCCTACTATTGCTTTCATTTTATTTTATCCCTTTAACTCTCTGTGCTTCATTCTGAATAATTTATGCAGCTCTTGTTTCTATTTGCACTTTTTTCAAAAGCTGTATCTAATTTGCCATTTAACTCTTCTATTAAGTTTTCTCTCAAGATTACATTTCTCATCTTATGTTCTTTTATTTATTTTAAATTTTGCTCTGATTATTTTGCAGAATCTTGTTTTTGCTTATTTTCAATCCCATATTTCATTTTTAAGACATTTAAACATACTTCTATTTTATACCTTATGATTTTAGTATCTTTTAATTCTGTGTTTAATTTTGCTGTTTATCTCTGCTGATTCTTATTTATCATGGCTTATTTTATTTTATGTAATTTGGTGTTGTGAATTCATTTTCAGGAGAACTTTTTCTATAAGAACCGTAAACAGCCTAGATTGTATTTTGTCCGGAAAGCACCCACGCTTGTTTCTTCTAGTACCAGGGGAATAATAATAGAAAATTAATTTGTCAGCCTTAGATGTCCTTGACTTCTCTGGCAATATAAATTGAAATCCTAAAACATAATGAGGGCAAGGATTTGGTTACAAACTCTCAGAAGCTTCCGTTGCTCTCTCAGAGCCTAGAAGTAGATGTGGAAGTTCAAAGGTTCTGACTTTATGCTGTCCCCGCTAAGTCCCTACCTAGCCAAAGTCTGGTGCCCAGTACTGTGGGAATGTGTAAAACTGAGCATTCTAGTGACCTAAACCAGCAAACACCTCCCTCCGCATTCAAGCCACAGCTTCAGTTCCCACTTTTCATGCATGTCATCAGCTTTTTTTCACTTTATAATTTTAGGGGATTTTTCTTACTCTCTCGTTAAATAAAGTATGTATTCAAAAGTGTTTTATTGTATTTTATCCAATGTTTCTAATGTTTTAAAGAAAGGTTTTCATATTATCTATTAAGTTGAGACATATGAAATTTCCATTTTTTGTCAGTTCAAAACAAGTGAAAATTATTGATTTCATATGGGTTAGTCTAATATTTACCTCTATCAATGGAAATAAATATTTCTCTAGTCTTTCATTCTGTTAAATAAATGGCATTTACTGGGAATATAAGCTGGTTTTTGGTGGTTCTGTCAACTGGTTATCAGATATTTGGACAGGATTTATGGACTATTTCCAAATTAGGACTATTTTCTGTGCCTCATCAGACTCTAAGTTGAAAAATATCACAATCAGGGGCGCCTGGGTGGCACAGCGGTTAAGCGTCTGCCTTTGGCNTCTGCCTTCGGCTCAGGGCGTGATCCCGGCGTTATGGGATCGAGCCCCACATCAGGCTCCTCTGCTATGAGCCTGCTTCTTCCTCTCCCACTCCCCCTGCTTGTGTTCCCTCTCTCGCTAGCTGTCTCTATCTCTGTCAAATAAATAAATAAAATCTTTAAAAAAAAAAAAAAGAAAAATATCACAATCAAATCTTCAAGACTGAATGATTCAATTTACAGTGTGGTGAATATGTGCCCAAATCACTCCTTGAGTGTGTTTAGGAAATTTTGCTGCATTGGGAATATATGATTTAAATGTATATATTTTAAAATATATCATTGATTTCTTTCATTGAGAAGTAAAGAAATAACTTCTCTGAAGGAAGTAAACTCTTGGTAACCTAGCCATTTGCATCATAGTTTTCTTCTTCTTCTTTTTTTTTTTTTTTAAGATTTTTATTTATTTATTAGAGAGAGAGAGAGTGTGTGTGTGTGTGTGTGTGTGTGTGTGGCCAGGGGAAGGGGCAGAGCAAGGGAGAGAGAATCCTCAGGCAGACTCTCCACTGTGCTTGGAGGCTGAAGCAGGGCTCGATTCCAGGACCCTGAGATCATGACCTGACACGAAAACAAGAGTCGGCCACTTACTGACTGGTGACCCCAAACTTTTCTCCTTAAGAAACATTTATATTTATCCTTAATTTTTGAAATGTATATATATTGCCCACCAAGTGATAGGTCTGACTATGCCAAATAAACCAAATTTACTAAATTGTCATTGAAATAAATCACTAAGCAAGATACCTGAAATCTCAAGAATGACCTATACAATAAATAAATAAAATCTTAAAAAAAAAAAAAAAGAATGACCTATACAACCATTTTCAGTGGTCATGAGTAAGTGTTTTTGTTTGTTTCTTAATCTCATTTCAAAGTCACCTATCTTGTACAGTCTTCGTTCAGCAGGATAGAAAAGCAAAGTCATATCTTAATAACCACTTTTTCAGAGAGCACACAAAAACCATGCAGACAAGACCATAAGTTGCTCTTATTTACAATTTTCTCTATTTTATTCAACAGTGGATTAAGATCAGTGAGCATTTTTTTTAAGTCTGAAATAACTAAAGAACAAAATGAGGCATAAATTGGCAGTGCAGTATAATAACCGTAACTCAGTTTATAAAAGTCCTTAATTAAATGAGAAACTTCTGTATCACCTTTTTCCCGTAATAAGCAAGACAAAACGTGTTGAGCACTTCTCTGTCATATGCATAGGCAGAGTGTTGATTCACACTTTGCACGTCAGGGTACCCTCCACAAGTGAACATGACGACGGCACGTACACTGGCTGGTGACAGCTCCTCCACAGCGGGGATCGGCGATGTTACGCAGAGACTTACCATGTCAGTTGTTCAGCGTATTTTCCCCATAGTTCGCTCTGCTTTCCCTCCCATGATCCTATTTATCATTAACTGGTTTGTGAAGCTCTTTAAAAAATGGCATGCTTTGCATTTTTTTTTAATATAAAGACTAAAATTTAGAATGCTAAACATTGATAGCTGAGGGTTTTTTTTTTTTCTCTATTTGAACACATTAATTAATTTCACACAGAAAATGATGACTTTCATCCTGTACAGGAAAAGTCCAATCAGTTCACCACAAAGATCAGTACACTTTGTTTTAAATTGGCACATAAGCTATGAAGCCCATGCCACCATTTAGGTTTAAGCACTGCAACTCAGTATAAATGGCTGCCAGTTAAGCAAATCTAATTTAAGATTATCTTCTTTGAAATTCCTATTTGCAATTTTCTTTTGCTGCTGCCTTTATGAAATCATTATATACTCAAGTTTTGTTCTAAGAACAAATTCACATCCTTTATTTTAACACTAATCCTAGTCAATGTTTATATTTATGACTTTATTCTGTGTTGCAGCATTTATGATCCTATTTTATCACCACCTTCATACTTTAGTGAGTGACTTTTAAGCTATTGATCCTTTTCTGTGAGTTGGGGATACAATAAAGCAATATCCCGGTTACAATAAAAATGCAAATTTAACAAATTTTATTAATAAAATGTAATTTATATGAAAATACCTTAGTCAAGACAAAGTACTCCCTGTTAAATGAATGTTAGCCTAGACCAACTGTCCAGCACAGTGCTTACAGTCCATTATTAAAAACTTAACAATGATTATGGATGTAATAGAATTTCTGTGAAAAATAGTTAATCTCAAATTCAAATGTATGAAATAAATGTGAACAAAAGGTTTCATCTTTTTATATTCATAGAAAATTGTCAAATCTCCATTGAACAATTGATAGTCTGCCATACTTTAAGAAGCTGATTTCAGTCAATAGAGAGCCATTCTGTAGAGGAGAGACATAACCTTCATAAGTATAACATAGTTCAGAGATTATTTCAAAGTTTCAAATGATAAACAAAAGGGTATGAATTTGGGCATGAATAATTAAGAAGTGGTGATGGTAAGTAGAATGTTGATGCAGAGCCATTTTGGTATAAAATCCACAGTTTCCACTTCCTACCCATAGTCTTGTTTTACCTACTCAATTAGGCAACTATGGTTACCAGTCTACTAAAACAGGAAGGTAACCTACTACCTCTGTGCTGTCCAATACAATGATCAGAGATCTGTTCCCACCTAACTTACTTGACTAATTTACAGTATTGGACTCACAGAAAACACTATTCTCTTGGCTTCCATGACATCACACTTCCTACCTTTCTATGTCTGACTGAGCCTCAGACTTAGTCAACTGCTTATTTGGCATTAAATTTTTCTTTTTCTTTTTTAAAACATATTTTATGTATTTATTTATTTGAGAGAGAGAGAGAAAGAAAGAGAGAGAGAGAGAATGAATGGGGAGGAGGCGGAGGGAGAAGCAGACTCCTCACTGAGCAGGGAGCCTGAAGAGGGGATTGATTCCAGGACCCTGGGATCATGACCTGGCCTGAAGGCAGACACTTAACTGACTGAGCCACCTGGACAACTCTGGCATTAACTTTTTCATACCTAATAACTATTGAAAAATTGAACTCAATACCCAGATCCTTTGCTTCCCTAAGCTTACTCACCTCAATAAAAGTCACTATCACTGAGCCCATTATGCAAGTCCTTCTTTCTCACCTATCATTAAAGCCTATCAACACTAACTCCAAAACATATCCAAAATTCGTCTCCATCACTACCCCTCTAAACCAAACTGCCATCAGCTATCAATCGGGTTGCTTCAAAAGCTTCCTAGCTTCTTTGTTATCTTGTATGATACTAGATGGTAAAAAATTAAGAAATAAAAATTTGAATCTCTCTATTTTAAGATATCTCTTTTTAAGACTGAGGAAACTTTAACATGTTTATAAGTCAAGAAGAAATGGCCAGGGGCACCTGGGAAGCTCAGTCAGTTAAGTGTCTGCCTTCAGGCCAGGTCATGATCCCAGGGTCCTGGAATCAATCCCCTCTTCAGGCTCCCTGCTCAGTGAGGAGTCTGCTTCTCCCTGTCCTTCTGTCCCTCCCCCCTGCTTGTGCTCCTGCCCCCCCCCAATAAATAAATAAAATCTTTTTTAAAAAAATAAAAGAAGAAGAAATGGCCAGAGAGGTTGGGGGGGGGAATGCAAGATGAAAGTCATATAGAGAGGTTAAGATATAACCAAGGGGGCAGACAAAATCGATGTCAATAGAGTGCTTTTGGAGTCACTGAGACCACATTCTGAAGCCAGTGATGGCTTTACCACCTAAACATCGTGGAGGTAGAGTGGATAGGTAAACAGCATGTATGATGAATTGAAGCTCTATGAAGGTCATGTTGGAGAAACACATTCAACAGGGTGGTGTGGGTAAGATACTGCTACAAAATTCTCCTTATGTGATCATTGTGAATGGATATGCTTGCATAGCAACTACCTAAGCAGCCATATTGCCCACATCCTCTTAATTTAAATGAAAAACAATAGCTAAAAAGAAATAACAAAAAAAGGTTATAGAGCACATTTGTTATTTCTTTTTAGCTATTGTTTTTCACTTGGCAGATGAACTGGGAGACTGAAAAATTAACTAACTTGACTGAGGTGCTAGAGAAGCAAATAGTAGAACTTATCATCAAAAGCAGACAACTCAGTAGACTGTTAAGGTATTCATGAGTGCAGAAGTAAAAGACGGGGATGTGGTTTAGGAGATAAAGGACCAGTGGGTGATTCTACACTGGGATGATCAGAAAAAGACAAGAGTTGAACATAAAGGCAAAACACATGTTTTAGTAGAAGTAAGGGGTTGACTGAATGGGCAGACAAAAGACTGTAGTCAGGGAAAATGATTTCAAGGTTTGAGGCCCTGTACATAAAACCATGTTAAAAACGGTGCAGCCTGGGAGTAACCATGCATGTGAGTGGCTGAAACACATCAGTAAATCAAAGGAAAGTTTTAGAAGTCAAGGAAGTCAAGAAACTACAAACCAGTAAATTACTTCGAAAAATATTGAAATGCAAATAATATAGAAGTATTAATATCTCAAAGAGAGAAGTAGAAAGTACAAATGATAATTTCAGGAAATAAACTTTAGGCAAAGCCTTATTTCCACCTTTTTTAAAACACACACACACACACACACACACACACACTGAAATTCTGATTCTAACAGCAGGCATTAAGAAGAAAAATTTAGAAATGTGAAATTGGGTGTTTAACAAATATACCTTATATAACTGTTAATGTACTCAGAATATTTTGTCTAATTACCAATCAGAATGTCAGAATGTAGCTTGTACTTATTATCAATATAAATAAATTTCTATCAGCTCAAGACAAAATTTCCATAATGGTCAATGTACCCCAGAATCCACATGATCTTCAAAACAAAGAGTAAATCTCTATCCACTGACCTAATTATATAATGAGAGAGAATTTGCTTTGCTTTTTTTCAGAAGCTGTTTATTTCTCTCAGATGTCCCTCGATAGAAACAGATTTCATAACTTAAAAAGGAAACTCATTTAATCAACTGATATTGTTTGTCCCTTTGTTTGTTCCAATAATTGCTACATTTTTAACACCAAAGGAAAAATACTGAGCCTGTCCTTAAGAGACTTTTCCCCCCCATATTAAAGCAGGAAGTATTATATTTATACAAAAGTTGAAATAGCTTTATTTGAGTTAGGAGTGAAACAGTGATAAACCCGTGCCACCAATTATATAACAAACAGCCTCACAAGGAAACAGCACTTTGGTACTTAGAGGGTTTAGGAAAGTAGATTTGACAATGTTCATTTCACCTCCCTTCAACACAAATAGGCAACATCATTATTTGTCAATAGTAAATGCCTGGGAATAAAAAATACCACTGGATATGAACCCACTCTGATAACCCTTTCCATTAGATTCATCAACATACAATACATTCAAAGCCAATTTGTACTGTTTAGTCTATTAAGTTCCTTTTGTATTTAAAATTTTAAGGGCTATTGGCCATAATCAAAGAACCTAGTTCTTACAATTTAGATTTCTTAGCAAAACAAACTCAGTTATAAAGATTCTGAAAATAAACAGAAAATACTAAAAAATTGAGTGTTAAGATTCAGTAAATATCACTGAGCAACCTTACACATCCCTAACCCTTCTGTTCTTAAGTGTCTCTACTGCTAGTGGGAAAATTTCCTTATTTGCATTGACTTATTTTTCTAGACAGCAAAACTGTATAGAAACTGTCAGGTTCCTATAGTTTGGGGGACACCCTCAAATAGTATAGACTTTTTTTTTTAACCTTGCTTGAAGTTTCAAGATTGCTTTTTGGACAATTCCAAAATACCTATCACACTTCATATTGAAAGCTATTTACAAAATGGTAGTGCATTTTCCCAACACCCTTTGGAGGTCACTAAATGCATTTTCATTTTCACTTTTAAACTATGTCTACATTAAAACAAGGCAATCCAATAAAAAGTGAAAAATTCACCCAAAGGAGATTTCCTCTAAAACATACTGAACAATTTCTTTGGCAGGTTTTCCTAACTTTGGTTTTAGAAATATTAATTTATTGCTGGCAGTAAGATTCCTTCTTAATCTATAGGTAATTAGTCTAAAGAGTGTCAGAAAAGGGAAAGAAATCTTGGCTCACAGAATCTTCTATTTTATTCATTTCATGGTATCTTTCTGTCATTCAACAGCATTAGCCAATATCCAAGTCCAATGCCGATTCTGAAGGAACACCTTCAAAAAGATATTCTAAATTGGTCCCTTTAACATTCTTCATTATTCTCCAATCTGCTTGCATTTATATCCCTTTCCATGAACATGAGTATAAGTATTCCAATATCTCCATTAATACAGAAACAGAAAAATTCCTGATGCACGTTTTCCTGACACCTTTTAAATATTTATGGCCAATGTACCCCAGATGATCAATACATCAAATATTATTAGTTACTAAGAATTTTTATCTACCACCAAAAGGAACATATGCCTTCATATTTGTATTAATTTGTCTCTTATTCACAGTGGATATAACAAGTCCCAGGCAAGATTATCTCCATTCTTAGAACGATGGCACAATAGTTTAACTGTGAGCTTTGGGATCAGATCGCCGGGTTAGTCTGGAATATGACAATACCTACGTGTCCTTGGGCTGGCTATCTAACTCCAATTCTCTTCCATTTCTTCATCCAAATATGGAAATAGTAATAAAGCCTTCTCTGCAAAGTTAGTATGAAGATTAAATGATATATCATACTTGGCTTTTTTATTAGAACTCAGAGTTCTAAAGTCAGAGCCCAGGTTTCATAGTATTATCTGATGTTTGTTGATGTTGTTTTGTTTTTTGTTATTATTTTTAATAACCCTGGGATAAGCATATTTCCTCATAAAACCATCTAACAAAGGTAGGTCATTGTGCAAATATAAAAACTGATCCACATTTGAGAAAAGGTCATATTCAAAAACATTGAGCATATCTGAGTTCACTCTGGTTGTCTTTAAATACAAGGTCCACAAAAGTTCAATATCAAACTCAGTTAGTTAAAATGAGGTTATCACTAGATAGAATGTTTAGCAGAAAGTAGAAATAGAAACTGTTTCTGGAGGTTCTCTCTGCCACTGAAAATCTCAATACAAACCCAGTCCCTAAATGATACATAGATAATGTTTTAGGTCCACAGAGTTGCCTTTGTTCTTTGACTCATTAATCTCAATCATTTCAAAATATTATCTTTGCTATAACATCAGAGTCTCCATCTAAAGAAATTTCCTCATTGAATATCAGGTGATAAAAATAATTGTTTTAGTAGAGGGAAAAAGGCTAAGTGAAACAGAATCAGGTCAACACAACTATTAATCTTTCAGGAATTTTAGGGATATGGTCTTTTTTAAGTGTTGTTTTGATAGATATAAATACATATTTATGAAATATAAACTTAAAATATCGAACATTCTTACATCCAACTTCTGCTTAAAGATACAGGTTTTCATGATATATTCTTATAACTTTCATCAATAACTTTGTGCAACATATGTAAAAAATAATTACACAAATGGTTCTCTCCCCATTATTTGAATCTAGTTCCCAATGCTATAGAATAACATCCAGTTTGCTTCTAGACAGCAGTACAAATAGTGTTCAAATATTGATTTGTCTCATTGAAATAAGTAGAATTCAAGAAGGCCTGCACGATCTGCACTTTCTAGTGTTACACCTTGAATAGTTCCTTCCCTCTTCTTGAGAGTGCATGACACCAGTATATTGCCTCTAATAGAAGATGGCACAAGTCTCAGATTAGGTTGTGATATGTTTTTTATTGAGGTATAGTTGACAAATAAAATTCCAAGATATTTAAAGCGCGCATTGTGATGACTTGATATACTCGTACACTGTGAAAGGAGTCCCCCCCCATCTAGGTAATTACCACATCCATCCATCCATCACATTCATCCTCACACATTTATCTTTTCATTTTCTTATGGTGAGATCATTTACATTCTACTCTTTTAGCAAATTTCAATTATACGATATGGTGTTGAAAACTGTAGCCATCGGGCCTCCTGGGTGGCTCAGTCTGTTAAGTGCCCGAATCCTGATTTCAGCTTAGATCATGATCTTGGGGTCAAGGGGTCGAGCCCCGTGAAGGGCTCTGTGCACAGTGGGGAGTCTGCTTGAGATTCTCTCCCCTTCCTTCTCCCTGTACTCCTCCCCGCACTCACACATGAGCTCTCTCTCTCTCTTCCTCTAAAATAAAATTAAAAAAACCTGTAGTCATCATGTTTTACACAAGATCCTCAGATCTTATTTATCTTATAACTGAAAATTTGTACCCTTTTACAACCTCTTTCTATTTGCTCTACCCCCTCACACCTGGTGACCACTCTACTTTCTGTTTCTATGAATTTGTCCTTTTTATTCCACATACAAGTGAGACCATGCAGTATTTCTCTGTCTCTGTTTGGTTTATTTCACTTAGCGTAATGCCCTCAAGTTTATATGTTTCTAAGACTGTGCCTTACTAATACACATAAGAGAGACTCTTCCTGTGGCCTTGAAGAAAAAAGCTGCTATTATGTGAACTTCCTATGAAGAGGGGCCTGTGACAAGGGGCCACACATGACCTGTAGTACCTAAGGCAGCCTCCAGTGACAGCCAGCAAGAAGTCAGGGCCCTCAGTCACAGAGCCACAGGAAATGGATTCTGCTAACAATCGGAAGGAGCCTGGAAATGGATTCTCTCCGGACAAGACTCCAGATGAGAATGCAGGCCTGGCCAACATCTTATTGTGGTCTTGTGAGACCCTGGACAGAGGACCAGGTAAGCCAGGTCCAGAATCTTGGCCCACAGAAACCGAGATAATAAATGTGTGTTGTTTTAAGCCACTAAGTGTGTGGTAATTTGTTAACAGCAATAGAAAATGAATACACTCATTCTCCTAAGTCACATTTTGGAAAATCAGGAAATGGGAACAGGAAGCCATACATTTTTTTTTTTCAGTTACCCAAAACCTCCACTGTTGCTTTCCTCTTCTATCTGGCTAGATCGCCATAAAATCAGGTAATTTATGCAATCCTCTCATTATCTCCTGTTTCCTTTGGTGGGAGTATGGACAGGGTTTTACAGAATGGGAAATAGAACATATCATTCTTTGTCCCTAGTTTCTGTCACCAGTAATTTCACCTAGTTCAGCTGTAGTTAGTTCTATGTATAGCAGTTTGAAGTGATTTAAATAACTCAAAATGGCTTAAATAGAAAAGAGATTGATTATGTCAAATGACAAGAAGCTTATGAGCAGGGTAGATTCTAGGCTCTGCAAACTAAAACTCTGGCTCAGCTTCCTTGTGATTCTTTCAGCAATTTCCTTTCCGAAGTTGGTTTCATCCTGCAGCAGATCCAGTAATCACATCTAGACTTGACAAGTCTGGCATTCAAAGAAGGGCTGTTCTTTACTATTCATTCTTTCTCTCTCTCCCTTTCCAAAGAAACCTTCCCTAGAAAGTTGCCTGCAGACTTTTCTTCATGTCTCATTGGCCAGAATTAGGTGTCACATGCGTCTCCTAAAACAATCATTGACAAAGTGAAGCCAATCTAACCTTATCAGAAGGGCAGACCAATCTTCATTTTCCCTGGAAGTTAAATAAGATGATCAAAGTAGGATTTCGTGAGTGGGAGTCCACAAGAATGAGAAGAGAGTTTAGGAAGATATATTCGAATAAGTTATACCTTAATGGATATTAAAAGACAGTGTAAGCAATACTCAGGCAAAAAAATGGATGAGAGAAACTGAAAGCAGAGGGTTAGGCATGTGAAAGATAATCAGGACCTGAATTAGGATAGTTATAGTCTAGATGGAGGGAATGTGAGGAGGGGGAAATGATTTATGAACTATTGAGGCAGTAAAATTAGGAGGATTTTTTATCTGTTATAAAATATTCATTTCCCCAAAAACACTGCATACGCAACTCAACTCTCTGCAGCCAGTTCACTTACAAAATTAAATTACTTCCAAAGATAATTTGTGAAATTTTGGAAATACACAGTATTCATGTTAAAGGTCACAAATGAGTTAATTTCTCCTATCTAATCTGAACATTTCAGACTTGAGAGCAACTAAAAAGTGACCAGTATGCTAATTGCAAATACCAGAGATAATGGATTCAAAATATGAGAGCCACTTATGCATGAACAGTCTTCATTTCAAGGTAGAAAACCAAAAGCAGAAACTGTTAAAGCAAATTGTCCTCCTATGAAAGTCCTCTTATATAATTTTAAACTGTCCATTTCTTGAGAAAAATCTTCAACTGAGACTGTGAAAAGATTCATGTCTTTTAAATATCTAGTGTAAGGCTCTAAACTGTTGTACATGTGAATAATTTTGCAAAGTTCAAAATAATTCTATATGACTCCCCATAATTAAAATAAAATTGTTAAATTAAAAAAGACAATTAAAGCTGGAGTAAAATGATCTGTGTTAAAATCATAAAATCGTCATTGCTCTAATTATCAGCACGATCCATTTTTAATCTATGACATTTATAAAGCAAGAGATTTTACTTATCCAGTCTTATTAGCATAATAATCATTGCACTTTACATGGCTTTAACAATAAATTACTTCCCTTATATTTAAGTTTTGCCCAGACAAACAGAATTAAATATGTATTGAACTTAAAGGTTAAAGCCCCTTCATTAATTCTGTTATTGTTTTTCATAAGCCAATTTCTCCATTAGGGTACCTCTTGACTTCATCGCATTGATTCTAATCATTTTCTAGTAATGAACCCCAGACTGACATGAGATAATGCCTTTGGGCATTTTCACTTGTAAGAAACCTCGACCCTTATCCCCTTTCACTTCATTTACATAATCATTTGCATAGATCTTCCTACATTTGGGATGTGTCTGTGTTTTTCTGCATTAATTTTCAATTTCACTATTTTGGAACCATCTCCCTCTTCCTTGATTAATTTCTCTACGCTTTTCTTCATTGCCTCCCCAGTCCTGCTGTACCCATTGCACCTGAGGTTTCTTGCTAGTGGCTGGCCTCCTAGCCTCCACTCATTTGGTCATTACTTAGAAGACACTGTTAAAGATTTTGAAGGACTTTGACTTTGATGGATTTTTTTTTTATTTTGATGGATTTTTGATGTACATAAAAAAAATCGCTATATATCCCCCTTTTTTAGTTCATTGTATCCATGATTACCACTTCAGATCTTCAAACAGAAGTTTCCCTGGTTCATGAAATCCTACTCTCTAAGAGTTGTAGACTATAACCTTGGGAATGCAGTAGGAACTTTCATTTTTATTCTACACATTCTTCACATTAAAATTACTGTTATTACAAACAATTTGATTCAAAGAGCTGTTAAAATGCAATGTAAAGATTCTCAAACTGCAATTTATATGGGGACAGTCATCTTTCTCCCTTTTAATGTACACTTGGCTTATTTTCTTAGTGTCATTCTATCTCACTCACAGGCCAACTGGGAGTTCACTCTGTCCATAACTATTCTTTAAAAAAAGTGTCTGTCTCAGTGGTTCTGTTTCCCCACCCCCTACCCCAATTAATTTTCCTCATCTCAGACACAGAATTTTTATCTCTTCTGAATAAAATTTAATTCCATTAACTGCTTCTTTCTTCAAGGATGGAATTTGACCAATACAGCATCCACTCTAGTATTTCTTTGGAACTTTCCTTTTCTCCAGACTGGGTTCATGTCCTCAGATCTAGAATCATATAAGCCCAGCTGCTTTCATTACCTATTGATCCTTCCATTGTTGGTCAAGTATTAATCTATCACAACCTTCTCAAAACCTACATTTTCTCCACTCATACTTTCAAAAGAGATATCTACACTGAGCTGAGGCTCTGTATATTTTAATGCCTGTTTAGAAAATGAAGGAACTGGTCATGTTATTTCTATTAATCTAAATTCTGTTCAAAATTCTTCATTGGCTTCTCATTGCATTTAGAATAAAATGGCGACTCTTCATCGTGGCCTCTAGGCCTGCATGATTTGGCCCCTGCTTCCATCTCCAACATAATATCTGAACACTGATCCCACCCCCTGCACCGCAGTTTAGAATGATTCAAAAGGCCAGGTAGTGTTTCCCCTGCCTCCCCTGGAATGTTTCCAAGAATTTTGCCCAGACCCATCTCTTTCTCATATACCTATCTTTGTCAGCTTAAATGTCATTTCCCTAAAGAACTTTTCCAGATAACCCTTTCAAAAATATAACCATGTATATCCTAATATATCACCTTTTATCTGCTTTACATAATTTATAACTGCTTCTCATATTTGCTTACTTATTTATTATAATTTTCCTCCAACAAAAAGTAAGCTTCATGAAAGAAGAGGCCATTCTGCCTTGTTCGTTCACTCTTGTATTCTTGGCATTTTGCACAGCATCTGGTCTATCACAGAAACTCACTAAATATTTACTAAATAAGTAAATAAGCAGATGTATGTATAGAAACAATGTTAATACAAGGAATTAATTTATATTTGCAAGCTGATGTATGTTAAATCCCACTCTCCCAAAATAAGTAATGTAGGACTCTTCAAGCAATCAGAATTCTCCAAAATATGTTTGGAACTAGTAGACATTTCATCCAATCAAAAACTTCAAATGACCTACTTCTTATAAGCCATAATTTCTAAATTTCCAAATATTCTTAAATATCTTACTTATTTTCTTCTTTTTGATGTCTTTTAAGCCTAAATTAAATGGAAGGATTAGAAATCAAAGTACCTGGTGTTTCCAGGCAATTGAAAAAGACAATTTCATAGACTGTAAACTCCTTCATGAGACTATGAGCTCCTTGAGGGCATGTCTAACCAAATCTCTGAAACCCTATTAGTGCCTATAAAATGTCTCCTTGTGAATACACAGCAATAGTTTGCAGACAGCGATGATAAATAGTTATACAAATTCACTTCAGAGTCTAAACTATTTACAAACGCTCGAATTAACAAAACAATTGTGGATACTTCATTTTTTTTCAGATTCAAAAATGGAATCCATATTAAATACACATTTGCTCGGGGTTTCAGGAATAATGAGTGCTGAGCACTCTCAGGTAAAGTGCTCTGCGAGGCACAGTCATGCTGTCGGCTCACGGGAAACTGTTTAAAGTGGTAATATGTAATGCATTCAATGGCCTGATTATGTCCTAAGGGAAGACCCACCTAAAGACTTCACTTAGTGGTTAGAAATGATTCAGAAACCTGAGGAAACCAAGTCGACCAGGAGGCAAATAATGATTAGAGACTCCGGGAGTCTTTATTTGACATCAGGAGTTTTAAATGAGAGAAAATAACACTTAAGAAGACCAGGTACTAGGTACCATTTTTACCCACCATTTTTTTGGGTAAATATCTTAGAAGCTTAGTTTGGAACCAATAAACTCTCTGGATTTTGATGAAGAAATAACCAGAAATGTAAAACTCCTTTTCCATGAAAACATTTCATTAAACCTCTTGAAAGCATTCCCATTAAACATTTGTTAGCTTTCTGTACATATTTTTTGGTGTTATGAACATTTTGTTGAACCCGCAGGGGCTGTGCAAGTCCCTGAGGAGACTCTTCCCTTAGGCAGTAAGTTCTGGAAAAATGTTAAGAGTTGGGAATCACACAATACTTGAATAGAAGACATTGCTCAAAGTGATTTTGATGAAAGCAAGCCAAAGAATGCATGCCAAATTATCTAGGCAATAATGCTCTGGTAAATCAGAAAATTCTATCCAGAGAGACTTATCAGGTATAAAAATGATAAGAGCATTAAAGGCAGTCACAAAACAGCCCACAGACTGTCATCAAGGAACACTACTCCCTTTAGGCGAGTGTATCACTTATTTGAGGGGACAAAGAAGAAGCATTTACCCATCAGCAACCTTTCCCCGTTCAATGACTCATCTCCAGCAAACATTAATGCTCCTGAATTTGGGGGTTGCACAAATGTGGACACTGAGAGGCACAAGCCTGAAACTAGGTTGAACCTCCAGTAAGCTGTCAGAGCCCACATGAAACTAGTATTCGCAGTGGTGCCCGAAATAAGAGATATACAAGGCCAGGCATAAGCAGCAATGCAAAGGAGGTAACCAGTATGCTTCCTAAGCAAGGTCTGGATTCTTCTCAATTTGGATTTAAAAAGATCCTGCTTTATATAAAAATAAATAAATAAATAAATAAATAAATAAATAAATCAATCAATCCTGCTTCAATTTGTATATTTATGTGTATTTGTGTGAGTGTGTACAATAATACCACCCTATTAAGAAAATTAGCTTTTTTTCTTTTCTTATCTTGGCAAGAATATTCCCCTAGCCCAACTCTTCCAATCAATATACTTCTCATGTGGACAGAATTTTCAGTGACAGCCAAATACTATCTAGTTCTTCACACACACAAAAAGATAGCTGTCAGACGAAATCAAGCATGGCTCATTTCATTCAGAAAAGAATATGCACGGCTGTAGAGTGTTTTGCGTGCACAGTCCTATTCTGCTCCACTTTTACCTCTGAAATGATGGGGTAAAGACCTTGAAGATTTACAATGACAACAAATATTATTCTACATTTTAATGAAAACTTAAGATTATGATTACACACACTTTTTCCCCCCTGTTTTTATTATTTCGCAAGTGATTTGGAATCATATGAAGTGCAAAGATTTTCCTCTGCTTACCGTTACCAGGGCCAAAAAGTGCACATGTACGTCATTCTATGTTGTCAAATTTGGAAATATGCAGAGAAGTTTCCCATAATTGATGCAATTCTAAAACTATAATTATTTATTTCTAGATTTGTAATAAACACTCTTCAAGCATAAATTAAAGAAAAAATTCTGAATCATAGCAAAAAAAGTTGGGGGGGCAGCTGGGTGGCTCAGTCGTTTAAGCATATGCCTTCAGCTCAGATCATGATCCCAGGGTTGTGGGTTCAAGCCCTGCATTGGGCTCCCTGCTCAGTGGGGAACCTGCTTCTCCCTCTCCCTCTGCAGCCCTCTCTGCTGCTTCCCCTGCCTGTGTTCTCTCACTCTCTCTCTCTCTGCCAAATAAATAAATAAAATCTTTTAAAAATAGCAAATAAAGAAAAAAAAAAAGGCATGAAACAAAACAGTGATGGGGCAAGTCAGATACTAGCCTTACCAGATATCAGAATTTAACCCAAAGCCATTTGTGGTAGGAAGAATAACAGTCCCCAAAATTTGCCCCCTAATCTGCCCAACCAGTGACTATGTTGTATTACATGGCGAAAGGGATTTCCCAGGTATGATTAAGTTAAGGATCTTGAGATGGAAAGATTATCCTGCATTATCCAGGTGCACCAAACCTAATTACATAAGTAAGCCTTTGTGAAAAAGCCTGACTTCAAGACAGAGGAGAAGGGCACTGAGGATAGCATTACAGTCCTATTTAAATGGAGTAGAGAACTTTTCAGGCAGCAGAGAACCAGGAAGACGGCAGGCTGCAAATGACTTGACCTGTTGTCGCTGGCTTAGAAGACAGAGGAAGGAACTCCACGAACCAAAGAATGCCAGCAGTTTCTAGAAGCTGAAAAAGGCAAAAAAAAGGATTTTTCCAGAGCCTCCAGAAAGGAACACAGCTCTGCCAACACCTGGATTTTACTGCAGTGAGACCCATGTTAGACTTCTGTCCTCATAACTATAAGATACAATCTTCATATTGTTTAATTCACCAAGTTTCTATTGCTGATACAGAAGCAATAGAAAACGAATTCACAATTATAATCGGGTTCAATGTGATGTTGGAAGCAGGTCACTGAGACATAAGAAAATGTAGCGATAGATTCCAGTTTACATAAGAATTGAGTCTTTGTCCAAGATGGCCATTCCACTCTGAAAAAGGAAGTGGTGACAGTGTCATAAAAGTGAGCTGGTACAATTTCTATCTATCTGGAAGGAAATAAAACTGGGTCCTTATCTTAGACCAGGAAAAAAGAAAAATTCTTGATGGATTTTAGCTTTAATGAAAAAGTGAACAATGAAAATCTTTTTAAGAAAAACTGGGAGGTTATAAGTATATTATATACTACAAATACATAATAGGTTGTTAACAGGGTGTGGGGAGAGATGATTGGGTGAGAAGGAAACAGAGGGGAGACAGTAGAAAAAGAAAAACAAAGACATTTTAAAAAATAGGTACAATATAACAGCATTTATATGTAAAATTATTTGTTAACATATAAATAACTTTTAATAAAGCATAAAACAATTTTCATATGCACATCTCTTTCCTTTTGGTATCAATTTTTCATATTGTTTTCATGATAAATGAAGAATATTTGAACATCCGTATAAATTACTGTGTTACTAATACATTCAGATCCCATAGAACACAAAGTATAAAGAAAGATGCTTTTAGATACCCCCTTCTTAGTGTTCTCAAAATGTCCACAGGTTGTTCAATATTATTAGATGTTCATTCAAAACCCTCACTTGCCTCGAGTATCTCTGATCCCTGTTTTATCATCCTTCTGCTCTGTGCTGACAGCTCTCAAGGTGAAATTATCTTCTCCTTGCAGTCAAATTTTAACAATCCAGTTATCTTTTTCTCTCTTTATTATTCATCTGTCTTAAGCCAAATGAGAGGATTTTTTTTTTCCGATGGGACTTACTATCCACACTTTTTAAAAATGAAAGTAACTTTCTTTATTGTAGAATCGAATTCATATCAAAAAAAGGTCTGAACCCCATTTAAAGGATGGTTTTGTAACAGAAGAATGAAAGGATTTCTTTGTGAAATAGCTTCACCTTAAGACAGAGGATAAAGGCCCTGAGGACAGCATTATAGTGAATCTCAAAGGTTCTCTTCTAAATAATGCTAATACAGCTGAAAAGAAGGGTATGATGAAGAATTTGGAAGGGCACTGTCTCAGGAGAAACAAGGGACCGCTTTTCACCCAGGACGGCGGCCTTCCTCTCCGATCTGCCCTCTAAAGAAAGGCCTTTGAGGAGAGACAATAGACAATGAAGTGCATCTGAGATGGTAGAGAAAAGAAACAGGAGGGAGCAAGAGAAGAAAAATAAGATCCTATGTAAGTAATACTACAACTCTACATGGAACAAACCAACTTGCAGTCTCTAGCCTGGTCTGATGCTTCAGGGCTAATAAATCCAGATTGTGTAATATTGTGAGGTGAAAACGGATTTTGGAAATGAGAGTTCCTCGGGAGCAGAGCAGAGGTGGTTCACTCCATTCAGGCCGTGTTTCAGGTAGCCTTCGTTTTGTGTACCATGAGGACAATGTATAACTGTGAAGTCTTATTAGACACCATGGAGGGGGAGACATTAGACTACTAGTGTTAGAGATAAGCGCAACTCTATCTTTCCCATACTCAGTGGCAACTCATCTGCTTATTCATCAAAGCTCTGCTGACATAACTCGGGTGGATGAAGGGGGTGAGGGGAGAAAAGACACTGAAACGTGAAGAAATGGCGACAGGGCTGACGTTCTTCAAGAAGCAGTGACTGTCTGAAGATGACTGGCATCTTGAATTTCTAGGAAAATGCTTTGCCACCTCAACTCTGGAGTTCTGTTTGAAACTCAGAGGAAAATCGAACATAATACTGGTGCCACATTTAGAGACTTGCGTACATATTCTGCAGAAAATATCATGGGCTAGAGTCTACTTTAAATATCTATAGATTATATCTCCAGTTTAATACCTGGGGCATTAACTCTATTCATTTCACCAGCTTCAGTGAATTTCACTTTTAGAGCATAACACTGCATTGAAAATGTGTCCTCTAACCTATGATATTTATGTATCATTGAATATGAAATTTATGAGGTTCCATTTCTGATTTCCAAATGGATGCAAATTAGAACAGAGTATTTACATTCCTTCATTTCTAACCCACATACATAAAGTTTGACTTTAAAATGCCACTGTGCCTGTCTGTTTCATAGAAGCTGTATGTATTTGTATGTCCTTTATGTCTCCAGCACACTCTGGATTTCAGTTTTTAATTTAATATTGGGCAAGGATGGGCTACAAAAATATTATGCTATTGAGGCTAGAGGTGAATCGGGTTTTTTTTTTCCTTTTAATTCCCAAGACATTTATAGGTTAGAGTAGAATTTGTAACCACATCATCATCTAACATTTTCATGTCTTCTTTGGAGATTAACAGTTAAAAATCTATAAATTCTTTTTGCTACTCAGATAATATTCTGGGCAGAAAAGATATTTTGGTCTCTTCCCATTTACTTTGTTCAGAGAAGATAGATCTTGAGAAAATGAATACCCTGTTTTTTGCAGATAAATATTTGTTTTCAGAGAGAAATATCTATATTCCCCTTCTTTTAATAAGCATTTTATGTTGGTTAAATTCTGTGAACTATTTGCATTTCCACAGGTGATATTTTGGTAGTGAAATCCAAACCTATGACTTAAAATCATAAGTAATTTTCTAAAAATTATTTTCTTTTTTTTTTTAAAGATTTTATTTATTTATTTGAGAGAGATAACAAGAGAGAGCATCAGCAGAGGAGGGGGAGAGGGAGAAGCAAGCTCCCCGCCGATCCCACGACCCTGACCAAGAGACAGATGCTCAACTGACTGCCACCCAGGTGCCCCCCAAATTCTTTTCTAAGGTGGTAGATGGCAGTGGTTGGACAAATCTCCTTTGAATATAGTCACTGACTTTGCAGTGGTAATTGCGAAGGGAAAACCTGCTGTAAAGGAACCAGTATTTTTTGTGTGCAATTTGGACAAAATATTTGAAATGTCAGTAATTTTTGGTTATTATTGTTGACAAAATAGTGTTATACAAGTAATTTTGCTTCAGAAATTGAAATACAGGAAAGTGACATAAATATTTCAAGAAAGATATTAAGACAGCACGTATGTCTTCTAAACCTTCATCACTTTCCTTCCAACTGCATCTCAGGCAAAGCTGTTTATACTTACAACTGACCACTTTTTTTGTCCTCTGATAAATTTGTGATACATAACCTGTTCCTTCACTTCTCAAAACAAACAAAACCATTCATTCAGCCAACAAAATGTCCTTACCATACTGATTATTAGTCTTGAACTCTATAAAAATTGTGTTAAAATACTTTGTTGGAAGGGCCTGAATTAATAAACAAAACCATTTTTTTTAGAAGTGGAAGATGAGTATTTAAATATGTGTGTGCATAAAATCTGAATAAAAACTAAGTTAATACAAACAGATAAAAAAATAGTTGGTCTTTCCCTCATATTCAAGATAAAATCAGATTGGTGTGGGTAACAGACACGATGAGAATCCAGGACACCTGGGTTCCATGTCCTGATTTTGTCACTGGATATGTAATGGTGGTGGATAAAGTCTCCATTCCTTTGTTTCTCTCCTTGTAGAAAGAGGCTAGTAATTTTTAACCTTACTTAATAAAATTATTCTGAAAATGAAATATGTAAAAATGCTCTGTAAATAGTGAAGGTGTAAACAAATATAAAGTTGTCAACTTGGAAGGAAATAAATTCCAAAAACAGGCACCTATGAGTACCCTTTAGATTTCCTTTAGAGTCTCCAGCTCTAAGTCAGTGAAACTTTAGGAATTAAAATACTGCGGCTGAATCAAGAATTTTGTTTGTGCAGTTTCTAGCCTTCTGTTATACATTTTATTTGCTTGTTTTTTATTGCCTTGTTAAATGGCTCCGGAATATACACTAATATTAATATCAAAGAAACTGTTTTCCCGGAGATTTTCGAAGTTTTACTACTTGAGCTCAATAATGCAAGAAAGATTCATGCTCTGTCCTTTTTTACATCTAATTATTCATACGTTTATAGAAATCTACTTTGAAGTTATAAGTAGGTGCAAACTTGAACAAATAATATTCCTGGACTTTCTGATAAAATTTTGTCTAAAAAAAAAAAAAAGTAGGGGCTCCTGGCTGGCTCAGTTGGAAGAGCATGTGACTTATAATTTTGGGGGTGTGAATTCAAGCTCCATGTTGGGTGTAGAGACTGCTGAAAAATAAAATCTTAAAAGTAAATAAATAAATAAATTTTTAAAAAGTAAAACATATTTATTTCCATTTATTATGAAGAATAATTTTGGACAGTGGTTTGTTTGGGTTTTTTGTTTGTTTGTTTGTTTGTTGCCAAACCAATAGACCTTTTAACACTTCAATAGAGATTTATTTTGTTTTTATCATATGCTTTAGGAAAATTTGACCAATGACACCTTTTAACAGTGTAATACTACTAATGTTAATAGAGAACTTTCTAGCAATCCAGTCATTTATATGTTTCCCGTGCTAATAAGAAACCAATCATTCTAGATAGTTAAAGTCCAGAAATCAAGATTCTAGAATAGAATCATACATAAATATCTTAATACATATACATAAAAATACAAATAACCCATACCATTCTAACATTTATTTTCTATAACACCAATTAAGGTACATTATTTTCTGAATCTGTAATAACTCTACAAATATTTTACTGGCTTTCCAGTTGTAGGAAAACTTGATAAATGTATTTCAGGAGCTTCAAATGTTTGAAGAGTGATAGAATTAAGCCATACATTGAGGTATATTTATATGCACTTGGATTTAGTTCTTAATCTTCACTGTGTGTTTATTTATTTTACACTGTTATTTTCTTTTTTCTTTTCCTTTTATTTTTTAACTCACTGCTAGTCTTTCCATTTTTCTTAAGTAAATTATTTCCCCTGATCTAGTAATAAAATACATATTTTACAGTTATTCATTGAATACAAAATGTCCATCTCTCTCATCAAGATAGATCATATTAGGGGTGCCTGGGTGGCTCAGTTGGTTAAATATTTGACTCTTGATATCAACTCAAGTCTTGTTCTCAGCATGTGACTGCAAGCCTGGCATTGAACCAGCATGGAGTCTATTTAAAAAAAAAAAAAAAGTTAACCATTTTACCACCAAGCCTTTCATTTCCTCTCACCAGATTATGATGAAACTGGCAATTTTCACCTTTTCTCTCTTCTGCTATTTTCTCAGCCTCTTCACCTCTAAAAATGAGGTAGAATGTTTTTGTCACACCCCTCTCTGACCTTCAAGTCATTACTAATGCATAGGTTTGGTGAAATTACTTAGTACTTTTAGGCATGTATCAATATCAGAAGGTCTCTTACTACATATCCCTTTTGTTACAAGAGTCCTTATTTAGGACCAATATTACATATTCTTAGTGTATCTTATTTATTTAACTTCCATTAATAAAAGAGGGTGAGAGAGAAAGATTAGTTGTTCACTGTTTTCTCTTTTTTCATATCTTGAAGTTTTTTTCTAGTTCACATGTTTTTAGTTGGCCCAGAGAGTCTTCCTCAAGTATTTTCTTCAATGGATCTATATGGATGTATTTTCTGAATTGTTACATATCTTCAATTTTTTTTTCCTGGCGAGTTAGCATAGAAGGATTCTTGGATTGCAGACCCTGTGCTTAGCAGTTCATGGATGCTCTTAGTGTTCTACCTTCCAGGGCTGCAGATGAGAAGTCCAATGCCAGTTTACATTATATTTTTTCTATTTACCTAAAAGCTAAATATTTTTTTCTTTCTCATTCGCATGCAAGGAATTTAGCAGGTTATATCCAAGCGCGTACTATTTCTCTTCAGTTCAGTCTGAAAGTTGGTAAACATCTTTAATTAAGGGGTATCAGATCTCTCCTTACCTCAGGAAAATTTTCTTCTATCACTTCTTTGTTACTGCTTCTAACATTTATTCCTTTTTTCCTCCTGGAATTATGTTAATTGTTAACTGCTTGTTAGGTCACCAGGAATCTATCTTTCATGTCATTTTTTTTTCTTTTTCTTTTCTCATGATTCCTACCTCTGTATATTTGCTTTATGTTGGAGCTATTTCTTGCACCTCATTTGATTCAGACCACTGATTCAGATATCAAGTGACTATCATATCTTCAAATCAACTATTAAATTGTTTGGATGACAAATCACATTTTCATTCTAAGCATTTATTTTATTTTATTCTATTTTATTTTAGGTGTGAAATTTTCTTTTCCTTATGTACTTTTGTTACTATATGTCATTCAATTGATTGTTCATCTCATGTTGCAGTGACATTTTGCTGGGTAAATGTTATTCTGACCAAAATGATCACTCTTTCTGAGAGTTTTCCATTTTAGGTGGGTTGTAACTTATCAGGCTGAGCTTCAGGGTCACAGGTATCATTTTTATTACTAGGCAACAAGAGTTCCACAGGGACTGGGAGACAAAACAATCACTTCCCTTATGGGCCAATAGTGTGAATAATAAGGCGGGTATTCTGGCTTCTCTGAACCTTCCCAAAGAATCCTCTCTCGTCTCCCTTGATCAACCATGCCCTGGGTGGCTTTGTGCCCAGAGACCAGATATGTTCATGTCCCTATGATTTCTACAATTCTCTGAGAACCAATACTTTTCCATGATGCTCCATCTTCTATACTTCTTTCAAGGCTTCCAGTAACCAATTCTCTCCATGTAACTCCACCAAAATCCAGGCTTCATTTGCCTATACTTTCCCACCTGAAGGCAGAAACTACCATGAAACTCAGGGACAGTGAGTTTATTAGGGCTGGAAGTAGAGGGGAAAAAAGGGGTATATGTTCAGATTGCATATGCCTTATTTGTTCCTGGAACTCTACCAAAGTGTTAAAAAAGGAAAAAAAAAACTGAATTATCAACTTTCATTAGAGTTAACCTATATACCATTAGATCATAGTGTTGTGAAAAAATATATATATATTCATATTTATAAGGATTTATTTATATCGACCCATTAAAAATAACTGATTATTCAAAGAATTTTATTTCTAGATCATAGATTCGTTATCTTTTTTTTTTTTAAATTTTCTTTCTCATGTTTTGTGTTTTCCAAGTTTTCTAGCATATGTATACAGTGAATGCTGGTGTGTGTGTGTGTGTGTGTGTGTGTGCGTGTATTTGTACATAGATATAGCCACAAAAAAAGTTTTTTATAACACTTTAGGTGTTCAGCATTTAGGTTAAGTATTTATTATTTTAGTTCCTCTGCTGTACTTTTGAATTTGAACCTCTGCGTAGGTTGCATTATTTGACTTACTTTTCAATACTCCATGCAT
Organism: Ailuropoda melanoleuca; assembly: GCF_002007445.2. NCBI lineage: Eukaryota > Metazoa > Chordata > Mammalia > Carnivora > Ursidae > Ailuropoda > Ailuropoda melanoleuca. The sequence goes on from NC_048222.1 coordinate 122,586,781, forward strand.
CTAGAAGTGTTTTGAAATCATAAATCTTTTGCTTTTTTAAATTAAGAGGGTGGTAGCTATTGAAGTTTTATCTACTGATAAAGGCTACATCCTGTATCTATTTTGAAGCCTGCACTAGCCCAATTTCTTATCAAATGCAGCTTTGCTTTCCTTTTTTGTTTGTTTGTTTTTTTTTAACATACATATGTGAAATTATACTTTTCAGCAGTCTACTACAGACTCCTGTTGAGAAAGAAATGTATTCTCTCAGCTGGGCATGACTCCACTAAAATATTGAAAATGAATGAATGGCAGATACACTAAGTATGAAATTTAGAGTGTAACCAAATACTCCCTCGGCAACAGTGACTTCAAAACTAATGTCACCTTCTGGCAAGTGTAATCTATAGGTTTTACTCAAGAAAATGCAAGTTACTAATATTTATGGCCCCTTCTCCATTTCTTAAAATAAAGGAATTCTACCTTTTTTTTAATATAGAGTTTAATTTTTAAGATCTAAATCTTCTTCTTATATTTTATGTAGGGGGACATGGCACATGAACTCAATCTAACATACTTATTCCTTAGGAGGGAAAAAGTCAAAGAACAAAGTTTTATCTATTTAGCAGTGAGCCTAAGGGACATAGAATTCCAGGTCTGCAAGTTATATCTCTGAGTGGATATTTTTAGGTCTCCTTAATTTCCCAGAACGTATGTAGACATTTGCCTCAGTAGAATCAGAGACCCATATTATTTCCCCTTCCTTTGAATCTCTTACCAGGTTGAACTTTATAGTCTATTTTTACATGTTTGGTCTCTCATTAAGCTATGAGTTATTTCAGGGAAGATGCCATATCGTATTGTTTTTCTCACTAGTATGGCACACTGCTTAAGTGAATGAACAAATACTAGAGTATTCTGCAACAAGTTGCAAGACACCAAGAAAATGGACAACCACACACAGAAACAGAAAGCAAAATATAAAAACTCCAATCAAACCGTGCAGAACAAGCAAAGGAAACAATTGTCAGATTTTAAAAGACAATCTCAAAAATGAAGTTTTGTTTTGTCTGTCATAACTTTTGTTTTACGTTATCATATAGGTGCTTTAAATTCACATGTTATTACCACAACCAAAGTAGGATCTAGTAGAACACACACACACACACACACACAAACACACACACACACGAAGAAATGTTTTGTCCTCGATCAGTCAAACTTGTACTGCAACTAAAAAATTGTGCTGCAGAAATTTCTATAACTGAGGGTGCTATTCATTCATGCAGGCAATTCTGGGCTAGTTTAGAGTCTCTTTCAAGTCATCAAGAAAGCAGGATGATTTTGCCTTTTTGTTCCACCATGAGTTGTGTTTACCATCCTCAAGGCTGCTGCATGGTTCAAAAATCACTGCTGGAACTTCAGACTTCACCATTGTTACAGATGGGGAGAAAGAAAATAGCAGAGGGACTTTACTTAAAATGTATCGGTCACACATGTCTTCAAGGAGAGTATAAATGCAGCTTTTCAGCATAGCATTTGCCACTTTTCTAGTACCAAAAAAAGGACAGAAGAATGGAGAGTAGGCAGACAGCCAGAATTTCTCACCACATCACAATTCCAAAGAAAAGCTCAATTATCTGGAATAGGCCCTTGATTCAGAATAGGATATGCAAACTGAAAAATACCCTGTGGTGCCGAATTCTACTAGTTTGGGATACAGATCTTCAGAACAAAGCATAATCCATCTTTTCCTAAGGACTACTTCTGGTGAGGTCACACGCCTAAGTCAATTCTTCTGAAAGTCAGAGAAGGCAGACTTCCTGCCTTTATAAATAGTAGGCCGATCTCTGATTACTTGTATTCATTCAGCCACAGTATTGACCAAGAATGGAATTTTGCATATTAAATATTACTTTTAATTTAATTATTTTACACTTGCACAGAGGGCTAACTTCATGGATGTGTACAACTCATGTAGTCTCACAAGACACGAAGCTCAAAAACACCCTGCCCTCATTCTCCACTGTTGTCGCCTTAAAACTCTGAGGCCTTGTGTTTTCATTTTGCATTAGGAATCACAAATTACATAGCTAGCCCCGTTCCCACATAACATAGAAAAAGAGTCCAGAAAATAATCAGAAACAGCACTATTGAATGCTTAATACCGGAGGAATGAAAAATAATTGTCCACTACTGGCTATAGATTAAATATATTTATGTTGCCATAGGTAACATTTACTAGACATTGTAAATAGCACACAACTTAGAAATCACATAAATTGTGACCCTGGAGCTAATTAAATTCAGCATCTAATGGAGTGCAATTTATTGACAGCTCACTAAAATGAATTAAGAGGAGCAGTAACTGCAGTGTGTTAAAAGTAATAAAGTGTTGATTTTTTTCCCTAAGCTCTTGGAAGATTATTATAAAATTGCTCTAGGCCACTCAGTTAATGTGCTACACCCAATTACTGTTCTTAAATCAGTGAGGACATGTCTATTTATTGAAAAGTAACTTACTTGTTATTGTTTCTAATTTTTATTCATATTTAAGAAATTGGACACTTATTCAATATTGAAATTGAGCAAGGCACATCATAGATGTCAGGTTAATGACATGCGAAGACCAATTTGCATTGTATTATCTCTGTTTTCAGGCACTTTTCATTTCTAACATAATTTTAGCACAGGAAGCATGAATCTATGCAAAATGCTTCCATGATTTAATTTTTAAAAGCTGAAATTTTTCACAAAGAGAAGAATATGACAGGCAAATATAGACTCTTATTCACTTTACAGGGGCAAAAATCCTTTTGAAAACTTTCTCATGGACAATGAAGATTATATTCAAGTCCCAACTATTCAAGAAAACAAACCAAAAAAACCCCATTTATAACTGTTACCCATAATCAAGTCATATCAGCAAGCTGCATATCATACAAAAGGCAAGACCCCTGCCTCTTTCCTTCTACAATCTAAGAAATTCAAGACAACAAAAGGAAATAAAATGTATAGATGATAGCACAAGGAACAATGCAATCAGAATTATTTTAAGGAAACATATAAAACTATATTCTAAATGTCAAGCTAGAGAAACCAAGGTAAATATTTAAATGGATAAATTAGCCGTTGCTTATGCCTATAAAGGAGGGTTTAAGGGTTTTGTTTTACATTGGTGTTTCAGGTTTTGTTTATTTGTTTTATTTTGTTAATTTTTAAACCAGGGAGCACTCTTAAAATAGTGCAATGCCTGAGATTAACAACGAAAACTTTATGGCAATATCTCACTTAGGTATGGAGCGATTCTCCCGACTACTGTAGGCCTGTAAAGGGAAGTACAAAATACACTTTACCAAAGCCATAAGCTCATTGTTTACAGTTTGAATGCAATAGTGCAGTCCAGCTCAAAATGCCTTTTAAAAAAGCATACAGAAAAGTTCACTCTTTGCTCCAATTCTTTGGCTAATTGACATAATCCTCCACTTTGTTTTATTAGTGAAGATGAATCCTTTAAAAGTTGATGATCTGGCAAAAGAATGTTATACTCATCTTGTACTAAATGGACACAGGCTAATGTAAAACTAAATGAATTCTGAAAAATGGAGCAGCAGGAGTTATAAAAGCAGAAAACTAAAATGATTAAAAACAATCCATCAGTCCTAAAGAAATTCTGCTGTCCACAAAATTCTTAAGGAACCCATTCCTTCGGAAGGAACTATTTTTGCATTACGTCAAAATGCCATGTTTTCTACCTATATAATGTCATTTCATACAAGACAATATTTTAAGTAGGGAATGCATAACTTTTCACAGTTCCACATTAAAGCATTGGCAAGTGTCCTTTTTAAAATACACAAGCAAAGGGAGTCTATCTATGAATGCCTCCTCGTTCCTGACTCAGGATCCTAAAGGCTCTGTAATCACTGGAGATAATCTCAATTATTTGCTGCACTGAGACAGAAAGATTGATTAAGATATTTAAATCTTCAGATCTTTATATTTTATAAAATTCTTACCAAAAACTTAAATATCTTAGTGTATAAATTTTAACAAAACAAGTAATTCAACTAAGCTAGAATTGATGCTTTCTCTGCTTTGTGTGAAAAGAGGCTAGAGAGGCCATGGGGTCAAGTGCAGGTATGATTGTTCAAGACAAGATGAAAGTTATTGTCTTTACCCTAAAATCGGTGGAAAGGTACTGAAGTATGCCCATAAAGAAATACTCAGTACACGTGAGCTAATCCTTCTCCCTGTGCACCCATTGCTTGAAATAGTCATTTATGGCCAACCCGTACAACCCCAAATGTAAATTCTATGTAACTCTACTAAAAATATATTACTAGCTGTAAAATAAATGTAATCTTAGGAAGATTATCTCCCTCTTGAACATATTAACAAATGTAAAGACTATGTGCATCATCTAGGAAAATAGATTAAATATATGAGGTTCAAAACACAAAATGAAAAAAAATCCCTTAGTGCTTTTACTTGAGAATGTTAAAAATGTGTTGGGGCTTTTTCCTTTTTTTTTTTTCTGTTCTAAAGTATGATTATCCTATTTAAGGTAGTATTTTGGGGGGCACCTTGGTGGCTCGGTTGGTTGATCGTCCGACTCTTGGTTTCAGCTCCGGTCATGATCTCACGGTCATGAGATAGGGTACTGTGAGGAGCTCATGCTCAGCACAGAGTCTGCTTGAGATTCTCCCCGAGACTCTTCCTTTCCCTCGCCCTCTGCCCCTCCCCTATGCTCATGCTCACTGGCATGCATGCAGTCTCTGTCTCTCAAATAAATAAAATCTTTTTAAAAAACAAAATAGTATTTTTGTAGGAAAATGCAACATTTTTGTCTCTGACCTATGAAAACAAGATAAAATTATGTTATCTATAAGCAGTCATCAACCAAAGCCTTACTTCCCATGTGTTTAAAAAAAATAGGGATTCAGAACAACCAGAAACAGTGGCCCTTATTACCTTCTCCTCTGCAGGTACATTTTAACTACATATGTCAATAACCACAGCTGACAAAAGTTTCCAAAATTGCGTTTAGGAGACCTTTGTGCACCTTATTTTCCCCAAATGAACTAATAGCTTTAGTGGAAAGAGAATTTAGAGGCAAACTATCCCTTCCTTTCACATGGAGCAGAAGTTCCTTCTACTGACTCTGCAAGATATCTCAAATGACAGAAAGTTCCATTCACGCTTGGGCACTTTGTGGAACCAAAATCTTCCCTCTTTTAACAACCACCCATTACACCTAATTTGGCTGAGTGTAGCAACAGAGAATTAGTTTTAATTCCCTTTTAAAGTGAATTACCACCGCATATTTGAACATATTTACTGTTTTCAATTTGTCTTCTGTTGCACGTATCCACACATCCAATTCGTTCAGCCACCCCTATAGAGCCCCGTGTGGCTGGACCCACCCTGCCTCTGAATTCCTAATTCCACCTTCCCTCTCGCATGTTTTTCTCTAGCCACACCCATCCTCTTTTCATTGCTTTAACCCAGGATGCTTCTTTCTGCCCCCACCTTTATGCTGCTTTTTCTGCATCCCGGGCCTCCGGATTCACATGGCTAATGCCTTCGGATCTTTCAAATCTAACTTCAGATGTTACCTCCTTTTGTTCATAGCAGCATTTGAAATTATTTTGTTTACTTAGTGATAAACTATTATTTCCACCTCCCCCATCCTAGAATGGAAATTCCATGGTTTCAGGGCCCTTGACTATACTACTGACTGCTGAATCCTATAATAAGTAGATCAGTTCCTGGCACATAAAGTCTACATAATACAAGTTTATTTATGAGTGAATATATTCTATGTTCCATAAAACAGCAAGAACATTCTTACATGAGTACAAACCCCAAAGCAATTACACCACTCTTATGCTTGCAGCTATGAAAGCCCTTCCCATCTGGGATCAATGCAAGTAGTTGCACAGGCGGTGTGCTACACCACTCTGTAGGTTGTTACTTAGGCAGACTACAGTGTGAACACAACTCCCTGGAGCTGTGCTGTGCCAAGGCCTGTCCCATTGTTCCTAGGTGTAAATGCAAGCTCCAACGCCTGGCTTATAAAACCCTCACTATCTGTCCCCACTACTCTTTCAGCTCTATCTTTCCTCCTCTTCTCCCTTGAAATTACTCATCAAACTTCCTGACTTTCAGTTCCTCATAGCACCATGCTTTCTCTGATCTGCTAAGCCTTCTACGGAGAACAATGTACACCTTTCTTTCACACTCTGGTCCTTCCACACACCGTCTATTCTCACCCTAAACTTGATTCAGCTCCTTTTTATATGTTCTCCTCATTTTCTCTGCTCTCCCTTCCGTATCATTAATCCCCTTATCCTGATTTTCACTTGTCTTTTTTCTCATTTCTTCTAGAAGGTGGGGGCCCTGTTTGTCCCATTTGCCATTGTATCTCCAATATCTCTGGCAAGGAGCTAGATGAATTTTTCTCATGAACAAACAGTCAAAACATGTTTTCTATATTGTATACGATCCTGGTCATCTCTTTTTGCATTCTCTATCATTGTCCAATTTTGAAATGTAGAACTCATTTGATTTGTATTTGTGATCAAATTTCACCTTGGCTGATCAATACAGAAAACAGTGAGTGTTCTTATATTAATATAGTTTATTAGTACAATTCAGTACTTTACTATCTTTCTATTGAAAAAGTCCAAAATATTATTCTATTAAATCTGTGTTGACCGAATTCATATTTAACAAGATCATCTCATCTCTACTTGATTTCATCAGTGTCTTCTATTTTCATTTCACAAATATTTTTAGCAAATATATTTATTTTCCTTAGAAAGAAGTTTTCCACTAAAAAGTCTGCCTATAAATGATAGGGAAAATATATTTAGGCCCATCTTCTCATTCTCAGTAGCCATAACTTGAACACCTTTTTGATCTTGTTTTATATCTAGTAAATTCTGTGTGGCATTTAAATCAAGTTAATTTCTGTGACTTTAATAGGACTTTGTTACCAGATTTTTGAATGTCCCGTATTGTGACACTGATTGCCTCATAAACAACCCAAGCCTGTGGGAGCAATAATAGGGGCACCCTGGCACTCACCTTCACCTCCCATCCCATTTTCTGAGCACTAAAAGCAAATACATCTGATTTCTTGTCATCCACTTTTTAAAGAAAAGCCACATCCTCCCTAGAATTTAACGCTCCTATTAAAGGAATTTTTTTCATGGTCTGATCCTTTAATTTTCAGCAGAGTGTCATTATCACAGAAAAACCAGTACCAGCCCTAGAATATACATTCAAAGCGATATTACTAGAGTTGACCTATTATTCAAGCAAATGGCTCTTTCCAGATTTTTAAAGTCAGGTGGATTCATGCTGCTACTATAATCTGATTATAAGCTAAGACAAAATTTTAATTTATTTTAAATGGCAACAAATTCAAAATGCAAATCAATGTCACTATGATAGGATCAAATGCCTTTCAAACACAGAGCAGAGAAGGTAAGAACGATTTTCTTTGAGTATTATCTTTTAGGTATAAAATTAAGAACTAGATATTAAATCACAGAGACGAGCTGATCTTCTTAAGACGCTCAATGAATATGAAAGCAAAATGAATGACATGAGAGGTATTAGACTTCATTGAACCTGAGCAGAGTGGGGCAGGCTGAGTATGTGAGATAAACAGCCCAGAGAAGGAAGATGGAAAAGGGGACAGTGACTGGGAGCTGCAGGAAAGATACCACTCAGATTGGCAGCAGAAGTAGACAGCTCAAGTGTGATAAAGAGCTTTGAAAGGTAAAAACTCCCATCAAGTTTCAGATGGCAGATGTTACTGTATATGAGTCCAGGGTGGAATCACAGCATAAGATAGAAGAGGATGCCAGATAGAAATAAATAATGACAGACCATAGAAAAGTCAAGAAAGGACTTTGTTAGTTAACACTTTATTTGAAAACAACTGTGTTAACAAGGCAGCAGCGAATATTCTAGGACAAACATAAAGGGCATTATTGAAATGGTAGATATTAGTCAGAAGAATTGGAAATGAGCTTTCTTTAATTAGGAACAAGAATGGAATAACAAATGTGGAAGCGACATTTGGAGCAACTAAAGATGAGACAATATGTTTTCATATGTTACTGTTTGCTGATGGACCTGACGATGCGTCGCATCGCTGCGGAGGAACTTAGAGTGAATCATAGTTGACCATCTGGTTGCAAACTTTGACAATCTTTGAAGATACTAGTTCATAGGGAACAAGGAGTAAAGAAAATAGAGTTTTACCAACTGTATCAAAGTTATATGGGAGTAAAGGAGTTGCCTACTAATGAAGATAATTACCTCTTCTTGATAAGAGATGAAGGCACAAAGCTACAGCTGGATAACAAAAAATTCTTCTAGAGCAGAACAGCATAAAATTATATTCAATTCAGGTCCCATGCATTATTAACTCCCTCAAAATTAAAGCATTTCTTTTAGTCTATGGTGAAGTAGAGGCATGTAATGGGAAGAACATCGGCTTGGAAGTCAGATAAACATGGTTTCAATCAAGCTCCACCATCGACGAGTGTGAGATTTGGAGCAAATCTTTTAACCAGTCCTCATTTTGAAAATGAAGACGTAGCTACCTATCTCACAGAGTTTTGAACAGTTGGAAAAAGAGGAGTATATTAGATGACCACCACAGTGACTTGCTTTCATTATTCCTTGAACAAATATCTGTTGAGTGCTACCACGTGTGAAGCGCTGTGCTAGTGTCAGATTACACAAAGGTGCCTGAACACAGATTAACACCTCCTCCCCCATGTGGTTTATAGTCTTATGAGACAGACAGTCACTAATCAGATAATTACAGAAATAATGTAAAAATAAGTATCGTGGTAAGTGCTGCAACAGAAATAGCGTAGATAACATTACTATTTGATGTGCTCAGAGAGGTCATGGAGGCATCTGAAAGTGACAATCAAGCTTATATTAGAAGGAGGTACTGGAGTTCACTGGGTGAAGAAAAGTAAAAACAGAGCAACAAAGGAAAGCATCACATGTGATGACACTGGAGAGATAGGATAAGATAGTGTAGGATGGAAAGGTGTTAAAGTATGTACATAAGGACATATGTGAAAACATACTTTCCCCTTTGTATGCATTGCTTCTATGATCTTTGTCCAATCAACATGAAAACACAAAACAGAATTTCTCTGTGTTCCTTAAAATATCCTTATCTATGTATTAAGGTAGTCTTAAAAGCATTGTGAGCTGCTTTTCAAGCATATTAACACATATAATGACTATCCTTGTACAACCTATAATGGGATAGAAATAGGATAGAAATGGCATAGAAACAGGAGTGATCTCTGGGCAATGGACAGGACCTGGACCACTGACCTTTAGGTGTCAGAAACAGCATGGCACAGGTCCCTGGACTTGCTCTTTCTCTGAAGAGGGTGATTTTGTCTCATGCTCACACTCCTCCCATACATACTCCCCCAGATTAAGATCCACTCTAACACTTGCTTTTCGCTTCTCACGTGAAGGAAAGAGCAGAGACTCTCTTAAACCTCTGGGTAAGTTAATTACCCTAACTTATTCTATATGTCAGAAGAATCTAGGTTATGTTAAACTGACAGAAACACAAAAAATGTTGTAAGACTACACACATTCGTTCCTTGCTCATTTCTCATGACTTTCATAGGTCAGCTGGGGACTCTGCTCCACATTATCTTCATTTTGGGGGGTAGGCCGAGGGAGTGACCACCATCTGGTAAGGAAATGCATATCACAACCATACAGACCTCATTGGCTAAATCAAGTCCCACAGCCATTTCTGATTTCAAAGGCGCAGAGAAGTGCTATTTTACAATGCTTCTGGAATGAGAACCAAGATATTGATAAAAAACCATATTGACCACATATATTCACTATCATTATAAATTCAAAGAACTAAAAATGACTTTTTCATACCCATTTTCAGGGTTTCCTCTTATCCTGTATTGTGACTTCTTTACCATTTTTTTTACTAACTCCAGATATTAAACAACTTCCAGCTAATGGGGCACCTGGCTGTCTAGGCCGGTTAAGTGTCTGCCCTGCATTAGGCTCCTTGCTCAGTGGGGAGTCTGCTTCCCCCTCTTCCTCTGACCCTCCCCCCACCTCCTACTCATGATCTCTCTCTCAAATAAATAAATAAAATCTTTAAAAAATATATTATAAACAAATAAATAAATAACAATTTCTAGCTGATGTTTACTTTCAATGACTCTCCTACAACATACATATGTTCACCTTCTCTTGCCTTGTAACCCTCTCCAAGCTAATGCTCTCTGGAACTGATAGAATGCAATCAAGTCAACTTGCTAGTCAAAATAACATGTTACATTGGTATAGAGAAATATTTAAAAATTACTTTGACAAAAAATTTTTCATTTAATATCACAACAAACTTGGAGGTCAATAGTGTCCTCATTTTATAGGGAAGAAGCTGAAATTCAGGTAAGCATGGTGACTAGGCAGGGTCAAGGGCTAATAAGTGATAATTCCAGATTTGAAGCTATGTCTAATAACAGGAAAGACACCCTTTCCATTGTACTATATATTCTCAAATCTGACAGCTACTTTTCATTATTAAAATCTGTGTATACATAAACTGTTATTCTACAGATGACACAGCAGAGAGCAAACAAAAGCTTGGGGGCTTATAAGTTACTGGTTAGTATGCACACTCCAGAGACTCTACTCCACATTCATTAACTAAATGTAGGCACTCAGAGTCCCAGTGCATTAACCTCATCAGATAATAACTGACCCCACCCAAATCACAGGGTACGGCAAGTATTGACATAAAATAATGGAGTCACATCTTCTAAGTAGTAAAAGGATTAAAATACAGTCAGAGATAAAAGAAGTAAAATACCCTTTCAAAATGTAAATTACTTCTTCCATAGCAACAATGATAATGTACTAATTCTAAGAGTCAAATAAATTATTCAAGGACACTGCCATTTAGTTTGTTTCTTGACTCCATGGGGAAAAAGTAATTATGTCTAGCCTAGCCAAGCCTATGATAACAGATGGCTATAAGGGAACAAAAGTGAAGGTAATATCTTCAGAAATCTACCATGATGTTTCATATTTTAGTGAAAAATGTCTTTGGAAGGACTTTAGAATCAATCAGTCCGAGATTTTCATTTTACATCTAAAGAAGTTGAGACCCAGAGAGGTTAAATACTTTTCTTGAGGTCACATAGTTTGTGGCAGTACTTAACTTAAAGGCAGAAAGGCATATTCCAACCATGAAAAGCCTGGGAAGAAAACTACCAATTACTTAGCATGTTCTTTGATGCTTTATTCACATTGTCTCACCTCATGCTCAAATGAGCACAATGGAAAAGGTATCATTTTCTCTTCTATTATAAGTATATCAGGAAGCTGAAGGTAAAATAACTAGCCTGCATTCACATAGGAAAAGGAAGACCTGAGGCCAGTCTTCCCTCCCCACCGCAAAGATGGGTGCTGTCTCCCACACCAAAAGCCCTGTGAGCGTGTGCACTTCCCTGCAAGTGTGGGTATTAAGCCTGCATGACGTTTTGCCAATGGTGCTATTTTAAAGATTACTGTTTGTTTTAAAAGATTTTTGACTAAAATCTCTTCTAATGCTATCATTCTGGAATGTCTGATTGATGTGTCTGTAACTTCTTGAAGCGCTGTCTTATTTGAGGGGTTGGTTAGATAATTGAAATAATTCAGGGGTCATTAAAATGATTGCAATTGTCTTCCTGGATTATTGTGCCAGGGCTTTAGAATGCAAGGGCCTTCTGTAGAGAAGTTTCCTGAAGACTAAAGAAGGGATTATCTTTCAGATTTGCAATGGATTCTCTTAGTGAGAAAAGAGTTGCCATTGTGCTTCTGGCAAGTTGATAATCAAATCTCCCCAAAGCAACAGGGCCTCTTCCACCTGGCCATGCTCACCATAACACACCATATCAATATGATTGGGGCTAGAAATAATACAGTGTGAGACAATGATACAACAGTTAGCTGAATGATCCAACTACTCCTTTCTTAAAACTGCCCCTTGCCTCACTGTCCTCTTCTGAATACATGTTGGCTTTGTCCTTTCTGCTTTAAGGGATGTGCTGTCTGGTCTAGACTGGGGTACAGGTAAACGGGCAGAACCACCCAGGCAGTCCTGGTGATTGACAGCAAAGAACAACAACTTGTCCGACACACTAGGCTTGATTACATTTCTGATACAGTGCTTAGACCTCACTGCATTTTTAGAGAGGTTTTTTTTCACCATGCTAAAGACTACAAGCTACCATTCACACACACAACCTAAATACCACCTCCACTAGGAAAGCATCCAACTAAAGGATTAGAGGAATAGAGGAATCAGCCTGGGCATGCCTTTTTTTCCCCATTATATATATTTTTTATCGAGATATAATTTAAAATTTTTTTCTCCTGCTTTACTGAGATACATTTGTCATACAACATTGTACAAGTGTAAGGTGTGCAATGTGTTAATTTGATACATTTATATATCACAAAATGATCACCGCCATGGCATTAGCAAACACCTCCATCCTGTCACATGATTGTTTTTTGTGGTATACATTACATAGTGTTACAGTTCTGTGTCTTTGGATGAATATATACAACCAGGTTACTGCCATCCTAATTATGACATGAAACATCCCCATCCTGATAAATTTCTTTAGCGCCTCTTTCTGCTGAAGTCCACCACATGGGCACTTTTGTGTCTTTTTTGTTTCACAGAGCATGTTTTCGAAATGCATCCAAGTTGTGTAGATCTTGTGTCTGTCTCTTGGATAAGAATCAATGCAAATCATTACAATATGTGACTTTTGTGTCTAGCTTCTCTCATTAAGCTCTTTGTGGAGATGAAGAACCAAAAGAACTAGCAGTGACGCTTGTGGAAAGAATTTGAGATTTCATAATGGGACAAAGGAAGTAGATGTTAGGAACTTGATAGCAGCCAAAATGGACTATTCTGTGGTCAACAGAATGGTCTAGGAGAGCCTTAAAATTGGGGCATATGCTGAGTTGGAAGGAAGGTATTGGATGATCTGTATAACCAGGGAAGCAGCGTGGGTGCCATCAGGGGATCCTGAAGGTGCATCCATATTTCTCTTGGAAGAGCTGGCCTTGACTTGCTCTCCAGGTAATTGCTGTTGTTTGGCTTTTTTTTTTTTTTAAGATTTTATTTATTTATTTGAGAGAGACAGGGATAGTGACAGAGAGCATGAGAGGGGAGGAGAGGGAGAAGCAGGCTCCCTGCTCAGCCCTGATGCAGAGCTCGATCCCAGGACCCCAGGATCATGACCTGAGCTGAAGGCAGGCACTTAACCGACTGAGCCACCGAGGTGCACCATGTTGTTGTTTGGCTTTCTTGAGCTTTGCTCTATGGTTCTTGAACCAAACCTGCAGTACTGTGGGATGTATTTCCAGTTTTGAGGTCATTTCTTTCTGAAACCTAGGAGTGGGGTATGGGTTCTTGCTGAATAAGAATTCCAAATCTGCCAATTATTTCTCAGTGAACATCATTCATTTCCTTTGTGAATGCATCTGGTGCTTTCTTTTAGGAAGTTCTCCTGTGCCTGACATCCTGAGTTCTAGAGGTGTTTGCAGGCTCTGGTCCTGTGTCAAGCCTGGGTATGCCTTCTGAATGAAAACTTATTTACAACATTCCAGATCTCATTCAGGCACATTCTGAGAATAAATAATGGCTACAAAACTTATGCAGCTATCCAAAGGCTGTTCTCAAGAGCAGCCTTAACCTTAGGGTTGCCTACAGAGATCAGTCTTTCACTGTCAGAAGAGACAAGACCCAATCTATAGTCAACATAAAGATTTCACTCTCTTTCCCTCCCCCACTGCCCCCATTTGCCATCCCTTGGTACTGATGCCGAATCAGAACCCAATTCAGATCTCTCAACTGCATTCTTGGATGGAAAGACAGAAGGTCCATTAGTGTCTGGCACTTTGTCACTGCTTGCAGTGAACTAGGAAGAAAAAGACTAGGGAAGGGTGGTAAGTCAGGCAGTATAACCAGAGACCTATTATAATAAGCAAAAACCACATGGACCCTCCCAAGTTCCAAATCAAGTTTCCACTGGACTCAACTAAGCTTCACAAGCCATATTAAACATGTGAAACAGTGAAAAAGATTTCAAAACTCTTAATGATTTTTTTCATAAATTAGAGATTTGATGGGCTCAAAAAATAGTAATATTACATTTGCACAATGTTTTATAATATGCAAAGATTTTTCATTCTTTCCTTGAATCCTTTCAGATAGGAAAGGCAGGTGTTATTTGTATTTCAAATAAGAAATGAAAGACCATAGAGATTATGGGAAATGTTTTAGGTCACACAGGAAGTAAATTTTGAAACAGTCGGTAAGTGCCTTTTCCTCTTTCCTCTCACCCCCTTCCCCTGTCAAGTTATATTTCATCTGCAAAGTAGTCATAAGCTGTGTTTTTCCTTTTGTTTCTTTTGATTTTTTTCGGAGATACTTATATTGATCTGCAAGTTTAGTAAGAAGTACTGTAATTATTTTCTCTCTTGTACTTGTCCAAAAGGAAAAGTAGCTTATATTTCTGTTTAATTCTATGGGTGTCTCATTCTTTAAAAAAAAATCAAATGCAGTGTGTTTGAAGTCCTGACACTTTTTTAAAAGCTAGGGATGTTTTTGTTGTTGCTGTATTTGGAAAGCTGACTCTGACATTTTAGCTATAGAAAAAAATAATATATCTGTTATGTTTGTCACCTTACCAAAACCAAGAAAGGTAGGAAATGAAACAGCTGGTAGATATTCATAATTGAGACTGTCAGACAGAGTGAGTATGAAGAGACATCTGTTGATGTTGAGGCTTTCGATCTGACTCTCCAGGCAGGGGTGGCATTGGCAGAGAATCACTCCCAAGTACCACTTTCAGGTAGAAGCTGTACTAAGTGCCCACATCCAAAATGCTTGGAGGATTGAAAGGACTTTTCACCAAAAGAAGTTTCTTTTCCATCTGAAATGCCTACTCTAAATGAATGATTAAAATCTCTATGGTATGGGATTAAATTCAAAGGAAGAGAGACCACATTCTTATTATGTTCTCTACTCAGATTTAGCAGTTGCAGAAACAGGAACCAAAATGGTGAATCAAAAGTAGTCACTTTATGGTATTTATATGCTGCATTTTAAACTAAATTTCATATAGCTTTGACAAATGTAACTTGAAAAAAGACTATTCTTGGGTTAAAAAAAGAAAGCCAAATAGTGCCTGTTTGGGGAGTTGATGGGAATTATGGGAAAACAATACGATTTTCACTTAATATTTATCCCCAGAGAGCAGATACATGAAAAATATTTTATCAAATATGGTGAGTTCAATTCCCTCTGTTATTTTTTTCCCCAAATCAGTTAACTATTCTGCTCAAATGATATATGTTTTCTTCCCAGAGTATTCAATTTTTAATTTTCATACTTAAATGCATTTTTAAAATTTGCTCAAGTGTCCTAAAGGAGACCATTAACTTGATAAATTGATTTATGGTCTTTTCATATTTTGTAGGGTTTTTTGCTTTTGTTTTTTTTTTCATGTAGAGGCACATGAACACTAAGAAGCTATTTAACAAGTTAGGTTTCTCAGTGTATTTTAGGATATCATTTCCTCCTTAGATAAATGTGCTGATTTGCTTAGCACTGCTTCAGAAAGCACACAAAGCAATTTGAAAAATATGCAAATATTGTGTTGGGCTTTTTTTTTTAACATTGGAGGAAAAAATAAAATGTGTCCTACTTGAGCATATTGCCCTTTTTACTTCTGAAGAAAAAAATCCCAGATCCTTATAAAAATGCCAGATAAATAACAGTATAATTGAAAACTTCCAAAGGAAAAAGAAAGTTATTTCCAGTCTATCTTCAATGGAAACCACTGGAGAATTTTCCAATAAAACAGTCGTAGCAATGAGAATAGCTAACAGCTCTTCCTCTTCTTTTTTTTTTTTTTTTGGTTACATTAAAAATATTTAAATGACCATAGGCAGTTATAAACAGTAATTCCCTCAGATATCTATCTCGTCCTCCTGTTGATTCTTCCTTCCAAAGAAGTAGGTAGATCAAATATTACCGCCTAAGGAAGTATGTGACTAAAATAAGTACTTTTTGTATTTTGAGCTCAGGTTTTTACTTTTGAGTACCTGTGTCTTAACTTCTGCTGGTTTATATTATCCTTATGGTTAAAATTCCCCCAGCCCCTATCTCTAATAAGATGGTTACACATGTACATATTTTCAGATCTTTATCTTCTCCTAAAGAGATATAATACCTTGAGCCCACAACTAAAAGGGTGGGGGGAAGGGAGGATGTACTTTCTTCCCCAGAAGAGACATTAAACAAGAGCTCACCAAAGACTGTTTTGAGACCCAATTCCTTCTTTCAAAAAATATAAAAATAATGAACCTGGTCCTCTTCAACAAAGTCTTGCAATTTTGAACATTTGTAAAGAATTAAGACCTAGGAAAGACTGATCTCTAATATCAACATATAAACCTTGATTTTGTCATGCGTTTTCTACCTGCATGGTGTCAAACACAAATTGTAACAGAAAAAGGTAAACAGGCCAAGTCTATTGAAATAGACAAGAGAGGTCAGAATTAAGTCTGAACTCAAGCCCACTGAAAGAAAGAGCCATAGGGTTTTTTTAAAAGCTGGAGTAGAGGGGCGACTGTGTGGCGCAGTCGTTTAGCGTCTGCCTTCGGCTCAGGGCATGATCCTGGCGTTATGGGATTGAGCCCCACATCAGGCTCCTCCACTAGGAGCCTGCTTCTTCCTCTCCCAATCCCCCTGCTTGTGTTCCCTCTCTCGCTGGCTGTCTCTATCTCTGTCAAATAAATAAAATAAAATCTTAAAAAAAAAAAGCTGGAGTAGAGGGGGAGCATAGGCCATCTGTGTTTGCTAACTGGCTTTATCCAAAGAAAAAGGAAACTTCTCTTACATTTTGGACAAAAGATAATGTCACTAACTTGGAGAAAGACACCCACCAAAGTTAGGCTCCCACCCTCCAACAGAGACAGGGAGATGAGGATGCTATCTCATTGATGACATTTTAAAGAAATGTTTCCCAGATCCCTTAAGAAAGATATTCCTGGGATATTAAATTGGCAAGAAGCTTTTTAAAAGACATATCTTGAAGGGGCAGTGAAAACATTAACAATTAGGTTTCAAAAGTAAATATTCTAAGAAAAGTGAGATTAGGGGCCTAAAGTCAGAAAGAAGCCTATCTAAAGTTTAGTCAAATTGAGGGACAATCAAGATCCTCTCAATCAATAATTATAGATATAGATATATAGATATGTAGATATAGATACAGATGGCACAAAATGGCTTATAAATTCAACTTTCTTTACTTTTGGGCACAAATTTTATCTTGCTATTATCTAAGAGAGTAGAAATATAGTTTACAACACATCTTTCCCAGGGATGATCCCTAGCAAGAGTAAGAACAAGGAGTTCTCAAGAACTACAAATAGCAACAGATTCTAAAAATTTATATTCAAAGTATCATATAAAATATATACTTCAAAACACCATTCTAACTAAAGTCTAGCACCATGGTTATTATCACAGAATGTAGAATTAGACTACTTGGGTTCAAATATCAACTCAACTGTTTAGTAATTAAGTGACCTTCGGCAGTTACAGTGCTTCAAATTTTTTTCTTTACAATTTATTTTATTTATATGTATTTGTTTTTGAGAGAGAGAGAAAGAGAACAGTGGGGGAGGGGGAGAGGGAGAGAGAATCTTAAGCAGGCTCCATGACCAGCACAGAGCCCAATGCAGGGTTCGATCTCAGGACCCTGAGATCATGACCTGAGCTGAAATCAAGAGTGGGACGCTTAACCATCTGAGCCACTGAGGTGCCCCTCTGAGCTTCACATTTCTAAATAAACTGATAAACTGAATAATAATAATAATTCATCACTGGATTACCGGTAGGGTTGAGTTTTAAAATATAAAGTACACAGAAGAGTGCTTTGCATTTAATAAGTACGAGGCTGATCTTTCTTCATTCTAGTCAAAGATTTGCTATTAGTATTGCATAACAGAGCCCTTCTCATCTTTGGTACTGCAGAATTCTGAATCAGCTTTTTTCAGGATGGTGATCAATATCTTCAATACTTTTTTTCTTACTCTCACTAGGTGTCATTGTATTTATTCATACATCTATAGGATAGGTCATCTTAAATGATAAATTCATAAATATCCCTGAACTGAGTTCAGCTTGCTGAATGATAAAACCATAACTATTGGAATAATAAAAACAAGTCTCATGTTGTTGACATGAAATCTAGAATAATAGCAATGGGTGGGTTTTGGAAATGCAAGATACCAGCAATTCATCATAGAGTTACCTTCATGAGACGCCCAAGAGTCTTAAAGATTCCTGCCAAAGAAACCAATGATGCCTCCTGCTTCTCCTTAATAATTTCCTAAGCTTCTGGCATGAATGAAAAAATAATATAGAGTAGGAAACACTACAACTTTTAGAGTTGGAATCCTAGTTCTTTTAATTGCTACCTATGTGATTTGAGCAAGTTAATTAACATTTTTGAACATTAGTTTGATCATATCTGTTTTTAATTTCTTAAGAATTAAAAATAGTAATACATTTTAAAACATTTAGTTAATGATGTGTGCTTAAGGCTTCCTCTTCTGGTGCCGAGTTTTTACCTTCCCTTGCATCTGTATGAAACTCTCTAAAACAAGCTCATTCATTCATTCAACGTGTGGTATGTTGTGCCCTCCTAGTGTAAAGTCCTAGGAGTACAAGAGGAACATGTCAGACAATGGATACTGCTTCACAGAAATTGTGTAGCCAAGTGGGGATGTATATAAGCGAATAGTGAATTAAATCTAAATGTGATAAATGCCACAAGAAGGAAATGCTGTGTTCTGTGGAGGAACCTAACATCTCGTCCATATGTGGATGGTCAGGAAAGACTTAGACGAGACAGTGAAATCATCATAACTGAAGTAGTGTTTTTAATGAGAGTAAATATTATTGTTGAAACGTACAGTTGGGGAGGAAAGAGGTGAAGATTGAAGCTAAAAAAGTAGGCATTGCCCAAAGGAGGAAGATATATTTAAGTTGTATAAAAGAGTTTGGATATTATCTCATTGGAATTGGCGACTGAGCCAATGATTTTCAGCTTAAATAGTCACATGATCATATTACATTTTAGGAAGATAATCGCACCTATAATACAAAAGATGAAACAAAAGAGAAGAGATAAGTTAGAATCATTGGTAATAATTGAGGCTGGACTTTCAGGTTATCTGAACTAGGGTGCTAGAAGTAAATGTGTAGAGAAGTAGATAAACTCAAGACATATGTAAGAGATGCAATCAAGATGAAAAAAGATGGAAAATCAAGGACAACATCTAGGTTTCTAGTCTGAGCAGCCGAGTGGAATCATTCTCTAAGATGGGGAACAATGCAGAAAAAGAAAATGGGGTTGAGGGGGACAAGGACAAAAAGTCCATCTTTTGACATATTAAATTTTAGGTGTATGTGGGGCAATGAGGTGATAATGACAAGAGTTCAAATATATAGTTTCAGAACTCAATGCCAGAATATAGATAAATCTCAAAATTGAGTGACGGATGAAATTATCTAAGATCAGACTACAGAGTAACAGAAGATATGGACACAAGACAAAATGCTAAGGAGCTCCAACATTTAAGAGTTAAGTAAAGAACAAAACAAAAACCCTAGAGGCAGATGGGAAAAAGAGGTAGGAGAAATGCTATGCACATGTGCTATCAGAGAGGTAAGGAAACAGCATTCCAACCAGGCCTAAGTAAACAAACTTTTAGGTAAATCAATTTTTTTAATTGATCAGGCATTACATAATGTAATATAATATGCTTTATTCCTCACAACTTTCCCTGATGACTACTAAGCGTCTTACTTGCAAGTCAAAAGCCAGTTTTTAAAAGATAAAAACCCAAGTAATAACATGGAAAACAAAAATAAAAAACAAACAATAAATAAGACAAAAACAATAAGCAAACCACAATTACTAAAATCTGATTCCTTAGTTGTTTGTGATGAGTAACCAGTTTTCATCCTAACTCATCCCTGGAGAAATTATTAGTCCTTTAGTTATTATTTACATAACACTGTTAGAATTTGATCTAATTCTGGAGGATACATCATTGGCAAAGGTACATTTCTAATGTGTGCCAATGTGAAGCCATAAACTAGTAGGATTAATTCACCAAGCCCAATGCAGATAAATTTCTAATCTGTTAAACATTATGGAAATAAAATTACTATAAAAACAGAAATTTTTTTGAGGGAACAAATTCTGCCAGGGCTTGTATGTTTATTTCAATTAGAAAATCCATGGAGATAAAATAGTGATGCACAGACAGAACAATTTTCTCCAAATCCACTGCTTTTCCCTAAAGCTTTTAATGTCCTTTCAGTCATTAAAAATAGGCCCAATATATTTAGGGTGAGAAGTAGGGGAGGGCAAGTAATATGTACACAGGAAGCTTTCTGTGACATAAGGTGATAAATTTTATAAATAAGACCTTTTGGTACCTTATAAATAAGGATAGTCAGATGGAACCTACAGGAGATAGAAAAGGGAGGCAGACTGTTAAAAAGAAAAGAGTACAGATTTTAAAGCCAAGCAGACCTTGTTTTGAATCTGTTTTGTCACTTGTCAGCTATGTGACATTGGCAAGTTTTTTTACCTCTCTAAACTTCAGTTATTGCACTCACTTAAAAAAAAAAAAAAGGAGAGAGAGAGAGAGACAATATCCTCTGGCAACATTCTAGAGATTAAGGATAATATAAACATATGGATTAAAGATAATGTAAATACTTAAAGATACTGAAAAAGCTAATGTAAAGCAACTAGAATGATGATTTGCACTCGATAAATAAGTTATTATATATTTCTATAAACACTAGTATATAGATTGTAATATTGTGTAAGTACATCACCATATTCAATAAATACTGGGTGCCTTGCACAGTCCCAGGTGGTGAGGATGAGGAGTTAAACAAGGTTGATAAGTTCCTCTCCCTGGTAACTTAAGTTCTAGTGCACTCCCTCAAATCTGCACCTCACTTCCTGCTCCCAAATAACTAAGCACTTTTCTAAATTTAACATTAAGAAAAATTTGATTTATTATAAAGACCAAGTGGTGGCGGGGGGTGCGTGGGTGGTTCAGTAGGCTCATGATTTCAGCTCAGTCATGATCTTGGGATCCTGGGATCGATCCCCACATTGGGCTCCCTGTTCAGTGCAGAGTCTACTCAAGGACTCTTCCTCTCCCTCTGCCCCTCCCCCTGTTGGTGTGTGCACAGGGGCACGCGCACGTATTTTCTCTCTCTCTCTCAAATAAATAAATAAATATTAAAAAAAAAAAAAAAGACCAAGTTGGCATTTATCCAGGAAGTCCAGAAAATCCACTGAAGTTTTTCTGGTTACATGGTGACAAACCAGATTTACATTTCATAAAGATTTTTCTGTTGTTAGTACAGAGAAAATCTACCTACAGATCTTTGCAATGGTTTGGCTGGGAAATGGTATGGCCATAGGAAAGAAGAGAGTGTACTGATATAAGAATGTGTCAGAGACAGAATCAATAGGGTTGTTGTCTGTTTTTCTGTTTTAGATAATGGATGCCCCATCTTATTAAGAACCAATATAATGAATACAAAAGAAGGTGCTAGTTGGAGTGAAAACTAGGTAAAAGAATTTTGTTAGATGAATTTCACTTGGTTTTCATTTCACCAAGCAACTTGCTCTTTTTGCGTTATGTGTAACGGGAAATAAGGTCTTTCAAATCCCAGTTCAGATGGTCTATCCTCCATGAAGCCAGCTCAACCCAAGAACAGTTGAACTCTCTGTCCTCTTCTGGGTTTCTTGTGTACTCCGTAGTTACTGGCTATATCTCCACATCATACTATATCATACATTTACCTGTCTCTATTACTGTGTGCTTCTTGAAATTGGGGCTGATGTTTCATCTACACGTGTTTATCCAAGAATGGCAAAATGCCAGGCACATAACAAGCAATGTATAAATAATTTTAAATTGAATCTCTTAAGATAGCTTTTTATAGATCAAGATCTATAAGATTTATAAATATATATCTTTATATAACCATTTATTAGTGCTCTCAAATACACAGTGAGGTGTCTGTGGACACATTAAAACAATCTTTATATAGAGTCAAGAACTGGTTTCAGGCTCTGGATGCATCAATTAGTAGCTGTGTAACATTGGAAATAAATATTTTTTAACTTTCTGAGTCAGATTTGTAATCTAAAACATAGGTATACATAATTGTGTGGTTCAGATGAGAGGGCATCCTTAAAAGCAGTCTTCAAAACCACAAAAGAATATTGACATGCAAATTAATATGTTATCTTGAGGAATAGTTTTTTAAATCATGCATGTTTGTTGATCTTTTTATACTTTCTAAAAGATATGCAATGTGTAAATATGCTATTGCATTTTTAGTACATATTTTATAATTAAAATATAGGAATAACAGGAACCAATATTCAAATATACACTATCCTTCTGTTCATTTCTGTAGAAAGTCAACCTTTGAACCATTGAATCTTTGAACCAATATTGAACTTTCTAAAATTTACATATTTCTACAAAATATAAATTTTATCCCGAGCTGGATTACCACTGGAATTTATTCTTGCAAATCATAAAAACAATAATTAATATGATGCATTTAGAAACAAGTGGTATTCATTCTTTAATTCCTGAGTTTTGTATCCAAAAAAAATTATATGAAATGTTGAAAAAGAAAAGATATTCAGCCACAAATAAATAAAGTAAAGAAGAGAAATCAGTAGAAAAAAATCGACAAAACTAAGGGTTGGTTTTCTGGGAAGATAAACTAAATTGGCAAACCTTAGCTACACCAACTGAGAAAAAAAGAGAAAAGATTCAAATAAATATTTCTGATGCCCCAGAAATAACTGTTAAGAGACAACTATAAACATCTACTCGCCAACAAATTAGATCACCTGGAAGAAATGGGTCAATTCCTAGAAACATACAACATACAGAAAATAGAAGAAATAGAAAGTCTGAGCAGATCTATAATTAGGAAGGATATTGAATCAGTAAACAAAAATCTTCCAAAGAGTTCCAGGAAAAGTCTTGGACTAGGTGGCTTCACTAGTAAATTCTACCAAACATTTTTTAAAAATTAATGCCATCCTCTCAAACTCTTCTACGAGGAAATTAAAGAAGACAAAAGAAATGGAAAGACATCCTGCGGTCATGGATTGAAAGACTTAATATTGTTAAAAATGTCGATACTAACCAAAGTAATCTGCAAATTCAATGCCATTCTTATCAAAACCCCACCGGTATTTTTTACAGAACAGAAAAACAAACAAACAAACAAGAAAATTCATATGGAACTGCATAATAAACCAAATAGACAAAACAATCTTTACAAAGAAGGAAAAAGCTAGAGGTCTCACACTTCCTGATTTCAAAATATTTTACAAAGCTACAGTCAACAAACAGTACCTGACAAAAACAGACATATAGGTCAATGGAACAGAGTAAAAAGCTCAGAAATAGACCCATAATTATAAGGTCAACTGATTTTTGTCAAGAGCCCCAAAAAACCACAATGGGAAAAGTCCCAAAAAACCACAATGGGAAAAGAATATTCTTCAATGAATGATGTTGAGAGTATTGGATATCCACATGCAGCAGAATGAAATTGGACCCTTATCATATACCATACACAAAATTCAACTCAAAATAAATGTAATACTTGAATTTAAAACCTCAAACTGTAGAACTAGAAGGAAACAGGAAAAAATCTTCATGGCATTGGTCTTGGCAATGATTTCATAGATATGACAGGTAACAAAAGCAAAAATAGACAAGTAGGACTACGTTAAAGTAAAAACCTCCCTTGTAGGCAAAGGAAACAATCAAGAGAGTGAAAAGGCGAGCTACAGAAGGGAAGAAAATATCTACAAATCATATTTCTGATAAAGGGTTAATATCCAAAACATATAAATAACCACTCTACTCAATAGCAAAAATTCCAAACAGCCTGATTAAAAAATAAACTCGAGACTTAAATCGACATTTCTCCAATGAAGACACACAAATGGTCAACAGATATACGAAAATATGACCAATGTCACTAGTTATCAGAAAAATGCAAATCAAACCCACAACAAGGTATCACTACACAGGGGTTAGGATGGCTATTAGCAAAAAAACAAAAGGCAAGTGTTGGTGAGGATGTAGGGAAATTGAAACCCTAGTAACACTGTTGCTGAGAATGTAAAATGCTGCAACCATTATATTAAACGGTATGAAGATTCCTCAAAAATTAAAAATAGAACTATCACATGACCCTGCAATCCTGCTTCTAGGTAAATACCCAAAATAACAGAAATCAGGATCTCAAAGAGATATCTGTACTCCTGTGTTCTTTGCAGCATTATTCACAATAGCCAAATAAAGAAATTACATAAATATCTGTCCACAGATGAACAGATAAAGAAAATGTGTCATATACATGCTAATGTAATATCATTCCTTTAAAGAGAAGGAAATTCTGAAATATGCAGCAATGCGCATGAACCTTGAAGACATTACGCTAAGTGTAATAAGCCAGTCACAGAAGGAAAAACACTGCATGATGCCACTACATAACTTATCTAAAATAGTCAGGCTCATAGAATCAGAGGATGGAATGGTAAATACATGGGGCAGGGAGAAGTGGAAAATGTAGAGCTGCTATCAAAGGGCATAAAGTTTCCATTATGAAAGATGAGAGGGTTCTAAAGATCTGCTGCACAACATTGTGCCTATAGTTAACAATAATGTATTGTATAGCTAAACATATATTGGGTGAATTCCACCCTCTGCGACATTCTTACCACAATAAAATATAAATTTCAAAGTTGCTTCATTGATTATTTAAATTATGCCTTCAAAAATTTGGAATTTGCCAATCTCAGCGATCACATGGTTGATTCAATCCCTTAAACTAACTTAATAAGGATACAACATCTTTTCTATTATATTCTTTAATTAAATAAATTTATTTCATTAACTATATTAAAGGAAACTTAGAGTCATTGCTAAAAGCAGCCAGAAACTGTTTTTTTTTTTAATTACACAGTGTCTTCTTACTAAATGAACATTTACTTAGGAAAGAAAGAAAGAAAGAGAAGAAAGAAAGAAAAAGGAAGGGGGGGGCAGGGAGCGAGAAGAAAGGAGGGAGGGAGGAAAGAAAGGAAGGAAAAGAAAGAAAAGTAGAATAAGTGTATCATCTTGCCCATTTCCTCTGGCACTACTGATGAATATAGTCAATTTGTCTTTGTAACCCCAATTTTTCTCTGGTTCTCGCTGGCCATTCCCTGTTGTTGGCATATGATTTCTATACAAATTTTAATGCTACCAGTTAAGCAGGGTAGTAATGTAAAGAGAATGCGCTTTGTATCTTGCCTTCACCATTTATTAGCTAGGTGACCGCACCCAAGTGAATGAGTTCAAACACAAAATGTGGTGCATGAGATCCTACAATAAAAGCTTAGGCTAAACACATGAAGTCCTTTAGGCCTTCCTTCTTTCCTTCTTTCCTGTTTTAAGGAAGTTCTAGCCTTAAGATGAATAAACAAAAACAATTGTCTCTAAAAAAGAAAGAGAATAAGAAAAAGAATGCTCAGCAATTTCCAATCCTCACTAAAATAAGAACTTATACTGGATCTTGCATATTACATTTTATACTAGACCATTTAACTTTATCATCAAAATATAAAAATGAAAGAGATTAGCAAATCTGATTAAAGTAACGGTGTAGCATACTGTACTTGATTATATTTGCTCATTACTTTTCTTTATATTTTTTCTTGCTATGCTATGAAATAAAATAGTTGCAAGGCCTGCACACGAAAGCTGCAGTTAAAGGTCAAGACTTCCTAAAGCACCCTCGGTAAACATTCTTATTGCAGTAAATTGTTCTTCCATTTTTTAGAGATTTAAAAGGACAGGTTTAGTGGAGAAATAACCGTAGTAATAAATTCCCTTAAGAGAGACAAAGTGGTTTGAATTTGTTATAAAATTTGATTGAAAATAAGCTTTAAGAGATTATTTTTAACCTATAAATGCTTGGTTTCTAATTCCACTTTCATATGTCTAAGAAAAAAACCTGTTAGATCATTACTTTTACTTTTACAGTGTGCATAAGGTCCCCAAGTAAGAATTTTTCAAAGTATTTTTGATGTGAAAGATAAAATCCTGCCCTTGATATTAAAAAACATTATCAAGGCAGTAAGGCTGCTCATCTAAATTGAAGGATTATCACTATTAAATTGAACATGTATATTTCTGTAGGAGATCTATAATCCCCAATTTTTGGAACAATGATTTTCATCTTTATTTGCCTGTCAAACATCTATAATTCAGATTAACTTGACAGCTTTATGACATGATAATTCTGTCCAATTGAATGCAACAGGGCAGGGATTTTTTTTCTACCAAGAAGCCATAACAATATTGTTAACTATCAATGCAGCATCTAGTTATGACATTAACGATATTATTTTGTTCCTAGATGACTAGATTAAAACAGTTTTCTATATGTATTAAGAAATGATAATCTCCAATAACCAAAAAAAAAAAAAAAAGAATCTTTAAATAATTCTTCTTGTCCTTAGTTTTCATTTGGCCAAGGATATAAACTAGGCTTTTAGTGTACAATAGCATGAAGCTGCTAAAAAGGAAAGATCACATGGAAATTTGGGCTGACAAGTTATGGCCTGATTGTGGAATTGTGTCAAGCCACAAAGAAGCAAATTCACCAGAAGCCTTCACCAAGGCATAAAGATTGTGTTGTTTTTCTGACTCTAAGTGACATCAAGAGATGTCTGGGTGTCTCAGTTGGTGAAGCAGTTAAGCACCTGCCTTGGGTTCAGGTCGTGATGCCAGGGTCCTGCAACGGAGCCGTGTCTGGCTGGGCTCCCTGCTCAGTGGGGAGTCTGCTTTTTCCTCTCCCTCTGACCTGCCCCCCTTCTCCTGCACATGTGCAGACTTTTCCAGGTGCTACTAAATTCTCTTCCCTGTCACAAATTCTACTCAGTTTAAGACAAATTCTACTCAGTTAATGTCTAAAAGAAGAATGACATTTTTTGTTTCTTAAGTGTTTGTTAAAGGTATATGTTTAAGAAAAAAATTGACTTTGTTTAGCACTTTATTCTGAAGTTGATGTGGACAGTCCAGGAAACTTCCTGGATACTGACTGAAAGGCAACAGGACAGGGCAGGCAAAGCCAGGTCTTTGGCTGAAGAGCCGATATACTCCCCGACAGATGACTCCATACTGTACAGAAGTAGGGAGCAACTCGGTCCTACAATGGCTACTATTCACCTTGAAAACTGTGCATCAGTCAGTTTTATAAACACAAAAGGTGAATGGGTATTGAGAGTCTAACAGGGGGAGGCAAGAATCGTGAGCACAAATGGTGCCTTACTAAATGCCCCTCACAGTGGGAAAAAGACAGTGAGTGGGAGTGCAGCACTTTAGAGAACTATGGATACACAGCTTTTTTATTTTTATTTTTTCTATTTCTCTTTTAATACTAAAGCAGAAGCAGAGAGTTTAGGTTTGTTTAATAAAAATGAAAGCCTCCCAGATAGCATATTGAGGTGCCTTGCGGAAGTAAGAGAACTGTTTATAGAAACTACTTAAGGTAACCTGTTAAATCTTTTTGTTGTTGTTTTGGTTCAGAAAAAGGGCAGATTTTTAGTTTACTTATTGCTATTACTGTTACCATTATTTAAGAGTTTATCTCATAATGCCTGACTATTTTTAAACAAGCCATAGGATATTTGACAGTGTGTTTTGAAATAAAATGAAATTTTATATAGCAATTACTTTTCATTAAGGAAACTGGGAGCATTTAGAGCCTATTTTGACAAAACAAATAAAATCTTTTTACAAAGATGAGTGATTATAAGTTAGTGTGAGTACAAGAAAAAATATTATCATTCTATGAACATATTTGACAGAGGTTCAATAATCATCATTAATTAACTAATAACAAAAGCTTTCATAATTTCAAATCTTCACCATTTAATTAAAAAGAATGAGTTTACACAAGGCAACAGTATCATTTATGGTATAGAGGATCTGGTATTTTTAAATCTCATTCACCAATTGGTGGTATGTTAATCAAGTAATTTTGATAGGAAAATGGCCTAATAAGGTAACTAACATTGATAATGTATTGTCATTTTGGTCACATAAAGACTTCACAAAATCTAGGCTAAAAGAAGTGATAACAGTTAATTAGCTTTAGTTTTTCACAATGCAAAACAATAACAACAATAACAAATCTTCCTTACAAAGCTTTATGTATCCACTTAAAAAGAAAACATAGCAAGTTTACATGGGTGAGAAGAAATCTAGGAATAATAGAAAGCACAGAAAAAGAAACAAATTTTCAAAATATGAACTTGGGCTAGGGTAATAAATGAAAAATAAGTCTATCAAAGATGTTTGATGTAATAACAATAAATGTTAATGTTTGGTCACTAAGAAAACCCAATGAAAATAATTTCTATTCTGAGATACTATATTTTCTCTCAGATTGGCAAAGATTAGAAAGAGCATTAATGTCTGGGATTAACTGGTTGTGAAAACGGAAGAACATGTGTATAACATTGGTAAATAAAACCTTTCTGAAGGAAAATTTGGCAACATGGATCAAAATATTTTACAAAGTTATCTGCTTACTCTTTCTCCAACAATTCTAAGAATTTATCCTAATGAAGGAAAACCGACATATTCCCTCCAGTTTTGTTTATAATAGAAAATAAATGCAAAAACAGAGATTTAGCTGAAGAATTTATGGTACTTTAATTTTTTAAAATAGTGTTATAAGTGAAAATGAAGATCACAAAATTTTACATAATGAGTAATATGTATACAAAATATATACACACATGCATATGCACATATACATTTACATACATTAACAGTGACTCTCCAATTGGAAAAAGTCCAGATTGTTTTATTGCTCTTAAGACTTTTCCGTTTTCTAGTTTTTTGCAGACATCTTATATTTTTGATGAAATAGGGAAAAACGAAGATAATTATAGTTCCCATTGGTAGCTGATTCTAAAATATAAATCAGACAAGCACTCATACCGTAGATAAGCAGTATGTCTAATAGTTAAGGTTAATGCCTTGATTACCATATGGCCGAAGTTCAAGTTCCAGTATCATGAGTTAACAGCTGTGTAACTTAGCCAAGTTACTTAACATCTTCGTGCCAAGGTTTCCTTATGTGTAAAATATATTAATCATTCCTTATTAGGTTTGGATGGCCAAGTGAGTTAATGTGCCTAAAGAACAATGAACCATACCTGCTTCACAGTAAGCACTACATAAGTATTACTAATTATTATTGCCTCCACTTGAACATAGGCAACACAAAGACAAATATTTATTTATTTATTTATTTATTTATTTATTTATTTATTTTTATTTATTTATGAGGGAGAGAGCATGAGCAGGGGGAGAGGCAGAGGGGAAGGGAGAAGCAAACTCTCTGCAGAACAGGGAGCCTGATGTGAGGTTCAATCCCAGAACCTCGAGAACATGACCTGAGCCAAGGGCAGATGCTTAACCAACTGAGCCATCCAGGTGTCCCAAGACAAACATTTTTATCTATTTTGTTCATTGACAGATTCCCAGAACATGGAACAGTAAATGGTAGGCAATAAATATATGATGAACAAATATATGTAGAAAGGAAAGGGAAGAAAGAAGGAACATTTCCTTTATTTTAGTAAGAATTATAACTCACATGTAAAAACGTAGAAGGAATATTATTAATATTGAAGATTGTGTACTTATTCAGGTGTATTTGAATACCTTTTATCTAATTCAGTTCTTTTTTTTTTTTTTTAAAGATTTATTTATTTATTCGACAGAGATAGAGACAGCCAGCGAGAGAGGGAACACAAGAAGGGGGAGTGGGAGAGGAAGAAGCAGGCTCATAGTCCAAGAGCCTGATGTGGGGCTCGATCTCATAACGCCGAGATCACGCCCTGAGCCGAAGGCAGACGCTTAACCGCTGTGCCACCCAGGCGCCCCTATCTAATTCAGTTCTTTTTCAAATTAAATAAGAAAAGCATAGATTCTGTACCTTTTGTTAGAAATCTCTATGGTTCATTCTCCCTCGTGTATTGGAATAAATTCTGACCAATTGTTGACTTAATTTTGGACTTTTTATATTATCACCTAACTCTAGGTCCATATTTCCCCTTTAACTTACACGAAGATCCATTTATTTTAGAGGAGAACCACACTCTACATGGACCCTGAGGGATGAAAAAAAATAACATGGT